>NW_017731352.1:2076650-2123108 GCF_001890085.2 Hipposideros armiger
CACACACACACACACACACACACACACACACACACACACACACACACTGTAGACCACTGGCAGTGGGAAACTAATGAAAGAAGCAGAAGCAGGCTTTCTAAGTGGAGGGAAGGGGAAGGTCACGGTGAAAGTGACCATGCCCTGCACGAGGACTGCCTGGGAGTACGCCTAGCAATGAGACTTACCCAATACCCATCACCCTCGGGCAGTATTTTCTGCTTCCCTGATTAGAACCACAGTGTATAGGACAGAGGAGAGAAGCGGGGCCAGCCTTAAGAGGGAACTATCTTCTCTAACCTGGTCAGGCATTTTCCCCTGATACAGAGCCACCTCATGAGGGGCCATCACAGAGCAGGGAAACATGGGCTTTGGAGTCAGAAAAGTTAGTTCATTTATATGAGCCTTGGCTTTTTCATCTTTAATATAGGTCGAATTCTTACTCTGCAGAGTTATGATGAGGCACATGAGAAAATAAAAGTTCACGTACATGGCAAAGTATCTGGGGACATAAGAGGTATCCAATAAATGTTTTCCTTCCTTCCTTCCTTCCTTCGTTCCTTCCTTCCTTCCTTCCTTCCTCCCTTCCTTCCTATTGCAAATCACTTCAGCCACATTTTCTCTCCAAGAACATAAAAGGACTCTTTATCTTCCACTGGACACACAGCAAATGCCCACTTATCCCCAAATAATGATGTTTGGATCAGATTCTTACAGGAATCAGCTTCTGTTGCTTCAAATGGGAGAGACTAATGAGCTGGGGTCTGCCTGCATCATTTCCATAAAGCCCACCACAGTTCTGGGCCCACACTGCCTCTACAAACCTAGACTAAGGAAACAAAAATGGCACGTTCTAATGAATGCCGGCCGGGCTGTCACAACGATGGTCGTGTGAACTCTAGCCAGGTTCCTGGGCAGGTTCTAGGCAGGTTGGGAGCCCCAGAGAAGGTGCCCAAGATTGGACACGGAAGTGGCAAAGCCTGGAACCCAGCTGCACATGAAGTGCTGTGAAGGGCACTGGGCCTCCTGCCTGACCTCCCTATCCCCAGGCCCTGCCTTGTCCACGCCCCTGATAAAGGGGTCTTTAGAAAGCACACTCGGCTCCTGGCTCTCCTTTGCTCAGACATCTTCCTTTGATCCCTACTGCCCACCAAAGGAAATAGAAGTTCTCTGTCTGGCATCTGAGGCCCTCCGCAATACTATCCATGGATCTGTCTGGCCTCTCCTCTGTGAACCTCAGGCCCTAGTCAACGGCTTAGATCCACATCACTGGAAGTGCCCTCTGCCAATCCTTCAGGCCTGCTCCCCTAGCCACCTCCTGCATGGCACTTTGTCCTGGGACCGCCGGCTGTATTCCAATCAGATAAGATCACTGCATGTCCTTGGTATTCCCATAGGAGAGCATCTCTTAGGGCACTCCACAAACTTTTTAGGATAGTTTTCCATGCTCACGGTCTCTTCTACCCGAAACATACACACATACCCAGACACATGTACAAACACAAGCTCATTCACCCTTCAAGGCCAGGGACTGTCTCTCCCCTTGCACCCAATAGAGACTCAATAAATACTCGCTGAGGCAAATGTTCAAATGCATAATGACACTCATAAGAACAGTCAATCCACTCCTATCAGCACATGGTAAGTAGAGTGCCAACAAACTCAGGAGTTCTAAAGAAGGACATATGCCTCAACAGCGACTATAATTTAGTAATAACAATGGCTACCAACCACCAGAATGGCACTGATCCAAAGTACTTGACAGGCACAGTCCTATGTTTCCCAGTATTAACTTGTTTAATCCTCACAACAACCAAATGAGATAGCTATTTTCAGAGGCACCATATTACAGATCAGGAAATAAACCTGGAAGGCTGAGGAACTGGCCTAAGGTCACATATCACAGAGCCAAGCCAGGACCAGCCCTAGGTGGGCTGGCCTCAGAGCCAGTGCACTTACCCAGGCCACTGCACTGGCTCTTGGTAAGGTACTTGATTACCAAATGGGTGCTGGTTAAGAATCTCTTCTCTAAACAAAACTCCTAAGTACCCTGCTGGCTCAGAAGGAGAGGGAAACATCACTGGGTAAAATCGCAAAGCGTCCACACCCACTGCACAGCAGATGAAGAATGGGGCCGGGTTTTCTGTTTAAACTTATTTGGTAAAAATGAGGCAGCATTTGCCCTGGCCTAGGTCACTGGCTGCCCTGAATTTTCTCTTTGAAGATAATAGATCTGGTCAATTTAAAAGGGCCAAAGGTGAGGTGAGAAACCAATAAACCCCTTAAAGTTTGGCTGCCTAACTAATCGGTGAATTATGTGCTCATCAATGAATCATAGAAATGAGAGATAGCAGAGCCCCCCCCCCCCGCCGGGTCACAGGCCCATCCCCCAGCGTGGGGGATTTTCTTTGCAGCATTCTCTGTGAGTGCTTCTCCAGTCTAATTAGAAATGACCAAGCAATGGGGTTCCCACCATTGCCTCTTGGGGAACTATTCTGCCGTCTAAGAGACCTAATTATTAGAAAATTGATCATTATATTCATACTAAATTCTTCTCCTCACAGTTGTATCACATCGCTTCTTAATTGTTCTCCTTTTGACCCTGCCTCCTCTTTCCCCAAACAATTCCTCTTAAGCACTTCAATTACTTTTTCCCTCCGCTGATTCCCAGACGACCCACCAGGGAATGAAGTCGAGAGGAAAGAGAGAAATGAGCGATGGAGGACGAAGGAATAGAGGCCTGGCAGCCCAGGAAGGTCACTGAGTCTACTAGAAGGCTTTCTAGTGTCACTCACAGGCTTGCTCCTGCCTGCCAGAGCCCATAACAGACAGCAGGACACTGAGCACCAAGTCCTCGCCAGTCACTGCTCACTTAGCAGCCCCTCCCTTGGCCAGCCCTAGGCCAGTCAGGGTGTCCAGCAGAACAAAAGGCATGGCCTAGGCTCTGGAACATTTTGGGGCACATCCCACTACCACTGTAGCAGAAGTAAGGCCCCAGTCAGGCTGAGGTAAATCAGGCAGAGCAGAAGTGTGTGTGTGTTGCGGGGGTGGGGGGGGGGGGGAGATAGTGAGGAGGGCCTTCTATTACCAGCATCATCCCCTTTAGCATAAGAATGCTGGCCTGGAATCGATAAGCCACACAATTTCACTTTAGGCAGGAGGCAAAGAAAAGTCAAGAAAAACTGAACCAAGCTCCCAGTAACACTTGCAATTGTCTGGCCAGCCCCACCCTAATTGAATCAGTATCATGGAACCCGGCACCCTAACCAATGATCCTCATGGAGTGTCTGACATTATGGTGCAAGTGGCCCTTACTACAACCTCCCTAAAACCCTGACTGGAGAAGGAAATTAGGAGCAGCACCTCTACTCGAAGTTGTGAGGGTTTTGCCCAGAACAGGCCTGGCCAGTGGAGAGTGGAGACTGGAAATCCAGTCTACACTCCATTATACAGAGGAGGATGGGCACCATTTTGTAATTCACACAAAAAAAATGTATATGTGCTACTGGCTGGCCAAGTCAAGAGGCTATCCATCTCGCCCCAAAAGACTGTTTCTTCTCATTTTCGATAACATCAAACCGTCATTAAAACATCCTTGTAATCATAACCTTATATATCTATAGTTCTTACAGACTGGAGATGCAGCAGGGACACATTTCCTACCTTATTCTTTCTTCCTTAATGCTTTTCTCATTTTATCTTTTTTACTTGACTTGCCTCTTTTCGCTTTCCCCACAAGTTGCTTCTCTGCAGTACTTCAACAGATTTCTGATATAAACTTCATCTCTATGTCCCCTAGTGGCCTCTCATGCACCTCCAAAATCTAACAGATGCCAGCACAGAATCACAGAAATTTAGGGAACTTTGAAACCCTCTAGCCCAGTTCTTTCAGAGAAGAAAACAGAGGCCAAGCAAAAGTAGCAACTGCCCAAAGTGATCCATTAAGTTGGCTTCAGAGTAGAAACAATTCTTTTTTTCAAAAAACACGCTGGAATACCTACTACACATCAAGTTCCCTGTTAGAATCAAGGGTTGCTAACATGACTAAAGCTTAACTCCTGAAATTAAGAAGGTAGAATAAACTGAGATATATACCACTATCTCCAATACAATAAATACATGCTTTAATAGAAGACTGAGTGAAGCTCTTATAAGATGGGAAAGAAAGGGACAAAGGAAGCCTTTTGAGAGAGATGACATTTGAGCCAGGTCTTAAAGAATAAGAGTTGACTAGAAACAGAAGGTTGGAGAGGCATTTTAGGACATGAAAACATGTTCAGAAAGCAGCTGGTAAGTAGTGTGGCTGGAGTCCCAGAGAGTATAAGGTTAAAAAGCAGGAGGTAGGAAAGGAGCTGGGAGAGGTGGACTGTGAAAGATGCTGATAACCACACTAAGGAATTTGGATCTGGGTTCCATGTAGTCAATGGAAAGTCACCAAAGGTATTGACCAGGGCAATGACAATACCAAACCTGGTATTTTAGAAAGATATAAAGGAAGAGACTACAAGCAAGGCCATCAGTTAGGGCTTACTGAATCTGTTCAGACAAGAAATCATAAGGTATTAAACTAAGATGTCAACAGAGGGTATAAAAATGGTCAATTTGAAGGAACATTTTGATGATTGACTCAAATGATTGGATATGAAGGGAATAAAAAAGAAAAATTCAAAAATAATTTTGAGATTTTTATCTTGGTTAGCTAGGTAAATAATGCCTTAATGGAGAGGAGAAAATATATAAAAAGGGGGGGTGGGGTTTGGGAAAAAAGATAGTTTTGTTTTGGAAATACTGAGCTTGAAGAACAGGATCAGGAGTTCAACAGGGAAGTCTCAGCTAGAAAAAATGATATGGGTTTCATCAGGGAATGTACAGGTGGTAGCTGATGCTACAGGAGTAGGTAGTCACTAAAGGGAAGAGTGTGGTATGAGATGAGAAGAAGACCAGTATGAAACTTGAGGACCAGCTGCAGGTAAGGATCAGACAAGTGAGAGACGTTAGAAAATTGAGAAAGAGGCACCAGAGAAGAAAGCAGAGAACCACAGCGGAATGCCTCAGACACCAGGGAGAGTAGCATCAAAGTGACAGTGCTACAGAGAGGTTGAAAAAGATGAAGACTTAGAAGAACCAATCAATGTGGCCATTGGGAGAGCACCAGGAACTCTAAGAGAAAACACCATCTAGTGATGGAAGCAGGAGTCAGATAAAAGGTTAGATTGCAGGATGAGGAAGAGTGTAGACCATTCTTCACACACAGGGGAGATTAGGACTAGCTCCAATGAATGGCACGGTTGAGAAAAGACTATCGTTTTAGTAAAGAAGAGATTCAATAATATTTACAAGGATCCTGTGCAGAGAAGAAGAGGATAATTAAGGGGTGAGGATTCTAGAGGGTTTGTGACATGATGTGACCAAGAGCAAAGGTGGAAGAGTGTGGAGCATCTCTTAAGGCAAAGGGAATGAAAAAGTTACTTGAAGAAGTGGTGGGATGAAAGCAAGTTGAGGAAATTCAAATCTGGTGACCAGTATATTTTATTGAAATAGGGAAAGTCATCTTTTATGTGTGGATGAACAGGTAGGAGGTTGAGGACAGCGATAAAGGTTAGGATGGTTACACCTAATGGCACATGAAGGAGGTAACTAGAGATGAGTAAATGTCAGGGTCAGGAAAGTGAGTGAGGCCAGTAAGGCAGCTAGCACACAAAATTTAAAGAGGCACTCATTCTCAGGGTCCAAGCAAATGCAGGGGCAGCTCCAACAGTGAGTACCTCTTTAAATTTTGCATTCTGGGACCTCACTTGCCCCGCCCTAGTCCTGTTTAGTGACCTGTGGTTACTAAACAGCTTCGTCTAAATGAGGTTGGAAACCATGGCTTTTTAATGAGGTAGATCATCCTGGTTAGAAAATTTTCTTCCATGAAGCTTGGGGCAAAAATGGAGAGGGAGAGAACAAGGTAGGGGAGGAGAGAGAGAGTGGGCTGCAGGGAGAGGGAGGGAAAGACAAAAGGAGAGAGAGGAAAATTATTAGCCAGAGATTGGAAAGACAGATAAAACAACAAGTCAAAGGAGTGAGAGAACTGAACGTGCTTATAAGAGTATAGTTGAAATGGTTGCACAAACAAGGTAGGAATAGGAATGGAGTTAGGAGTGAGTGATAACTGCTAACATAAGGAAAGGTCAAAAGATCGAGAGTCCCAATGAGACCAAAGAACATATTTCAAGGGCATGAAAGAGTGGGGACTGATAGAAGGATCAGAGGTTGTGGTCAGAAAGGAGAATTTCAGAGTTCAGGATTTCAAAAATGGAGCAACTCCAGTTGATGACAAGGTCTAGTAGTTGCTATGGGAGCAGCTGCTAAAGTGAAGTTGAGGTGGAGGTTGGAGAAAGAGGTGTCACGAGCTATTAGGCTAAAGCATTGTATGGGGTCCTCCGTGAGAATGTGGCTGCAATAGTTGGAGGGGGGGGAGGAATCACTTTATTGTACAAACACATGGTTTTAACATAACCAGAGGGCATAAAGACTATTCTTCACATCCACCCATCTGTCCTTGTTACCCAAGTCAAAGCAGTTTTACTAGCATAAAGTACAGTGGACTTCTACTCTCATGTTAGTTTGGGGCTTTCTAGAGCAACTCTTCCAAATTAAGCTTTTACTAGACATCATTATATACCTTGGGATGATATATGGCTCAAAGTTTACATGAAGCCATGCAGTAAGATGAATATAATTAAGTGCTATTGTAATATCATCAAGAACAAAGCTTTTTCTATCTTCCACAGCTAAAAACTTTCTGTCATGCTGCAGTAAAGCTTATATGTGGAAGAGGAAGATTTTTATTTCCTATATTTTCTGCTCCAGCATATGAAAAGGCTTTTTTCTCTGTCCTGAGTCCTATTTCC
Source organism: Hipposideros armiger (assembly GCF_001890085.2). Classification (NCBI taxonomy): domain Eukaryota; kingdom Metazoa; phylum Chordata; class Mammalia; order Chiroptera; family Hipposideridae; genus Hipposideros; species Hipposideros armiger. The sequence continues at coordinate 2,083,544 of NW_017731352.1, forward strand.
CATCATGCATCAATTCACATTGAACTACTTAATGAATGAAGAAAACCATCTGATCTAGCAATCTAGCAGGACGTAACGTTTAAAAAGACAGCAGGTGAATTCTAGCCATTTTTATTGGAACAAAAACACAATCCAGCATTTAAAGACCTAATGACATGGGTCTGAAGTAAGCACACTTGACTTAAGAGTTTGGATGGAGGTCATTTAATGTGGTGATAACCCAGCTGACCCAAGCTAATGAACACTTTTACAAGACTCCATCCATTAAAGAGTCGGTGCCAGTGCTGGCCCCATTCATTTTGGCTACTCTGTTCCAGGAGAAATTTTAAGAACATCTCCAAATCCATTGCTATAGACTTTCCAAGACTCTTTACATAAAGAACACCAAGAGTTTAAAAGTACCACCAAACAGCATTGGAGAGCCCAAGCATGCAATTGCCATCATGGGCATAAAAAAGGTTACCATTTGTCCCAGTGTCTACTATTGAAGTATTCAGCAGGCATTTAATAATTATGACTTCATTGGTAGGAGCTCAATTGGCTCCCTTTCCCTTCATAAAGAAAACATTAAGAATGTTTCAACCAAATGTCAACATTTTGGAGGGCCTGGGTTAAGGGAGCATATCTTTTCACTATTGGGGAAATCCATCACAGGTTTAAGAAGGATGATAGATTTCTAAGAACAACGACATTCAATAAATCCTTTAGGACCCCATCTCTGAGTTAGTTTCTTTCTACTGTCTCTCCAAAAAAGACATACAAGAATCTCTCCTTTGACCCAAACTACTCCTGTCCGTCAAGTGCCACCTCTTCCAGGAAGCCTTTCCCAGTGTTCTAAGCCTTGACACTGCTTCTTTCTGAAGGAAAAAAAGAGCTTGCATGGCTTGGGGACCCATGTGTGAAGTGATTAACATTTATTCAGACTGTAAACATATCCTTGTAAATAAACTAACATTTCCCAATTCCAGCATAGACAAACTGGATGGGAATAACAAGTAAACAGAATGGGAAAAGAAAGAAATGAAAGTGTTGTATAATTGTGTGAGGTATGAGAATCTATACTTCCTTTGGATTTTAGCCAAAATAGTCCTTACTCTTTAGTACTCATGTACTCTTTTTCATGATACTGACCTATATTAACCTTGAGGAAAAGATATCATATACTTCTTTTTATGTCCAACAGGATGTTATGTACATAAAAGGTATATTTTAGAAAGGGGAAAGTCACACCCAGCACCTAGTTCCTAAAAAGTAAAGGTTTCTAACACCATTCTCCAATAAAAGGAACCACGGCTCTTTGGAGAAATGGTCGGTTCTAGGGTTAAGGCAGGGAAATCAGTATGAGCCTAAAGCGTTATACAGTGTCACAAAAAGTAAGGAAGTGCTCACAAAATGAAGTGAAGGGGACATGCAAATGGGGCCCCAAAGCCAACTTGAAAGAGCTCTTAATGGCCAAAACTGCAACAATTTGAAGCACAAAATAAAGAACATAGTATGTATTATAATCCAAAGTTTAAAAAATATATATATGTGTGTGTGTGTGTGTATACATATATATATGTATATATATATATATACACACACACATTGTATGTCAATAATATCTCAATAAAACTGGAAATATAAAACAAAATACATATCCACCAGTTTACACTGATACAAATAAATGACTGAGTAAATACATAGGGAGAAGATACAAATTTCCCTTACAGAAGTACCCCAAATAATTTATATAGACCCTCCCCTACCAGGAGGTGGAGCTTAATCCCCTGATCCCACCCCACCTCGAGTGGGGCTGCACTTAGTGCCTTCTCAGAGTGCAGTATGAAAGGGGAGTGGGGGGACTTTACAGGGGGGAAATATGGCAAACCTACCTGGGCCAGGTGAACAAGGTTCACATTATCAGGTGATAGCATGTACCACTGACATGATGTAATGAGAATGGCGCTTCACCTCTGAGGTAGGTCTTCCTTCAAAAAACCCATAGCCCTAGTGTAACCATGAGAAAAACACTAGTCAAACCGCACTGAGACATTCTACAAAATACCTGACAAGTACTTCTCAAAACTGTCAAGGTCAACAGAAACAAGAAAAATAGGAGAAACTGTCACAGACCAGAGAAGGCTAAGACCAATTAATGGCATCCTGAATGAGATTCTGAAATGCAAAAAGGACATTATAAGACCAGGGAAATCTGAATAAACGGTAGACGTTACTTAATAGTAATGTATTAATGCTGGTGCCTTAGCTATGACAAATGTACCATAGTAATATAAAACAATATTCACAGGGGAAAAGGGAAGAGGGACAAACGTGGACATTCTGTACTATCTTGGCAACTTTTTCGTAAATCTAAAACTATTCTAAAATAAAAAAGTTTATTTTAACATGGAAAGAATAGGAGGAGAATTGATTGGTACAGAATGTTATTGCTTGAAGGAATCTTCAGGGCCACCTAGCAAAAACCCCTTTTTCCATGCAGAAACTGAAGCCCAGAATGGTGGTTCCACAGCTAGGAGAAGAACCAGAACCGAAGCCAGGGGCTCTTCAATTTCAGTGCAAGATGCTCCTCACTACACCATGCTAATAAAGGGTGGGTGAGAACCCTCCAAACAGAGAGGAATGTTAACTCGGGAAGGCAATACTCCCGTTTGAAATGAACTTAATGTCTTTTACAAAAGGAGCGTGAGGAAGAAAGGTGAGTCCTCTACATGCCTGGTGTGCTGGGGAATCACGGAAGACAGAAGCAGAGTCTCCCAAAACGACTCCCTGGGCAGATCCATCTGCATTTGTCATTAGCATCAGAGGCTAAGGACATCTTGCTTTGCATGTTGTGCCTGTTTTCCTCTGGCGGAAAAAAAAACACAACAGAACCTTAGTTCAAAAATTAGTTGAGAGCCAGCAAAAAGAAATAGCAATGATGCTAGTTCTATCAAAATAGCTTCATTACCATGCCAGTGTCTGATAAAACCAAATGCTCAATTCTCTCTCGCAAGAAAGGTGCTGAAGGTAGCATCCTTGCACCTTTGGGGAAGTAAAAAATCCATAGTTTAAATATTTTAAAGACCTCCTCGTTCACATATACTCATTTCCGATTGAGCCAGATTGGACTACACATTTTCTCCAGGACAATTTTTAAATAATCTAAGGAGATAATAAAACAGCACTAGTCTTGGCCTTTTAAAAAAAGAAAAGAAAAGAAAAGGCACATGCATTTGAGAATGGTATAAAAATTTGCCCTAATTCTTGTAGGGTTTAAGATTTTGAAAGCTAATGTGTCTTCGCCACAGACCAGGCTTCAGGGATTGTGTAAAACTACTGAAATTTTTCTGGATATTTTTCATGCACACAACAGTAGAGAATGTTCATTAAACATGGCAGAGGAGAGTGTCAGCAGGACTCTTCTGCTGCCGGGTGTACACCTGGGTCCTAAATTAAGTCAGAATCTGGTTCTGTCCAACCAATGAGGGGTGGACCATCCGATCTCAAGTATCTCCACCCCCAGAACTCATATTTGATAAGGCTAAAAATTTCCATGAGCTAGTTTCTGTTCAGTGGGCATTCAATTTTCATTATTCCCTTTCTCCCACTCATTATAACCTGTAATCAAGGAAATGGAGAAAGAGATAACCACCCAAATGAAAAATATCTCAGAAACCATAGGAAACAAACTCCTGTGCAAAGAAGTTCTCCAGTGAGCTCCGTCATTTTCACAGGAGATTATTTGTTTCATCCTAGAAAGAAATGAATGGGCCAAACCCCAGATTGGTAAATCATGAGTCACTCATCTGTTTCACCTGCCCCTTTCCCACGTGGAGGAGTTCCAGAAGTTTCTCACTTGGTTCAGGAGTCAGAGCTGTCCATCCATCTACTCTGTCAATCCAGGAACAGTTAACCTCAATGATCGCTTTCCACTAGGTAATAAACCTTTCCCTTTACACATCTTCAGAGTTCTGATTATTCCTTTTTAAGCCAGAAACTCTGGGCAGAGTGAAAAGAGCACATCATTTGTAAACTTGACTTGCCAAGGCAGGAGGACTGAGGGGCTCCCCAAATCGCTGCCACAGACAGAGCCTTTTAACACTGACCAGTGTAAATTGTCCACCAGGGATGACTTGAAATGTCTCTGCAAGGCACAGTGCCTGGTGCCCCCAACCTGGCTCCAGCTGAGTTTCTACCACTTACCAAGGACTCTTACAAAACAACCTTATGGACCCTCTCTGGTTCTACTAAAAGAGGCAGCTTCAAATAAATTAGAGAAAATTCAAGATGGGGAGACAAAAGAATGGGAATCTTCTTGTAGAAATTTGAGTCACTTGCCCCTGAGCAAGATACTATTATCTTGCTAAACACACACACAGAGAGAGAGAGAGAGAGAGAGAGAGAGAGAGAGAGCTACTGAAAGCAAATCCACTTGTTAATGTTCAACTCTCCTATCTGGTTATGGAACAGGCTAGCAATAAAGGGCAAATAGATCAGTTCTTTTAGGCGGTCACACCACCGATAAATCAGAAACAATAAAGTTGGAGACAGGCTTGCTGGGCCCCAGCTGGTATTGCTTATATCTGTCCTAAGCAATCAGGAATCATGAAGAAACTTCTTTTTGGAACGCCTAACCGCAAGACTTCACAGTGACCGCCTCAATCCCACATTGCTGAATCCATGTGCTGAAGGGGGGTGCCGGGGACTGGATACCTTTATTCTTTTTGACAAGATCAATCAGTCTCTCTGGAATCTCTCTGTGGCCCACTTCTGCCTGGCCTGCTCCCATCCTCCACTCCAATCCACGTCCAAGAAAGAAGTAATAAAACAATGAGGCATTGCTTCCCTCCTTTGCCTTTGTCAGAGGCTAGCCAACCCTTGGTATGTCCTGATCCAGAGCATACCTCAAGACAGGGAGCACAATTACCCCAAGAGAGTAAACAGGCATTGTGCCCTGAAATCCAGAAATGGAAAAATCACACCCAGCAAACCCTAGTCCTCAGACAATGAGGTCTCGTACTCCCAACCAGGTCAATTAGCTAAAATGCTGGCATTTTAGTTACAGGGTACAGGGGTTTAGTGATGCACGATAGGCTGGGGTCATCTGCAATCTCATGTTGCCACTGTAGCCCCAGGGATGATGGCAGTTCTCTGGCCAGACCAAGCCCTCCCTCCTACCATGTCATTTCTCTCACACTTGTGCACATGCAAAGACATGTGCCCAACCAGTCCTGATCTACAAACACACTCTGGGCACACCCAAGCCTTTGCAAATAGACTGGCTTCTTCTCCATCCTCTCATTGTGGGGGCCACAAATGGTGTCTCATTTTCATTAATTACTGCTGCCTCTACCTATTGTCAGTCATCAGAACCTGCCATATGGTTACCATCAGGTGCGCTCAAGTTCCTATTATGTGGCATTCCCGGATGCCCTAAATAGATACTGCAGAATCTGCTTGTGTTTTTACAGGGCCACTTATATTTCAAAGAAGCTCAGTCTGCTTCAAGTGATTACTAAGGGGGCGGGGCCTCTCTGTTCAGCACTGTGCTCTATTGAAAATCCCAGTGCTTCCTCATGAAGGCAGCTTTCCTTCTCTCCTACACCACTGCCATGCAATGCGGAGCATGGTGTGCACTGTTGCCTTTGGGGAAGAGAGTTTTTCTATAATTTTAGGCAGGTGAAACATCGGGGAGGATGCCAGGAAGATTGGTGAAGGGTATATCATCTCTCCATCAAAACTAGCCATGTAAGGAACAAGAATAACCCAAAAGAGCCCCCAAAGAAATCATGTCAATAAACTATCTCACACCTTATATGACTATGAAGAAATCCTCTAAAAATATTTTTGTATCTGCCACTGATCAAACCACAAGTGGTACCCATCTTTGTGCTTTTGAGGATATTACAAGAATGATTCTTCAATAGAAACATCTAAACCACGTAAAGAACAGCTTAGCCCTTCCTGTCCCCATAAGTTCATTGTTGTCTGACTCTTGAGTATCTCCATTTTTTTTCAATCATCACAGGTATAATTGAAGTGGACAATTTCTCCATGGATCCTGACACTTAGAATGAGGTAGAGGGTCATGTGGCCTGAGTAAATGAAGCCCTGTGTTACTGTAAATCCTAAAATAAACTTGGCATCCAGTTGGGCATGATCTTCTACTGACAGTTGCAGTCACTTCTGAGTTACTGGCCCTATTCCTAGTGGTTACAAAGAGCCTGCAGGACCAGACTGATGCTGAACTTTACAATTTTATGGTAGCATTACCATCAGTAGGACGCTTCTAGAAAATTACTCCAAAATATAATTTTGTCAGTTGGTTTATACAGATATGTGTACTTCAATGTCTATTTTGAACTTGGTTTATAAATATAAATGCTTCCTATTTCTGGGTTTAACTGGAACTCATACTTTACAGGACCTGGGAGCCCAAGCGAGTGAACCATTAACTCTGCGTAGAGGTCCAAAAGTGTGCATTCACACACATATACACACTTTTCCACAGCAATTACGAGAATGGAAATATGATAAAGTGCAGAATTCTGGCTTAAATTCCAAGGTTCTCTGTTTCAAATTATTTCCTATTATCCAAAGATTTTAAGAAATGCCCAGTATCTTCCCAGGGTAAATTAAACTCTCTTTTCCAGCCTGAGAAAAGGGTCATTGGAAGAAGGCACCTTCTGTCTTCCGACAGACATAACCTTTTTTAAGGAATAAGTGTGACATGAGCATATTGTATTTGTTTGCCCTTTTTTGTAGACAAACTTGTGTGTGACAAAGGGATGGCTATACCTCTGGCAGGAAGGTATCAGATGCAGCCAGTGATTTCTCTGCTTTTGATGAGGGGAGTGCCTACATGTACAATGGTGGTGTCCAGACTGGTCACCGTAGCCTTCCAAACATTTCACAAATAGAAACCAATCCCATACAAGGAAAAATGAGTCACCAGAACAAAAGAGCAGGTCAGTAACCAGGGCTCAAAGTCACATTTCTACAAACACCTGCTTGTTCTCAGATAACACCTGCTCAGAATCTCAAACAAAAAAGGGCAGGAATCATCGATAAAGACTACTGCTCTGGGCTGCAAAGAAAGGCACAACCCTCCTGATGTGGCTACATGATAATAGATAATACGTGGGAAAACCCCCAGAGTGTCCCAAAGCATTGCTTTCCCCAACATGGAGATCGGTTGACAGGGTAGTTTTTAAGTGCCCCCACAGCCTGTGCTAAGATACATGTTCAGAATGTCTATAGTGCTAACCCAAAGGGTAGGTTGTGCCAACTGGATAGAACAAGTCCTTAGCTGAGACAATAGCTGAAGGAAATTACCATTAAATATACAGTACTGCCTTTTCTCTGTTATTGTCATACACCAAGCAGCTGTTATTATAGCGTTCAAATTCAGTTTATAACTCCAAAGGCCCATGAAGAGTGTGGGTTCAAAGGGGGGACCCAAAAGGAGTCTCAGAATCCCCCACCTTCTCTTTTTTTACAGACTGGGCTTCCAAATGTGACTATATTCTCAGCAAGGTGCAATACATTAAAAATGGCCACAAATCTTTGCTACTCCTCACACTGACAGGTAAAAATCTAATGCCCTCCACTCTAACACTGGCAGAGTCTGAGGCCCAAGGCAACCAGAGGCTATGGCAAACGTGACAGCCAGTTTTTCAGGCCAGGCCTTAAGAGAGTGGAAACTTCAATTTCCTCTTTCCTACAACACTTACGCCTGGAGTTTTGAGTCAGGTTTTGACTAGGGCATTGCAACCTGTTCCTGATGGAGCTGATCCTATGTGGGCAACAACATCTCCCAAGCTTCTCAAAGCCACAGCTACAAAACAGGGGGTCTCTGGTATCAGAAACCCTCTAGGATGCACGAAAAGCAGAACTTGCCAAGAGTCTGAGTCCTTCGCAGACCACAGGACATGGCACATCTACTTTTGGCAGCATGCCTTTGTTGTTTGTCCTTGAGCTGATTTCCATATGACTGCCGAGATGAGATAAACTAGACCACACTGAGGGGCTGAACTGAGTGATACAGATCATTAGGAAGCTGGAAAGGGGTCATGGCTGGTGGTATGGAAGGGTTTCCAGAGGAGTAGAATATGTGGTGGTCTTGGGGAGAGTTGAGCAAGAGGGAAATGAGTAAAGACAAGCCACTAAGAGTAGATGTGGCTTATCTTATCCTCTTCTCTTTTCCTCATTTTTGATGAATGAACCTAGCAACACAGGACCAAGTATATAGTAGGTATGCAAGAAATGTGACTTGGATCTGGAATTGGAATTGAACTGAAATAAATAGAAATAGAGCCCTCCTCAATATAAAAATAAACCTGAAATCCTGACCACAAGTAAGTGGAGGACCAGGTCTTCCTGCCAATCCATGAGAGGGTCCATTAAACATACGTAGTGGCCTCCAATATGCCCTGTGGGGTACTTTCATCAGGGCAAAGTGAGGTTGATTCATTTGAAGGCCAAGCTGGGAACATAGGGAAAGTGATTCTTGGCACCCTCCCACCCTATGCCCCTTCCCAAGGCTACCTTCTCTATCTGAATCCATATGCCCTCCTCACCTGTCTTCCCAGGAATTGCATCTGTTCATTTCACAACTTCATTCTCACATCTAATTTAAAACTCCTCCCCCGCTTCCCTCCAGGCCTAGGCTGGAGCTCGATTCTGATAGTACAGAACAGAGAGGTCTGGCATGGCCTTTAGAAGCATGGCCCAGCCCTTCCTCTTCTGTGTGGGGAAAGTGAAGAGGAAAAAGGGCTGTTCACTCCCAATTTGGCTGAAATACTTTACAGTCACCTCCTTGTTGTTCACAACTGTTATTCTACCTCGTGTCTGGGCTCACTGAGGTTAGATGAGGGCATCAACCTACCCTAATGGCGCAGGTGGCCCCCAAATAGCTCTCCTGGGTACCATTACCATGTAATTGGGGCATCTTTTCTGACTAACATCAACCACACTCCTCCAAGACAGCGGTGTCTGGAAGTTAGTACCTCCCACTATCCTCGGCCATCCCTGGACAACCAGGAGACCCATGGGCAAAGGCAGGATCCATCTTCTCCAGCGTTCAGGGATGGTGAGGGGGAACTCTGCACATTACCCTTCCCCACAGCCACCCTTGCTTTCCTGGCTCTTACACTGGGGAGACTGGGCTTGTGCTCTGAGCTGGCATCTTCCTGGAAACTCTGTGGAGAGGTAGCTGCCCATAGTTGCATTTTGTCCTCAGCTTTGAGCCCAAGCCACAACTCTAGAACCACACACAAAAATACATTGGTCATTCTTTGACATTTGTTTTACATATTGAATTCCAAAATTTTACCTGAAGAATCCCTTAGCTTAAAAAGTTTGAAAACCACTGCTCTCATCCCTAAAGCCCAGCACTTAATCCCATGGACTCTTATGTTGTTTCTCACAATTTTAGTTAAGCTATACTTCCCTGTACTCTAGAGAAGGGCCCTGTCTTACTCAGCATGCCCCAGACTGCACCCCTGCCACATACCTGGCACACCAATATCCAGGGATGAACAAACCCATGAGTGGCCATGCTGCGTGCCACACAAGATCTGCCCTGAGGGAGCGCTGCAGGCTCTATGGATCTCAGCAGGGTCTTGCTAACAGCATTTTGGAAATACAGCTTTCCTGGCCCACATGGACAGGTTTTTGTCTATTTTCATCCTTTCCCTGCTCTGTTTAAATATGGTGTCTGTGACTGAGTTTCGTGTTCCGGAGGCACGCGGTCCAGAGGGAGGAAGCCGGAGTTGCTTCTCTGCCTTGGCGCTTAGGAAAGAGCAAATGGGGCTGCCACCTGCCCGGTCTGGGGATGGTTCCAGAATGGCTCAGGTTATTCACAGCACAGATCCACCCGGGGGTAAAAATACCATCCCAGAAGGACTCTCCTTCTAGCCACAAAAATACCTATGTGGGTATAGAGAGAGACTCATAAAAATGACACAAGGTTTAGGAGATATCATCCCCTTGGAAAAAAACTAAAGTAATTAGTATTGGCCTTACAAAGAGAAGAAAAAGAGATTCAGTAGGAAAGAATGAGGGCAAAATAAGAAGGATATGAACTGAAGATATAGTAAGAGAATATGGTTCAGACTGTGGGAAGAACTCCCTAAGAGAAATAAGGAGATATTTACAAGGTGTCTCCTTGGGAGATGGAGAATAGAAGATGCCATGAGCTCTCCTTTATGAGGTCTGATCTGAAGCAGAGGGTTAAACTGGGCAATTTTACTAAGTTCCCTCCAGCCTTGGACATTTACAGTACACTTTAGAGAATGGCCGACTTCCTCAGGAGAAGAGTTTATCCTCTGCAAGCTCTTTGGCTATGTGTCCCCTTACGAGCTTCATCCTTCCAATTACAAACTCATTTATGCAATCACTGTGCCCCACACAGGGTCCAGGGGTGCATGAAATAAAGATACTTCGGTCTTATGTTTCACCAACAGGCTCCAAATCCCTCCTGATCCATCTTTCTTTACCTGCCTTAGAACCAGTCTCACTTTCTGAGCTGGCTTCATGTTAGCCCTCGAGTGCCATAAGAGGTAGTGTCTCCACATTTCCCATCCCAACTTTGGAGGTGGATATTCCCAAGAGTTCATTACAGATGCCATATTGCCTTTGACTTGGACTTGTCCCCAGGGACAGAGCATTTATCCTTAGGAATCAAAGAATGAGTTATCACCAACATGGCTGTATGTCCAGCTCACTTCTTTAGAGTGCTGGCCCTTTGAGATGTTGTCCATCCTGTATCTGTTATCAACAATATATCTTCTTCAGCTCTCCAGAGTTATTCTGAATCTCCATATAAATCCGGGGTAAGAAATAAAGAATTGCCCACATTCTCAAAAAAATAGTAGAAAACAACCAATGTGCTAAAATCCCAAAACAAATTACTATCCCACTGGGTGGTTAATGTTTAAAGTAAACTAAAGCATCCCCTCCATGCCAGGCTGAGAAGCAGCTCTGGCTCCTTCCCTTGGACTGCATGCCTCAGGGACATGAAACACAATCCAGAAATCATATTGAAGCAGAGCATGAAAAGGATAAACATAGACAAAAACCTGCTCGGGTAGGAAAGGAGCATTGCATGGAACATGTATAGTATGAACCTACTCATTATTCAGAAATGGTTCCATCATGCATTCCAAGGTGTGTTCATTTCTCAGACTGGAATTTTATGATATTTTCATCTCTTCTGAACACATGCTTGTCTCTTGATTAATGCTATACCATGCAAAAATATGAATGCCTAACAACAGAAAAGGGAACCACTTAAGCCCTTAAAACCTAGCAAGCACTCTTAGGCTCAAAGCACCCCTGTTGCAAGAATACATTCTTATAATAAGTAGGTGACTCTGTGAACTGCAGCTTAAGATGATGCAACAGTCCAAATGAAGGAGATGGGGAGGGAATAGCTCCAGCTCCCAAAAATCAATACATGAAAATACGGCCACGTGGTGAAATGCACTGGGTTCTATTGTTGTGAAAAGCCTCGTTGTTCTTCCTCTTTTTGTTCCATCTGAGAAATGAATTCTAGAATAAAGTATGTCAAATATCAAACTAACTAGAACAGCTGTTGCCACTTCCTCTGCCTTGGTAGCCCCCATCAAATTCCAGTTCCAAATCAACATAAGACAGTTCTTTGGCAACATCTTAGGATGATTCCCATGAACCTTAGTAAATAAAAACAATCGTAATAACAAAACTAATAAAAGCAAATACAACAGTGTTTGCTATGTGCCAGATGCTGTTCTAAGTGCTTTACACTTGATTCTTACAACAAAGCAATGGCGTAGGTGCTATCATAACTACCATCACCCAGAGAGGCAAATGCACTGCTCCTTTGGCTGAAGGAAGCTATGAGCTCCAGGAGAAAGTGCATATCTCTTCCCACCTTCTGTCCTTCTGTCATCACAACAATAGCTAAAATTTATTGAACATCAAATGTGTCAGAAACTGTACAATCAATCCTTACAATAAGCATAAAAGCTAGATGTTGCCCCTATTTTACCTAGTAGGCAACTGAGGCTCAGAGAGATTTTTTTACAAAAATAGCCCAAAGTAACAAAGCTAGAATGCGGCAGAGTTTGGACCTGAACCCAGTCTGTCACATTCCAAAATCCTGGCTCCTAAGTCCTACTCTACTTCTCCCTTCTGGGTACTTCCCATTTCTAGGACACTTGCAGTTGCCACTGAAACCCAACCTTTTAGGTTATTTTCATCAAGTTTAAAAGTCCTTCCTGAGGCTGAAGACGGCCAAGCGGATTGCTCCCAGAGAGCCCAGTGGCACCGTTGCCATCCGTTGGCCTCAGCCACAGCTGTGGTTTCCAAAGGAAATAACTCATGCAGCCGTTGGTCGCACCTGTCACTCACTGAAGCCAGGGCTTGCATCAGAACACTGGGGCCCCACAGGGAAAGAACAGCAGCTAAGTCAAACTGATGAGCATCAACACAGGTCACTGTGGGATTTGTGAGCCTGCTTCCCTCCATCCAAAATCAGCTCCACTGTGATCCACTGTCCCGGCTTCAGAAGGTCAGAGAGAGCCACATTAGACCTAGGACATTCTAGATCTGTGAGTCAGTCCATCCCAGTGCCCTGGACAAACTGAGGTGTTGGCAAATCAGTGTGCATGGTCTAAATTAGGTTAAGCACCTTCAAGCTTCCTTTGACTAAAAAAGAAAGGCACTGGGAGCTAATGCTAAAGAGAATAATCTAAATAATAAAGGCCAACAAATGGCCTTGAGAACTGGGGTCCTTCCTGTCATCCCAGAAAGAGAGAAGAGCATATAAACCTTCAGCCTGGTGAAGCAACAGGAGTTTGACAAGCACACAAGAAAAGAGAAATATCAGGGTAGTATGTGATGGTGGCAAATTCAGAGGAAACTAGCATGAATAATGTCAATTTGATTCAGTTGAATACAAACTTCCGTAAACATTAATGGAGCATTGGCTAATTGTTTCCACCTCAATGTAGGGACTACAAACAAGCTATGGTAACCTGCATCTTCTTATACTCTTATCAAGGAGCTAAGACATATGTGCTAAGCACCCTTAAATAACAGGAAAGGCTGGCATGTAAGTAAGTGCTAGGATGAGTGGTTAAGTTCTGTGAAAATCAGAGGATGGAGGAATATGTATACTTAGATGGGCAGAAAACTCTTTGTGGGTGATGTAGGATTTGGTCTGGGGCCCAGAATTGGCTCTGTAGAATCTAGCACTCAAATCTCTCACTAACCACAGCCACCAAATTTACCTATATAGGTGTCTTGGAGAACCAATAGCTGTACTCTAATTCTGAATTATTTCTGTTCTGTGACAGGTGGTTTCCAACATCACCTTCTTATGGATCTTTGAATCCCTCCCAGGACTCAGCCTTCCCCAGTGGATACAGAAAATCTTTAGTCCTGCACCCTACAAGTTGCATTAGCTGCTTTGCCATCTGATGGTTTTCTGGGGTCAGAACTCAGAAGGAGGGGAGAAAGACCTCGGTAATTGAGTTACTAGGATGTCAATTCTTTTCAGTTGGGGAATTTTCCAAAACTAAAGTAAAACTACATACAAAAAAAAAAAAAAGAAACTTCATTCCTTATCTTGAAAATATAACCATCAAGATGGATTTAGCCAAGATACCAATGAACAGATGTCTTATCTACCTTTGTGCTCTTCAAACTATAGAGAAGACAAAGTGATTTAGAAACCCTTCCTGGAAAAACAAATGGCATGGGAGATCCCAATAATCCAATATCTTCCTGTATTGAGTCAAACACTACCCTCTATCATCCTTGATGAAGATAAGAATCCAAACTGCTTAAAGATGAAAATGTCTAATGGCTTTAGAAACACTGGGTTAAGATGCCTTTCCCAATAATCTCTTCTTTGTTCTACACATTTAAAATTTATCTTTATTCTACTAGATTGCCTATATGGGTCCAAAGAGCCTAAAAAGTCTCATGCATCTCATCCTAAAGTGTTTTCTGGAGATACTCTGAAGCTACCTGAGAATAGCAACACATCTGACTGAAAAATCCATTGTGTTGGTTTCTCCCATAAGGTACTGAGGTTTTATTAGCCTCCCCTGATCATCTGATAATCTTTTCCTTGGAAGAGTGTGGTGGTCTGATTGCCTGTAGAATATCAGCTCCTCAAGGACAAACTCATCCTCAAGGTCTTCTCCGTTTGTGTCCCCTGACACCAAGGCACATTATAAGTGCTCCGTACATTTATGCTGAACTAAACACATTATCATAGCAGGACCAGAAGGCAAGATTAAGGTACTGGGAGAGGGTTTAGGTCAGGAAATAGGCAATAGACAGGACCAGATATGCTGGGCGTCTTTCTAACTTTGGATTCTCTGTCTCCCTGTCAAGCTCACCCTGATCAATAATCCAACTTTGGGATTCAGTCAAGATGAACTAAAATGTCAGCAAGCTAATAGGAGACTGTGATCTTCTTCCTATTTCCCCAGAGCATAGCACCATATTGGGCACTTTGTAGAAGCTCAACAATGTGTATTGAACAGAACTGAAAGAATGAAAAAAATTCACTTAAATTTTTCAGAGGCATAAAAGCCAAGGAAAATAACTGAATGGGTAGACCCTTCTGTGGCATTTTCTGGAATGTAAAAAGTTAGTGTGAATGAGCCAAAGCCTTGCACTCAAAGGCCCTTCACAAACCACTGTGATGCATAGACACCAAATCCTATGGACAAGCTAACTACACCAGTGCACAGCCAACTACAGTTAACTTCTCATCTTCCATTTTTACTACTGTCTCAGGCCTGGACTTTCTTTCTGGAAGGCCTGATGCCAAAGAGGAGCTCTAACGGTGAATCCTCGGAGTCTCCTAAAGAACAAAGCAAGAGTCTCTTCTAGGGCACTTCACTCAGGAGGTCTTTAGCTGGAGGCCATCACATGCTTCAGAGGGCCCATGAGCTCTGTGAGATTATTTGATGTGTACATGCACTTTTCTGGGATGGGCCATACCTTGCATGGGTTTCTCAAAGAGACCCGTGACCGTGTAAAAGTTTTAAAATCAGTGATTAAGTAACTTAGGTGTTTTAAGTTTGGTCAAAATCATTTGCTGGGTAATAGGCTCAAAAAAGGTTCTACATTAAAAGGTCAGCATGGAGTGATAGAAAGACCATAGGATTTAGAGTCAGACCCACTTGAGGTTGACTTCCAACTCTGCCACTTATCAGCCAGCAGCCTGACCTGGGCAAGTTACTTAAACCATCTGAGCTCCTATATAAGGAGGACACCACTACCTGCCACTCACACAGAGAAAGCACTAAATAAATTCTAGTTCCATTCCTTGTTTCTTTAGCAGTCTCCCTCCTTCCTTTCCTCCCTCCTCCCTTTCTCCTCCCTCCTTCTTTCCTTTCTTTCTCTTTCTTTCTGTCTTTCTTTCAATAGCAAGCAACAATACTTTGAACAAATGCCCTTTTTCAAAGAGTACAAATCTGTCATCTGACATACATAAGAAGTGGACATGCTATTGCTTGGCTGGACAACATTATCCTTTTAACGAAAAATATGGAGCACATTAATGGGTATTTGCACCATGAGCAACACTGAGCAGCGAAACTTTTCCTTCTCTCTGTTGTTTGTCATTATTTCATACAAATCAAACTCAATAAACTATGAGCAACATGTAGGAGATTATAATCACTAAGAGTGGCAAAGAGTGAGAAGTGGCCCAAGAAAATGAAAGAAATGAGAGGAGTTTATTACAATTTTTGAAAATGTGAGCACCAAAATCTCATGTTTCCACAATGAGATTGTACAATCAATTCTAATATCACCTAACACATCCCAGAGCCACGGTCTACATGTGCCTTCACAACTCCCTTTTGCATGACAGTTACCCAGAATGCTTCTTATAGTTTTTTGTTTGTTTTTTATTTTGTGTGTGTGTGGGGGGGGCAAAATCTGTCCTTATGGATGCTTTAAAGTTGCTCTACGTGTGTCATGTAAGACTCTCCTCTGTCCCCTCCATCTGTGGAGAGACGAGAAGAGAATGAAACAGGGGATGGAGCCAGGGTAACCAAGGGTGGTGGTGGGGAGAGGAATGGTGAGATTTCATAGCTTGCCAAAGATTATAAAAGTCCAAAGGTTGATTTTTTGGCATCAGTTCTACCCAAGTGGAAAATTCCCAATTTTCTCTACTTGGTCCTTTCTCTCAGAGGAAATGCACGGTTTTGTTGGACTCAAGCAAATGCATCTTCCTTTCCTAATTTTCATGTTCTGGATTCAATACTAATTTACATCCACATTTGTGCCGGAGATCTTAAAAATCTGCTGTTGTTTCCTTCCCAAGCTGTAGGGTGGGAACTGGGGGTGGGGGGCTGCGGAGGAGTGGAGTTGAGCATGAGGGAAAGGAGAGAGGGAATGTGGCTGGAAAAGTGAGGAGGGAGAAGAAAGAAAAACTTTCCCCGGTAAGCATTTTCCATACTTAATAATTTGATTTTGAAGGCTAGTCATATCAAAGAGCAAAATATTCAATATTGTTAATTCAGTTTTGCAAAATATATTCTTAATTTAAAAATGATTTTGCTCCGGGTGGTAGTGCAGTAATAAAGCAGTTATTGACCAGATCTTATTGATTGTAGAGTCTGCGGGCAAAGAGCACTGACCTTGCTCACACTCTTATTGCTTCCTCCCTCCCTGGCCTTCTTCATCTATGCTCGCTCAATAATATATTATTAATATATATTTTTAGCAAAAACTGTATGTTACAAGGTTAAGGGCTTCTTAGTGATTTTTTTTTCAAGTTACTCTCTGCCTTTGGGGTATTCGAGGAAGAATAAACTCGGTAACTGAGTGTCTGGATATAAATGGTTTTCCATGGAAATACTTCACCCACCACTGAGAAGCATGTTGTTACCATCCACTTTTTTCTATCACAGAAAGGAAAAACTCCCTGAGCCGAAGGGGGCTGCAGCAGCTTGGTCCTAGTATAACTGTGGAGAAGAAACCACACCATGGCTGTGAAGATCAAGTTCCGGACATGCATGTGTCCTTTCCAGGAATGGCACTCTGAGCCCAGAGGAGGGAAATTTTTGCTCATATTAGAGTCAATGACTGGCAGGGTCCAAATTCTTCCACTCCTTCTAACAGCTCTTTCATGAAGTTTGCCCCAACACCTTCTTGACCATCTTCCTTACATCACAACCAGATAGGATATGCAGCGATTGCTTACTTTGAGCGTTTGCACATAAACTACATTTCATATCTGTCTGGGTTTTTTCCAGGTTGATTTAATATCCCTAATAAATGTATAAGTCTTTTGAAGGCAAACAGTATGCCACATGCTCTTTCACTGTCCCTTCTAGGACTTCTAGGAGTCGTCATGTGCCAGGTTCATAGTAAGCATGCAGTTAATAATTACCAAATTGGAATGTAAATGATGCACAGCTCTGAATTAAACTTCTTTTCCAAGAAAGCAAAAACACCGAGTGTAATGATGCAGTTTGCTTCACCCTCTGTACTGGGAGTCCCTCTAATCATGTGGTCTGCCTGTCTCCACATGTGCACCAGGTGAGACAAGGAAAAGCCAGGTACCATTTAGTCCAATGAATACTGCAGAGATCTATCTTACACTGTGGCATCATGAGGTAGGATGTTCAGGCAGTTTGCTTTCATGTGATGCATGAAAAAAGAGGAAAGAACAGTGATCATACCTCCCAAACACTGAATTCAGAGAGGCAAGTGAATCTCCAGGCTCATGGAGAGATTAGGACTGAAAGTGAATGGGGGTGACCAATACCTACCACTTCTGATTGTACATCACCCCCATGTCCTCATATTTGCACTCATAAATGTGCTTCTTCTTCAGATGGCAGAAGAGATAGGTGAAAAAAACATTAGATTCCTCTAATTCCCTTCACACTGTCTATCCCCATGCCTGGGCTCCAGCTTCTACAAAGAAAAGTCCATCCAAGAAAGCCAGTATTCATAACTGATAAGAAAGATGGAACAGGATCCAGACCTCTTATTTGCTGCTGGTTTCACTGCCCACAGAGAGGAGACAAAGAAGAGGATAGCAGTGATGCAGTGATGGGACATAGTGGCCTAATAAAAACAACCCAGGTGAGCAAGAAGGAATGCTGGGCTCTCCCAAACAGTTGTGTGGTCACTGGCAAGATACTCATCCTACAGGTCCCAGCAGGCATCAGTTGCTCACTCAAAGAATTTAATAGAAAAGAACACAGAAAAGTACTTCTAACAAAGATGTGGGAGGTTAAGGGAACTAACAAGGAACAGCAAAGGGCCTAGCCTCAACAGGAAGTCTTTAACATCGCAGGTCTGAATGGAGAAAGATGGAGCAAGGGGGCTGCTGGAAAATGGTGTAACATGTAGGTGCGGAAAAGAAGCCACTGAAGCAATGTAGCTAGAGAGTATGATGGGCACTGCCCACACCACTCAAGCAGTAATAAACCCTCACCTCTGTCTCCTGGTGCCTTCTAATCTCATGTCAGAGCCAGAAGACAAGAGAGACTGGATGATGTCCTTTGAGGTCAGCCAACCAGGGCAAAGAGCCAGGCAAAGCTGCATGGGGAATGATTTGGAAGAGCAAAGGGATGAATAGCCCCATCTTTGGGCCTCATTTTCTCCTTTGTCACACAGGAATAATTATGTGAGCCTACCCACCACACGGGGTCCTTGTAAGGATTGCATGTAATCATAGCTGTGAATACACTTTGTTAAAAGTTTCTAACCTGCTGCAGATTCTGCGTTGGTGAGACACCTCCTGCGCTCTCTGTGGAGTCCTCTACTGGTGCCCACGCCCCAGCCAGGGGTGGCCCCCCACTCTCAACCAGAGCCAGAATATTGTGAACAGAGCAGCATAGGGCTCTGCAGGTGGTGGGAGAGGGGGAAACTGCACACTCAAGGAAATAATAGAGACTAGATTGTTTATGCTTGTGGGAAAGGGTGCATGAATATGGATAAAACCCTGTGTGCATTTTGCTAATTACCCAGCATCAGTGTTAAAGGAGAAAAGAGCCCACTGCAGATTTTCAAGCCAATTCCATCCCATCGAGCCTGCCCCCACTATGTACACACACACATAAATCACCACGGCCACCACCACCGCCACCATCATGTTCTCTCCTCTCATGTGCATAACTGACAATGCTCTCCCGAATATGAACCACATGGACCCATTTGAGTTAAATACAAACTGACAAAAGATTCCAATCCTGCATCATACCAGAGAGCTCAGGAAAGAAATTTCCATCCTATGATCCTAGTCGGCAGAAACTTCTTGCCTACGATTTCTAGAGTCAAAGCAACCTCATATAGCAGCACAGGCAAAGACCTGAGGTCAATCAAGGAGGACCAGAGTGATGAAGAGACAAAGGCTCACACTCAGATGAAAGCTACTTCTACAGAAAGCCAAAAACATGAAACAAACAAACAAACAAAAAATCCCAGTCTTTAATTCCCAGTCTCAGTTTAGACCCCCTTCTTTTCCCTCCTTGTATTGGCCAAACTCTGGCCAGATGTTTGGAGCCGTGCAGATCCAGCTCTGAGGAAAGAAAAGATGGTGAATTCTAGCCTTTGTTCCCTGGCACCTCCTGGACTTCTCCCAAAGAGACCACCCCAGGACGATGTCTTCTGGCTCATCCTTGAAAATCAGGGGATGGGTTTGTTCAGAATGGAGGTTTGGAGGGAGGTGCTCAAAGCAGCTGGCTTTGGTCCTGAAATCCATTACCAAAGGCTGCCAGGGGGCACGTTCTTTTGTCTCAAGATCAACCAAGCTAACAGGCAACTAGTAAGCACCGTACTGAGCTACATGCTTTCAGGCAATCACAAAGACAGAGTCTTTCTATATCTTAAATTTGTTCTCCTCTGCAAGAAAGGCAGCAGCAGATGCACTAGAAAGACTCTGGCCTGAGATTCCAGAGACCTAGATAGACTCTAATACTTGCTTTACCCCACATAGCTGTGTGATTATGAGTAAGGCATTCAGCTCTCGGGGCCTCAGTCCTACAATTGTCCTCATCTGAAAAATGTTAAAGTTTGGCCTAACGAGTTCTCATACTTGTGAACATCAAAAACTCTATGAATAACAATGTCCATAACTAACATAGATTGAGCTCTTCCTAAAGCCCAGGCACTATTTTGCATACCTTAGCCCAATACTTCTCATCAACCTTATAAGTGTTATTAGCCTCATTTAGTAAACAAGACTAGTGAGACCCAGTGTAGTTATTGTCCCGAGTGGTAAGTGGTTGGATAGGGACTTGAACCCTATGATAGCATATGTATCAATGAAAAACATGGAGTTTCCACCAATATGCTATTCTATCTGGACTCAAGACATTTTAGTCTAGTGTTTCCTCCTCTACACCAAATAGTTCTTGTCAGTTTCCTGGAGGAATTCTTCCATCTCTAGATCAGCCTCAGAAAAAACAAAAAGGGGCACTCATGACTCAAAATGTCCAAGTAAGTTCTGATAGATATGCCATCTTCTGTGGGCTGATATAGGCAAGATAATTTCTGGGTGAAAGCTGGTCTCCAGTTCAGGCATATACATTCTACACAATAGATGCTCAGTAAATAAGGCAAAGACATTGTGCACAGCAGTTACTCAGTAAAGGTTTAGTATAGTGCTGAGTACACAGGAAGCACCTAATACAATCCTGGTTCCAACATTAGAAACATGGCAGAGACCATAAATTGGAATAAATGGAAAAGTTATCCAAATAGCATCAAAAAGTAAAATAAAAAATAATAAAATTAAGTATACAAAGACATTATACTATCAACACTGGTAGCTTCAACCCATAGGGTGCCTCCCCTCTCTCTCCTTTCCCCACCACTGCCCCTACCAGAGCTACCCTTCTAAACCCACACTGCCTCTGTATGCCAGAGGAAAAGCATCTTCTGAAAGCAAAGTCTCCCTGGGCCTAGACTTACTACCATATTTCTGCCTTGGACTTTGCATCTAACTTTTTAGTAGGGTAGGCGGGAGCTGATTGGATTATAGGAATACAAATGGATTAATTTGGGGTGGATTAGATACATCACAAAACATAAGTTTGACGTGCATTAACATAAAAATGTCATAAAAATGTAGATGCTGAGGCAGAGCTTATTTGTGATGCTGCTAATGCATTGTTACTCCAGCAAAAGATGTACACAATATTTACGCTGTATCTGACCACATAAAACATGTCGTATACATATGCAATTTTTCATTATGTGGAGGGGAAAAGAGCCAGAGGGCCCTTCGGAATTCCAATTCTGGAGCTTCTGATTTTCCCTTCTTTTTTTAATCTTTTTTTTTCTTTATTTTCAAGAAACAAATACTGTTTTAAGCCATCATTACTGTATTTTGAACAGTTAATATTTCATATCGTGACATCTCTACTCAGAGGTAACAGGTTTAGTTGATTACTATTTGTTTACGGAGCCGGAGAAACCTGCAATCACAGGGAACATAGAAGGATTGCAATTAGATCTATTGGCTGAGAGCGGCACCTCGCTGACCCACGGTTAAGTGGTTAGCGCTATCAGAGAGAAAATGCCTACTGGCAGCTGGCACATCTGCACATAATAATATGGGCAAAACTGACACGGCCACTAAAGGCTGCGGCTCTCCTCTTTACCCAGAAGCCAAAAACAGATCATGCTTTTTAATAGTGCATCAACACATTGCTTCTGAATTAGCATAATCATGTGAGTTATGGAAGGAAGCGGTACATCCTGGCTAAGCGGCTGTGAATTCTTCAAATTATCCAAATAAAAAGGGATTTTTTCCCCCCCACAAACCCGAGTCTATATTCAACTTCTAGTTTATTAAACAAGGAAATGACAGGAAGAAGGCAATGGAAGAAAGAGAAAGAGTGAATCTGTTTTTATCAAAACAGGTAACATCCCATGGACGCACAACACCTGAGGTGGGATTGGGGGGTTAAGGTGGAGAGGAACGGTTAGCATAAATGCACAAACAGGATTTTATTAAATTGGAAATGATGGTGATGATGATGACGACAACTGATTTTAAGAGTTCATCATGTGCCTGGTACTGCATAAAGACTTTACAGAATATATCAACTCTTCAGGCCAACACTTCTATATCCAGGCATCCCAGCTCGTTTTTCTCCACCAATCATTTTCTAGATCCAAACACAAACAGGGTTGGGCACTGCAACTGGAGACTCTCAGGTGTAGTGGGGTTACCAGCAGAGAGCAAGCCAACCAAATTCCCATGCTGCCCTGGGACAAGTAAGGGCATCCAAGGTCCTGGTGGCCTCTACTCCCCACTAGGGGCATGCAGCTCCCAGGAATCACAGCTTCTCTTTCTGCAGCCAACTTCTGGGAGACTCAGACCACTTCAGCATGCACAGCACCCTTCTGAGAATTAGGAAAAAAAGGGACTCACTCTTGGCAGACTAATTAGAACAAGGCAGCTCAATTAGAAAAAAAAAATACCATAAATAAAGTCAAAAGATAAATGAAGAATTGGGAAAACATATTTTAAAAACATAAGAACTGTGGGGGAGGGGGGTAATTGGTTGAATCAACTGTAGTAGATACACACCTATGAAGTACTATGCAAATATTAAAAAAAAACAAGCAAAAAAGGAAGATCTATATGAACTGATATGGAGTGATTTCCAGCATATACTATTAAGTGAAGAAGAATGTTCTATATGCTATTTTTTTTAATGTAAAAAGTGGGGAAGGAAATAAAGCATACACAAATTTGCTTTAAAAAAAAAAGAAACACAGGGAAGATAAATCAGAAAACAATGAAATTGGTAACCTACTATGTCCCACTAAAAGGAATCAGGAAGATCCTTGAAGAAATGGATTACAGGGCTGGGACAGAGAAGATGCAAGATGGTCCTGGAACATCCTCTTACTCTAGAAAGTAAAAATTTACTTTAGAAAATGATGCTGTCATGTCCAAAACACACAGCAGCAGCTTTAAGGAGCCCCCCAATGGTCAATGTATGATAATTTGAGCATCAGAATAGATTAGATTATCACCCACAGTAAAAAAAGAATGAATCTGTGAGTCCATATTGATTATAAATAGATGAATAAGCAAATGAGGGAAATAGAGAGCTCTTCCTTACAATAGAATGCTGACTGATAAATTTGGAGGAAGTGGTAGATGGGAAAATGGCCACGCTTCACCATCAATGAGCAAGAAGTTTCCATGGATGTTAAATCATGAGGTCAAAATTTGACGAGTTAGAGGACATTTGCATGCTTCAAGTATTTCCCCACAGATTGCTTATTAGTTACAAGGGTAAAAAGAGTAACTCTGTAATGGAGAAACAAAACAATACCATGCTTAGGTTATTAAAATTAACATCAACATAAGGCTAAGACAGACACCCTGCATCTCCAGATGTGTTCCTGTGAGAAGCACACACCATCATCTATGTAGAATTGTGGCCAAGAATGCATAACCTGAATCTAACCACGAGGAAACATCAGCTAAACCCAATGAGGAATACTCTATAAAGTAACTGGTCTGTATTCTTCAAAAATGTCAGTGTAATGAAAGACAAAGAAAGGTCAAAGTACTGTTCCAATTAAAAGAGAAAAAAGAGACATGACAACTAAATGCAATTGATGAGCCTGGACTGCATGCATCCTGTACTTGAGGTAAAAATAATGCTATAAAGGGTGTTATCAATAATAATTGACAAAATTAGAATATGAACTACAAGTAAAAGCATTATTTTGCTGTTAAATTTCCTAGTATTTGATAACTTCATTCTGGTTACATAAAAGAATATCTTTGTTCTTAAGAAATACACATAGAAATATTAAGGCACAGAGTATGACGCCTACTCTGAAATGATTCAGAAAGCACTACAATTGATATAAAACAAATGTGCCAAAATGTTAAAAATTGGTGAATCTGGATTAAAAGTATATAAGTGTTCTCTGTATTATTCTTGCAACTTTTCTCTAATTTTGAAATTATGTCAAAATAAGATGTTTTAAAAATAAAATGTGAAAGTGAGGAAAAAGAAAAGAGTGCCCTCTATAGCCCCATGCCAGCATTGGCACTGCTGAATTTCAGTACCACCTGTCCCTTCAGCCAGGAGTCCTTGCCCAGGGCAAACTTTACCCAACCATACACAGCAGCACCAGTGAGGGGCACCTCCAACCTTCCAATAAATCCTGTATTTGAGCTTCTCTGAATGTTTCTGTCCTTTGCAATCAAATGATCCCTGACCAGTTAATCCTCAACTTACCAGAGGGAGGGAACAGCATCCTAGGACCAGACTCCCATCTTTTCCTGCAAGACCTTGATATCATGGTTGTGCATTTCTCCTCTACTCTGGGAACTGTGGGTAGCTGCCATCATGTCTTATTCATCCTTACATCACAGGTGACTGACACACAGAAGACGCTCAATAAATGCTTCAGTGTTGAGTGGAGCTAGAATATGGTGACTGGAGAGGATTTACACAATAATTAGTGTTAACAAGTCAAGGGTGCAAATCCCAACAGAAGCCTTCTCAGTTGTGCTCAAGGCAGCACTCTCTCCCCAAACCTGTGCCAGGAAAATGCTGTAGCAACAAGCACCAGCACTGCCTCCATAGGATGACTTACACACCACTTTGGTGCATTTGCTGTATGTTAAACTAAGCTTGCGGATAAAGAAGAAGTAGAGGGGAACTTTAGCCCTATTTAGCCCTAGAGCTGCAACTATTTACTCTAAATCTGGGTAGCGAGTACACCAACAAAATGGTTAAGCTTTCTGGAAGCTGGAGAAAAGAAATAGATGAGCATCTTTGCAGTTCTCTCTATCCAAAGAATTACTGCCCCACAATTATGAGGAGTGGGAGTGGGGGCTCCAGTCCCCACAGGCTATCAGATGTGCTGAAGCCCCAACTCCAAGCATTACAAACATGGAAGTCTTTCAGATTCTCACTCTGACCAGCTCTGACCAATGCAGACAAGAGCCTGAACTCAAAAACCACCATACCTACAACTGCTCTTTGTTCCTTAAAAGCATAGCCTCACAAAGAGAGTAGGAACAACAACAACAACAACAAAATACAGTAATGGACCACAGAAGAAGCTTCTCCATCCAACCTTTCCTTGGGATTCCTTCCCAGGTTCCTAATCCTGAGCTATGCACGAATTAATAAAAACAATGAGCATTAGAGGGAAGGAATGCTTCTTGGAGAAGAATCTGAAACTAACAAGACCAGAAATAGCATTAATAACATTAGTCTACTCTATTTTAACAAAGATATGTCACTACAGATTTGACTGAAACAATGGCATCTAATTCTACCAGCTAACCAGAGACAAGAGACAAGCAAGTCTTGGGTCAAATTTCTCTTGGTTGAAGCCAAAATATGTTTTTTTTCAATCACTATTTTAATCATTTTGAGGTTGCACAGGAGTCACTACTTGTGCAATAGATAAAGGAGCTTTCTAAGACAGTTCTGTAATCTATCTGATGGAAACTGGACATTTTCCAAAGCCTAGAACCCAGGAAGCAAATCCATATGGGAAGGACATTACGGTGGTCTTGAAAAGTTGAGTTATTTGGAGAGCTCTCTGTCAAAACACCTGGTTCCTACTGGGATAGTTTTAGGGGGAATTCTTAATTGAATGGAGGAAAAGATATGTCCATGGAGCCTTTCACAGAGCTAAGACCTCCTTGGAATACTTCTGCCATCAACTCTGCATTGTCACCTAAGGGGGAGGAAAGCCTCAACAGCATAAAAGAATGGATAGACCCTAACAGTGATTTTGATGAAATACTAATTAGGAATATAACAAAGAGATTATTAATTCTTACCAGAATCAAATTTACAGACCTTATCATGTTGGGAACAGAGCACTAGAAAAGAACAACTCTTAGACCACGCGTTGAAAACTGCCACCTGGAAGGGAGTGAATGATGAATTTGAATGCCCTGAAGGGAATCAGAGATGTGGGCAAACAGGAAGGTTGGATGCTAAAGAGAATGTGATGCCCAGATTTTGAGGAGGTCTCAGGGGTGAGAGGTCGTTTCGCTGTGTGTGTATGACTAGGAGAGAGTCATAGGAGGGTGGTAAAAGGCAGAACTGGAGCTGGCACTAGGCACATGCTGCCTCAAGGCAGAATACTGAGAAGAAATCAAACATAGGGAGAAGGCAACTGGACAGAGGAACCCTAACACTGAAAGGAAAAGGAACCACATTCCTCCACAGGGTATCAAGAAAAGTATGCTTTTAATTCTGCCTTAATGTTTTCTCATAGTTAAACTAAATAGATTTTAGAGGGGGGGGGGTTCTTTCCTTTTTTTTAACTATAAGGAAATTTTGCAATTATATGCCAAATGAGACCTGAAATAAATTTTATAGACTTTATTTCTAAGATGGTAAAAACTTGGGCTGACTTGATTTAGTCCTTAGCCTGGGGACATGAACGAGAGAATTCCTATTTTGGAAATGGGGAGGATAAGTTCTAAGACCAAACTGAGGGTCCACCTCCTTAGCCACAGAAAGCCATCCCTCTTCTAAATTGGGCTGGACACCGAGGAATCCTACATTGGTGTTGGGTTCAGACCTCGACGAGGCAGCTCTTTCTCTCTACTCTGTCCTCACATGCCTCAGAAAATGTATCTTTATTTTTTAAGATCATTTGTAGTCTCCTGTCTTCCCTTGTGCCCTATCAAGAGCTGGACAATGTTATAATTTTATGTTACTAAAATTTTTATTTCTCTAAAGTGGTCATAAATGCTGGCTTGATGACAATTCAGAAATACTCTATATACTAAACACACACACACACACAAAAAAAAACTCGCTATGAAAATTGCTTGGTTTATTTTTGTTTACATTATTGAGTTCTTGCAAATGACACAGCTGAATGTTTATCCTACCATAAGGAAATGCATTTTGGTATTTGTATTTTTGTTTTTTGGGGTTTTTTTTTAAGTTTTGTTTTAAAAGATAAGAGCAATAAAGAGGAAGCTTAAACATGTACATACCCGTATCACACACAAACACACATACAAGCACACACTCATACATAATTCTAAATTTGGGGAAAAGTTATTCCACAACCTCCCATAATCTCATTTTCCTCTCTTTCATCAAGGTTAAAACACCTTAAATTAAAATACCTTCACTTAAAACACAAATTGAGATAGACTAGGCCTTCACCATTTTTTCTATACAACACCCATACGTTTTCCTAGGATGGCTGTGGAAGACCCATGAGCCTCTACCCCACCATTACATAAGAGATCTTCTTGGAAATGGCTGTCAGGGTAGGGTGTCCTGGACCCAGAACAGACGAGACAAAGAGGCAGAGTGAGAAGCAAAACAAAGGGACCACAAGAGAAGGTCAGCTTTTGTTAATAACATTAAGTTATATAAGACTCCCAAAATTATAGTGGCAATAGGCAATTTAACCAGATTTCATGGAGACTACTGTGAAATGGCAATTAAATCTAGATGAATGAGTAAAGCAAATAATGGAGAAATCGGATATGAGACATATGCATGTAACATCCCTTACTTTGCAATCAGATATAATAAATGAGAGCTTTGGGAGTTGGACTAATAATTTGAATTACACACTTCTCGGCCACTGTTAGAAGGCCTGTCTGCCCTACACTTCAACTGAACAATTATTGGGGCCTCACTTCGTCTTCTCCTTGATGGAAAAAAGAAATGAGTGCCCACATCGTTTTATCCTCTCTTGCAACTCAGTAGGGTGAACAGGTGCTACATCAGGTTCTGTTTTTCTAAAAGATGTCCATTAATCTCTAGCTCTCCAAACCTCACAACACTGAATATTATAAAGAGATGGCTGCTGGGCTTCCAAAAATTGACAAAACCCATGGAAAAAAAATCCCGGCTGAACCTTTCTTCCTGGGGAGCAACATGCAATCAGGGCATGGAGGTCGCTTTTGAACATTTGCTGAGTAACAAAGATGTGTTGTATCATGAAAACAAAGAGACTTGAAAAGAAAAAAATCTTACTGTCCATAGATCTCCAAGAAAAAAATATCAGCAACTGATGGCCCCATGTACCCGATGAGCAGTTTCTATTTTTGTGATTCCTGAGATTTTGATCACATACTATTTTGTAAATGTAGGTCCAATGGGGCCACGACTAGTGAACAGCATTGTGTAGGTTACAAAGAGGAAGGGCTTTGGGTAGAATTGGGCTCAAATACTGGCTCCTCCTTTCTCTGGTGACTAGGCATTACCTCTTTCTAGTTTCTATCTCTGAGGCAGAGATAATAGTATCTACTCCACCAAGTTGTCTAAGGATTCAATGAAACTATATAAGCAGTAGGCACTCAATAAACACCATACATTAGGTGAGCAGAACTAGTCTCTGGGAGAATCCTATGCCTCCACAGACAGCAATGATGCAAACACTTGAGGCAGCACTATCTGATGGCCTAAGAGGCAACATCAGGGATCTTTCCACAAAATAGAAACTGAGGCATGAACTGTGGGATTAAGACCCAGACACTGAATTCTTTCCAATCATGGGACTGTGTCAGTGACTTCAAATGACACTTTGTTCAGTCTCGTGCTAGGGCAGGACATGGAATGATGTATGGTTGTTTGGCTTGTTTCTCTTTAAAGTTTTTTCTAATGCTATATTTAAAATAAAAGCAGGGGGACCTCATGTTTTAAACTTCAGTACCTACCGTATTTCTCCATGTATAAGATGCACCCTTTTTCTAAAATCGGGGTCTAAAAACTAGGTGTGTCTTATACGGTGGTTGTAGATTTTTTTTACTTGCATTTCCTGCAAGTGATGAGGAGTTGTATGAATTTTATGATGAATAAAACTTGAGTTCAATAACTTTATGTAATACATTTTTTTTCAAATTTCGGGCCTCAAAATTAAGGTGCATCTTATACATGGGAGCGTCTTATACATGGGGAAATACAGTACTTATGCTAGATCAGCACCATAATATTCCCCTATATAGCAATGTGGTAGCTTACCCAAGAGTAGTTTACCTTTGAGACAGTTTCAGAACAGGCCCCTGTAGTTTCAGGGTGTGTTCAATGGAGCCAGGAGGTTCTGCAAGGTCAGGTGGGGGCAGCTGAGCTGATAGGGACCCAGACCTCTGTATCCATCCAACCTGAGCAGCTCTCAGACATTGAGATCACCAGTTGGGGCTGCCCAATGGTAACTAGTTGTGTCTAGTCTTAGCCAGTATGTCCTCATCTGTTCAGTGAAGAGGGCGGTCTACAATTTCTAAGGTCCCACTCAGCTCAAATCTCTTCTAGCCATACTTTTTTTTTTTTTTAACAAACTCAATTTTACCCTCTTCTCTCAGTCATGCAGGTTTGCATTGATAAGTGAATCCAAAAAATGATAATGCTTCTAATCTTCTAAAGCATTGGAATCATAAGTTAAACTGCCTTTTCCTGGTTGATCAAAGAGTTGAAAAATACACTGCTAACATGTATGCCAGACTAGGTGTTTCGCCTATATAGTTCCTCATTAAATCTGATTACCTGGTAGGAAACCAACACCTGATAAGGGCTATAGGTGCTACCTGCCCACTGGGCTGAGCACATTATATACATCTGTGTAAAAGGGCTGTATCACCTTCCAGGACATACAGATGCCCCGAATGCCAAGGATGAAGCACAGTCACAAGTCCAAGGCAGGTCTAACAGTCTCCAAAGTCCATAGTCTTCCGTGGACTGTCTGCACTGAGTCAGAATAGCAAACTTACCCTCTCTGGACCTCAACATTTTCACAATAAAATTCCCCAGGTTAAGCCTCAAAGTTCTCCAAGGACCCTGCAGCTCTAAAATTCAATGAATCCCTGGTCAATCCAACAACCACACAAGTAAATGCATTAATTATCTGTGAAGCATGGTTCATCTCTATGTCTAATTGGATTTCTTTGCTATCTGAGTCCTTTTCATTCCCTAGTTCTTCCCTTGGTCCGCACCCCTCCCAAATAACAGATAATCCCCAAGGATTCAGATACTATGGAATAATTTAAATCAGTGGGATACATACTGCCTGGCAATATACTTTACCATAAAAAGGCAGGACAATCAGCTTCTGAGAGCTTCAAAATCAAGTGACTTGTTTCTCTTCTCACAGCTAATCAACTAGGGCTCCAGGGAGAGTTATTTGTTGATCTTTGAGTGTAAGGTGGTGGCCTCTCTGGCCCTTTCAATTCAGATATCAACCAAAAGAACTGAGAAGTTATTGTATTTCTGGGACTTTTCTTTGTTTTTTTTTTGTTTTTTTTAAAAAGTGCAAGAAGATATTCAGCGGAATAAAAGAGAAGCATCAACGTTTCCATTGGTAATCTGGTCCGTGTGTTCCCTGCTACTGAGCATTTTCAGAAGGCCTGACTGTCTGGGTTAATTGTTTAATGCTTTTAGTTAGAATTAAACTTTGCACCTGCTCTGACAGTGATAAATTAAATGTGCTCCTTTTCCAATACTGTTGCCCTCTTTAAGTAGAGACCAAGAAGTGTATCTCCCTTCTTCCCCTGCGTTTGAGGAATCTCTGCTACACTGGAGTGTAAACCAGCATAATTTGTCACCAGAGCTAGCGCCAATTAAATTGATTGCGTTGGACTGAACTCTGGGACCCCTAATGCAAGCACTAAGGGAAAAATGGGCTCTTTTCTGCCCATTCCCCCATGTGGCACTTAGGCATAGCTCAACAGTGGAAGGCTTTCAAGGTTCAAAAGGGTTTTATTTTCAAAAGAAATGGGCATTGATCAGCTGCATTTAAAGGCAAAGATAATTCCAGAGCTTGAAGGCTGGATTTGTGTTTAAGGTCTAAATCTCTTTCTTTAACCTTGGGGGGTGGGGGGAGGGAACAGTATAACATAAAAGCAACAAAGAGATTAAGATTACAAAGGGTTTGCAAGTGTAAATGATGCGGTGGTATTCTCCAAACATAACACAGTCCCCATTCACAAGCCCAGGCACAGGCCAGCATTTGATCTGTTGGTTTTACACCTGTAAAAACAACTTGTGTTTATTTGTCACTCAGCAAACCATTTCGGGCAAGAAAGGGGGAAAAAGGAAAGTGGAGGAGGAGTGAACTTGCTCATACCGCAGAGTTCAAACATGCCTTCCCTAAACAGACTAAAAAGTGAACACGCTAAAGGTCAGCATGGCAGAGACAATCAGAAAATCCCCTCTCTTTTCACACTACACAGAAATACCAGGAGCAGGATCTCTGTTCTAACCCTTGGTCATTTCCCTTATTATCCCATCCTCTGATGCTTGGGTTTGTTCCATCACGTCCTACCAAGGGAGGCAGTAAACAAGCTCTAAACTAATACCAACCCTTCTCGTTCCTTTATGTATGAGCTACCAGTTATGTGTTCCTCCATTAAATTGAGCTTTTTAGCTCCATTTCCCACAATCAGTCCTCAGAATAGCACCATCTGAATAAGCTCAGATATAAATCAAGTCTACAAAGTTAAGAGACTCAGGCTCTAAATTCATTGAGTCTATAACTGCATATGATGAAACCAATGGTAAGTGTGTCCATTTCCTCAAGTCAAGATCTCTTTATTCATCTGTTTTCTTTCTCCTTCAGCAACCTTCTCACATTAACTCTATCCCGTGGTTCTGCTTGTCACAAACTAAAGCCTTGCCAGGGACATCAAGCTTTCATTGCTAACCCATGTGGTAACCATGGAGTCTTCCTACTTCAGAAAAAGGGGAAAGGAACGGATATTTATTGAGACTTCAAGACCAGATCAAACATCTGGGGACCCTGAGAAAGTTAATGATTTGATGTGAATCCAGGTGGCTAAGAATTCAGTGCTCCCTTCAAATAAGCAAACAAACAAGAGTTCGCCATCTATTCAGGAGACACAGCATGCACCAGTTAGAAGAAAGGTGGAAAGAGATGATTCAGATGGCAGCTCCCTGTCTCCCTAACTTCCGGAGCAATTCAGCTCTGGCCCCAAACTTGCATGTTCCACACAGAAAACAAAAACCTGTAGTGTAGTGACATCTAGTAATTATTGAGCATGATCTTTGAGGGTCTCAATCCTTTCCCAAGAATTTGGTCAAAGTATTTATTCTGACTCTCCACCACAAATCCCTGATAAGAATGCTGAGTTTTAAAAAATCTTATCTTGTTACATTTCCAAGGATGTTTTGTTATGTCAATGATATAGTAGGAGCCTGTATTCATCTTCTATGCTATGTACCAATTACAACAAATGTAGTGGTTTAAAACAACACCCATTTATTGTCTCGCAGTTTCTGTGCAACATAAGTCTGGGTACAGGTTAATTGAGTCTTCTGCTCAGGGTTTCATCAGACTGAAATCAAGGTGTCAGCCAGGCTGGAATCTTATATGAGGCTTGAGGTCCTCTTCCAAGATCACTAGTTGTTGGCAGAGTTCTGCTACTTCAGTGTCTTTTTTTTCCCCCTCCCGGCCATTGGCCCTCAGATCCTAGGGAACGCCCTCATGTACTTGACATGTGGCCTCTCCATAGGCAGGTCACAGTATTGTTGTTTGTTTCTTGAAGGCCAGCAAGAAAATCTCTCAGACATCTTTTAAGGGCACATCTCTTTAGGTCCAGACCACCCAGGAGGATTTCTCTTTTGATTAGCTAAAATTTAACTGGTTAGGAACCTTAATTACATCTGCAAAACATCACCACCTTTGCCATGTAACATAATCGAATCATAAGAGTGCTGTCCTTTCATATTCACAGATCCCACCCACAATGAAGAGGAAGGGAGTAAATATAGCATGTATAACAGGAGTAAGGAATCTGGGGCCATCTTAGAATTTTGCCTACCATATGCCTGCTTGGAGAGAAGCACCCGGCTCACCCACTCCTTGACCTAGCCATTGTTCCAAGCTTTGTGTTAGAAATGCCATATACTTCTCCCTGGAAATTCTCCCCTGATAAGCTCATAAACAAATCCAATTGTTTTTATAATCCAAATTTTTATTTGTTTATACATTCACAAAGAAACCAAGGGCATTGCAGAGTTTTGTGAGTGATGGGCAGCTAACAGCCGGAGATCCCCTCTAGGGAAAGCTATTAATAGGACTGGGGAAGTGTCTGGTGTGTATTTCTATTAGCAATAATTGCGCCTCGGATAAACCTCATTGGCTACGATACTGCCACTGCGCAAAGCTGTGGTGTGTATTTCTAAAAGAGCATTATGTAGACCCCGCTTCTTGTAGATACCCTTAGATGGGAACATGACAAAAGAGCAAACTTTCTCATAGAAATCACGCTAGTAGCCTTTTCATAAAAGAAAAAGAGGGAGGAGAAAGAAAGAAGGGATGGAGGAAGGAAAGAGTGTGTTTGCTCTGTTCTAGTCTATGACATCCTTATTGGACTACAAGGGGAAATGACATCCTTATTGGACTACAAGGGGAAATATTTAATGTATCAATTAACAAGGGAAAAGAAACACTTCCTTCTGACCTGAAATACCATTGAGCCTACTGCCACATTATCCTTCCCAGAATACTGCTTTCAACAAGTCACTCTCCTATTCAAGGACCACCAATGGCATCCCATATCCTACCACATCAAGGAAAATTGCCATATCAATTCTATTTGTCTCAGCCTGGTACTCAGAGTCTATAACCTGGTCCTACCACTTAATAAATCAAGTTTCCCAAAACTGCTCACCACAATTCCTATAACCTTCTGCTGCCCACAAACAAAAACACACGTTCTTTTTGCCATAATCAGCCTATTACGCCTTTCCTTGCTCTTCTTCTGCCCTCTTTCCTACCAACACCATGCCATTCAATGCTCTTATTTTGCTCACCATCTACTATGTACCAGGAGCTGAAGGCCCAGATTCATTCTAACCTCCTCCAGGAAAACTTTAGAAACTGACTTGAACCTCTTATCTTCCTCCTCTAAACTACCAAATTTACAGTCTGAATTTAATTTAGTTCTCATCAAGTATCTTCTTCTCTAGTTTGCTATTCCACATATCCTGTTTTCCAAGATGACTTTTTTGTGTCTTCTAGCACAGAATTTTTTAAATCTATGGGGGTTTATCTGTAAGTAAAATGTGAAATCCATTTAGTAGGTTGCAATGAGAATGTTTTAATTGAAATAGTTGGATAGGAAAGGAAAGATCAGTGGACTGTAAATAACAAGGGTATTTGATTTGGGGAAAATTTTGCTTTGATATATATTTGTGTGTGTACAAGGTATGATCAAAGAATATGATGAATGTTTAAATTTAAAAAACTTATTACAGTAAAAGACACATTGCCATTATTCCCCCTCAAAATACTCCCCTTGCTTTGAACACACTTATCCCATTGTTCTTTCCACTTTCTGAAGCAGTTCTGGAAGTCCTCTTTCATGAGCGTCTTTAGTTGCACTGTCATGGCTGCTTCAATGTCCTGAACAATTTTGACTTTGGGGAAGAGCCAGAAGTCACATGGTGCCAGACCCAGTGAATAAGGTGGATGAGGACACATCACAACGGTTTTTGGGGGTTTTTTTACAGAAATTACTGTATACCAGAAGTGACGTGTGACATGGAGCATTGTCATGATGGAGGATGATTTTGTGACAACATGATAGATCTTGAGATTATTATGCTAAGCGAAATAAATCAGACAGAAAAAGTTGAGAACCACATGATTTCACTAATTTACACCACACTTTAAAACACACCGTCTCTCAACCATAGCTCACACCCGACTGACTGCACCAAACAAGGTGAAACTTGTCACACACTGTTACTAAGGTTCGACGCACTGCTTCCCATATTGAAGATTCCTGCCTTTCCATTGCATGGTACATGGAAGCAGCATTCACCATATTTTGTGATCACAATGTGTCACACATCACTTCTGGTTTGGCAATTTCTGTCAAATAAAAACATTACTGTGTGTCCTCATCCACCTTATTCACCAGATCTGTCACCATGTGACTTCTGGCTCTTTCCCAAAGTCAAAATCACCATGAAAGGTAAACATTTTTAATCAATTCAGGACATTGAGGCAACCACGACAGCATAACTACAGACACTCATGAAACAGGACTTCCAGACTGCTTCAAAAAGTGACAAGAACAATGGGTTAAGTGTGTTTAAAGCAAAGGGGAATATTTTGAGGGGGGTTAATGGCATTGTGTCTTTTACTGTAATAATTTTCTTTTTAATTTAAACATTCACCATATTTTTTATCACACCTTATATGTATAAACTAAACCTTAAGTGTGTGATATTGTGCAATGATATAAAATGTACTGATAATTGTGAATTATCATTAAAAAACAGCTTTTAAAGCACTAGAGGGCTGGCCGAGTGGTTCAGTTGGTTAAGAGTTCGCTCAAGAGTTTGAGCTCTGAGCAACAGCAGTTCGATTCCCGGCCTGAGCTGAGCAGCCGCTGAGCTGCCAACAGGTGGCAGGATGGCTCAGCTTAAAAAAATAAAAATAAAGCATTAGAATGCATTGAAAAAAGCATAATGTACACGGCTGATGTTCATGCAAAAATCAGCAGAGAACATCAGAAAGATGCCAAAGGGATCTACAGGAAGTCACACAACCAAAAGCCCCAAAACAAATAGTATAAACTACCCTTGCAAGCATGGAAGCAGATCTTGCATCCTCACAGTCTACCAACAAGGAGAGTGATAAGAAGTAATACTTATATATGATTTTATCATTTGCAAAAGATTTCGCATTCTTTATGTCACCAACATTCCATTAGGAAGGCCAAGCAGACTTTTTTTTATAATTCCCATTTTTATAACTATGAAGCTTGAGAGGTTAGGTGGCTTGTCCAAGATTGTATTGCAAGTGAGTGTTAGAAAATGAACTCAAATCTTCTGATATAAACCCCAGGTTCTTTCCAGTACCTGTTTGGATAATGACAGACTGGTTCATAAGAATCTTCCCCATCATTAAGGCTCTAAGGCCAATTTTCTCTCCTCCAGAAAGGCTTCTCTGATGGTCCCCCTGATGTAACCCACAACTTCTAGCACTGTCCAGTATGGTTGTTGGGTTGCTCCAGGTGGGTAATGTTTTCACTCTAGCTCCATTCCAGCCCCTCAGAGCTGGGGACCATGATATAGTCCTCTTGCTAAATTCTCGTTTATTGCTTAATCTATGGATTGCCTCAGCCTCCCATACCAGGTTAGGTATTAAGGAGGAGAAAATAAACTTGGTGTGGGACCAGGAATGGTCACAGCAACCGGCAAAGCTGAAGCCCAGTACTATGGGGTCCCATCCTTTCATTTCAAACCATCAGGCATTCAACGGGCACCTATACCAGGCAAGCACAGCAAAGAATGCTATGGAGCTAACAGCTTTTGGGTGCAAATAGGCACGCTATCAACTGAAATGCAGAAGAAATGAGGGCTGGCTCCAGGTATGAGACACTGGCTGTGGAGACGGGAAAGAGTAGCGAGGGAGGGTAAGAAAGGGCTTCACTCTGAAAGTAGCTTCTGAGCTGAGCTTTGAAAGTCCACAAGGATGTCACCAGCAGAGGCTTTTGAGACTTGCCATTAGCTCCATTTGCAAGACTCATTTCAGACTCTCCGGAGCAGCAGGATCATGAGGGACAGTGATTAAAGCAGGAGGTCACAGGCAGTCCAGAATGACCCACCCTGCTTGGCTTCAAGACCTCAGTCAATGTCTAGGTTGCTAAAAGGTCAAAGATTTACCCCAGAGACCAGCTGCCCAGGCCAGCCTGGTAGTCAGCTCCAAGAAAGAAAGCCTCACTCCTGGCTCCAGGGAGCCTATAAAACCAATTGTCATCGGGTTGTTCTTTTCCATAGTGTAAATTGTATCAACCAGCAGCCCCAATCTGTGGCTGTCTGGAATAGGAATGAGCGGATTAGCTTTCCAAACAGTCAAGGATCAGGTCGAAGTCATGTGAGGCCAGTAACCAGAGCCAGGTTGGATCCATCATTGAGAAACGCTTGTATTTTTACATCGTTAGGTTGGCGGGAGGGAGGTCTCTCTTTCCTCTGCCCTCAATTTTGCAGCTTTCGTAGTTGCAAGACAAAATATTTGCACATTTCTCAACGGGCTCAGGAAACCATTGAGAAACAAGGAGAAGATTCCATCCACTGATTTTTGGTCCATGTGGCCACATCACAGAGGCACTCAGGCTCTTTTGTTCACCTATGACTGCAGGTGAAGGGGCCATCCAGATCCTCTTTGTCTGAGAAAGGCCAAGGAAGCCCCAACAGCAAATAGATTCCCTGGGAAGGGTCTGCAAGGGGTACAGGCCATGGTGACAAAAACTTCAGACTCCCCCAAAGTCCCCTGATCAGCGTTTCTGAAGGCTAAGCCTGTTCAGTCACAGATTATTCTGTGCAAAGTTGCCAAGGGCTGGCTGAGGGGATTTGCATGCCTCACTTCCAACACAGCAGGCAAATGCTGAGTAGCAAGATCCAATAGTGTCTTTCTTTTACATTCTGGAAGGCTGAGCTGAGTTTGTGCAGGTCCCTCTAGTCATTACCACCAACTCACCTCGGGAATCTTTATGACCCAGGATTTAAGATTTCCAAGGTGGTTATGAGTGTGAATTAAGCTCCTTTTCACGAGAACTCCCTCCGTCTCCTCTGGGAAGGCAGATGGATTATACCCATAAGAGAGATGAGAAGACTGAGAACAGAGAGATGTCAAATGATGTGGCCCAGAATCAATAAAGAAAAGAGAATTCAAATTCTGAATTTACCTTTCCTATGGTTTAACCAAAGCTCCTATTTCCTGGAGCCGGTTTTCCAAGCCACATTAAGATCTGAATTTGTATTGTAGGATAACATGCATTCCCAAGAGGCTTTTTGGGAAGACTGTGTATAAATCTTCCCCATGCAGCCTTCTTTTTTTAAAATAACATGTTTTGTTCCTCCCTAATATAAATTGAAAAGAACTGGAAATAGAGAAAAGAAAAAAATAAAGAACCCTCCATAATCTAATGCCCAGAGATAGCAATTCTTAATATTTTGGTATCCTTTTGTTGTATGCATGAATTTATTTTTTCCAAACTAAGGTTATACCCCTATATGCTTGAGCAGTCTGCTGCTTTACACATAATATTCTACTGTATTTCCCCATGTTGCTAACTATTATTCTATCTATACTATCTATAGTATCGCTTTAAATAGCTGAAATAGTATAGTACATTATAGGGATGTGCCACAATTTATTTTACCAATCTACTTTTCAGACATTTGAGTTGCTTCTAAGTATTCTCAAATATAAATAAGGCTGTGGTAGAAATGTCAGCTATATTAAGGATTAAGCAATAT
Organism: Hipposideros armiger; assembly: GCF_001890085.2. Classification (NCBI taxonomy): domain Eukaryota; kingdom Metazoa; phylum Chordata; class Mammalia; order Chiroptera; family Hipposideridae; genus Hipposideros; species Hipposideros armiger. The sequence goes on from NW_017731352.1 coordinate 2,121,766, forward strand.
GGTAAAACCCTAGGCCAGACTTCATCCCTATTTAATAACTCGTTCTTACCTCCATGGAAGTGGTGCCCTGCTGGGGTTTGGTGTCTCCTACCCTGGACTCTTTTAGGAACAGGATATATGGCCAGCACATATATGATGGCACAGATGCCCTAAGAAAGGGATAAGAGCACTAGACTAAGAGTTGAGGGATCTGATTCTATTACCAACTCGTTATTCAATGTGTAACCTTGAGCAAGTCACCTACCTGTCCGAACAATGCTTTCTTCATGCATTAAATAAGGGAATTGAACTAGATGATTTTAATATTCCTTCCAGCCCTAACACCAGGGTCCTACAACTTGTTAAGGAAACAAACAACACTCAAAACAACAACCCAAAACAGTGAACTGTATAGGACTAGCCATTATCTAAAGTGGACTGTATAAGTCAGAAGAGCAGTGCTCAGCTGTGTTGGGAAACAACTGTGTCTCTACCCGATATGACCAACAAAGTCACAAGCAAATTGTTCCTCATCATGATTTATGGTTTGAAACGAATCTATTTTATTTTAATAGCTGAGAAGAGACTCAAGATTTCCCTGTCACTTCCATTCTGACATGTTCTCGAGAATGGAAGAGAAGTATCTAGAACAGCACAGGACTTTGCCTCCATAGCATTGAGTGGACCCCTCGGGACGCTCAGGTCCTTGTGGTCGCCTAAGTGCCATCAAAGGACATCACTGCTCCTCCGTCCCTCTGCTTGCTCATTCCTCAGGAAAAAAAAACAATCAATTGCACCCATTTGAGAGGTAAGAAGCCTGAAATTAAAATGTTCCTTCCGGAGACAGTGAAGAAGCCAGGTCCAGGACCTTGATCCAAGGCCTGCCTGAGCCAGTCTGACATCACCTATTTGCTGTCTGATTTGGGCCGTCAGAGCCAAAGCGGCCCCTTGGCTCACATTCAAACTTGTCTTTGCTTGTGGCACCCACGTTCAGTCAAGTGAGCGAAAGCATGCCCTGTGTCGAACTGGGGAGGGGAGCCATCGCCATAAAGCTCTCCAGGAGGCTGCTGTGTGCATGAGAGGCAGGCTCTCGCCCTGTCTTTGAAATATGCAGGGTACGCTGAGGAGGGCACAGCTCATCTTCATTCCTGTGTCAGTAAACTATTCCTGAAGGGTTCAACCTCTAGTGAATCATTCCCTCCAAGCCAGGGGGTATAAACCATATTTTATCTGTAGCTGAGAATACAATGCGCAGCAAACTAAAGAGAGATGGTGATAACAACCAAGAGAAAGAAAAGGCCTCTAGTGTGGAATGACACAGACTGATTGAAACACTCCAAAATTACCACCAGGGCTATGTTCCC
>NW_017731352.1:2124968-2132719 GCF_001890085.2 Hipposideros armiger
AGATTCATCATCACCAATTACACAGAAGTCAGAATAGCAAAATGGTCAATAGCTCATTCTCGAGTCACATTGCCTGGCTCCTCACTTACTAGCTATGTGACTGAGGCAAATGATTTACTTCTCAGCACCTCAATTTTTGCACCTGCAAAATGGGTACAATAACTGTACTGCCCCATAAGGTTATTCTGAGAATTATACGAGATAATACAGGGAGAGAACACAAAGAATTTAACAGAACTTATAGCCTGGTGTCCAGCACACAGTGAACAATTGCTTGATAAACACTGGAGATAATTAGGACATTTAGTAGAAGTATAACACCTTGTTGTGTGACCTTGGGCAATCTTGTGTGATCTTATGACCTTGGTGTTTCTGAACTTCAGTTTCCCTGTTTACAGAACAACTTGATTGTACTAGGACAGCTCTACATTTCCCTTCAATTCTAACATCCTATAGCTCTAAACACATCAAAGCCTGTGATAAAGCATCTCAAAAATCACCCTGCAACAAAATCTTCCTGAACACCCTCGACCTGCCCAGTACTGCCCTAGAAACAGAGCAACTCCCTCAGGATCACAGAGTTTGAAGAGGTGGGCAGACATGCGGAAAGATACGACAGTACAACGGGATCAGAGCTACCTACGGAGGGCACAGATCAAGTTATGCAATGAGCCAGACCTCGTTCCAAGCCTCAGCGGTTCTCCAAGCGCATCTTGGGCCTGCAGCTTTGGCAGCAGCTGAAAGCCTATTAGACATGCAAACTCTCAGGCCTGCCTCAGACCTGCTGAATCAGAAACTCCGGAAGTGGGGCCCAGAAACCTGACTCTTAATAAACTCTCTAGGTGATTTGGACACATGCTGCTCTAGGGTAACAGAGGAAGTCTCTATCTATGGTTGGGAGTTATCACTCAGCTGTACTCTTCTCAGCCCATGAAAATCTAAGCTGGGACAGCATGGGGAGGCTCGCTCCCAGCTCCCCTGTGCCCTGTTTCCTTGCCCTTTGGTCTCAAGAATGAAGAGTTACAACCAATTGGAGGCTGTAGCCAGACCTAGCCCTGAGAAAGAGTGACCTTTCTGCATTCCCACCCTCCAGCCCTTCGCCAGATGGTTCTCATGGCCAGACAAAGCCGTGTCCCAGGAACATTACCCGGCAGCCCCACAGGAAGGGTCTGAAAAGCCAGAAGAATTTCTGCAGGGACCAGCTGAAATGTGAGGCCACCCTGAGGGAGAGGCCCGGGCCTGGGGAGGAGGGAAGTGTTTGTGAGGAGGCCCTGTCCCCAATTTCAGGTATTTGTTGTCTCCCAGTCTCACACCTCAACAGCACATAATCTGTCAGCCTCACCCTGGACTCTACCCCCAGCTACAGAAACACCACCCAAGGAAGTCTGCATTACCACCCACTACATTCCCACCTTGCCTGTCCCCTTGTATGTCATGAGGAAGGGTAAGGCAGGAGTCTGTGTTTTGTTTTTATTGAGATTGAGCAGGGCGTGTTTTTTTTTTCTAACTTAAGAGAATCTTTTCTACATCTGGATAAATTAGCAACAGGCTATAAGCCCTATCAGGAATGTCAAGCAATTACAAGAATCCCAGACCCGGAGAGTATATCCTGTGCAGGTCAGGCAGCACGAAAACGCTTCAAACAGAATCGTCTTCCTCCATCCCAGCCCTCAATCTCTCCTGCTAAGTCACTGCTCCTCTGTCTCACAGCCTTCAGTGAAGGACGATGCACTCCTTTCAGACCCTTTTCTAGGCACAAGGCAGGCACCTGGCTGATGGTTCCACACAGTGGACTCAGGTTCTTTCACAGCAAGGCCAGGATCACCTTCTGGCATCCCGCCACAGCCTGGCTTCCAGGCACTTCTAAACATGGCACCATGGAAACCCCATGGACTCAGCCACTCTTCTCCACCCACACCTTTCGCTCCCCTCATCTATAATTCACGAGAAAAGAGAACCAGTAGGAAGGGTAACAAAGCAGTGAATACTGAGATGACAAAATGGCAGGAAACATAACAGAAAGAGAGGACATCTAGGTATTTCAGAACTGTGAGATGGTACCAGGTGAGAAGTCCAACACGCCTTCCTATCCTCTGGCTAAATGGCATGGCCACCAAGTTTTCTTTTTGAAAAGCTGATGAGCCTATCTTTGGATTTAGGGACAAAATGATCATTAATACAGAAGAGCAGCCAATACAAGATTCTCCACCACCTGTTGGAAGTTGCCCTTTCACACTTCAGCTCTACTCTGTATCCTGGACAGCCGTCCTAGGAGCTGACCCCAACCTCTGGAGAGCTAAAGTAGACAAGGACTTTAGACGTGTGACTAAATGACCAGCCTAGGCCATTAATAACCCATTACTCAAGCCCAACAGATGGTTAAAGCCACTTTTCTATCACCTTTCACCTGATCTCATTTTAATTCTATTCAAGTGTTTCAAGACGCTGGAACTAAAAATAAGGTGACCATTGAGCCATGTTTCACAACAATGACAAAGTCTTCTCCACAGACAATACAGAAATTGAATTGTTGTTTACTAATATCATGCCCTAAATATGAGCTATTTATTTCTGATAGTTCTTAAACATGGAAGGTGGGTGGCTATAGCAGTCTGAAAAAAAAAATATCCTCATGACACAATATTGTCACCTTGGTGGTTAACATTTTCAAAAAGAAAATTGTAATTTGCCCTTAGGTTTCTTTTTCTTCCTCTCTTTCCTCTTCTTTCCCTGTCTTCTTCCCTCCCTTTCATTATTCCTTCCTCTCTTTATAGTCGTCCTTTCTTCTTTCCTTTCTCATACCAAAGAAATATATAAGACTTTTGCAAGGAAGAGTGATTACACACAGATTTAAGCGGCTGCATTCCTTTCTCTTAAAAAAAAAAAAAAGACATTCCTAAGAGAGAAGAGCTAATGAAGTCCTATATCTCTGATGATAGTGATGCAGCAGTACAAACAAATTATAGTGTTCAGAAAGTCTGAGAGACGGGAAAGAAATGCAACGTGTAGCACCAAATTTGCCTGTCAAGGGTTTTTCTTTTTTTTATTATTATTATTATTACTGCTTGTTTCATTTTATTTTATTCTTAAAGCTGATGTTTGCAGCTATTTGCTTCACTATAGGAAATTCCAGATCCCCAGAATGCTGATTTACAACTTCAATCATCACCTGACAAATACAGCCCTTGCTAAGTGAGAGCTGATCCATAACAGGTATTTCAAATTTTCATAAGTCACAACATATCAACCCTAAAGTGAAGAGTTTCATTCACAGGAAACAATTTTCCAAAATCAGCAAATATTTTTTTTATAAAGGAAAAAGAAACAAAGAATAAGGAGGGAAAAAACCCTTCTATAAAGGTAACTTCTTACCTGAATGTAAGACTCTGTTGAAATATGGTGAGTTCTATGGTTTTTTATTATTTTTATTATACCTATCTCCATACCCCAGTTTTAACTCTTATCTTTCCGTGCCCAGGTAGCTTTCCAGGAACTGATATAGGTGAGCTGATAGCCTTAATGGAACGCCCAGAGTTAACCTGTAAGTCCCACAGCTTGTGCCAAGGGCTGTTGGCTGCTTATTGTCACAAAACATTGTGTCTGAGCCACTTTGACATCCTTTCAAATTTTCATGAAACTTGAGACCATTTCAGCATTGAATTGTTGCCTCAGATCTATTGTGTATGTGCCCCTCCCCCCAAAAAAGCTGCTGCTGCTGCCAAAACTGTTAATCCCCAGCCTGATATAGAAGTACAAAGATTAGAAATGCCACAACTTCAGTAAAAGTTCTCTCTTTTCTAGATTTCTTTCTACTAAAAAATTTCTAAAAAACAAAAAGAAAGCATAATATCTTTACTTCTTTAAAAAAATTCAATTGCACCTGGAAAACTGATGCAGTTACCAGTGAAACCAAAATATCTAGGTAATTTTACTTTACTCAGAAAAAAAGAGACAAAAATTTTGAATAAAAAATTTATCTCAAAGATGCTTCCCAAGTTATTCATTTTAAGTATATTTAATATATTTTCTTATAAGAAAGATCTTTTTGCTCTTAAAAAAAAAAAACTTATTCTGTAAAAGTAAAGCCTTATAGCATTTCTAGAATAGCTCACTAATTTATTTTACCAAAGCTTAAATATCAAACGGGAAATTTTCAGGTTAGGGTTGTGGCTTTCAATTTGTTTAAAATAGGAACTATTTCGTCAAATGAAAACTTATCAAAATTCTAATATGCAAATTAAAAAAGCATGGGTGGCTTCATGCCCTCAAATTAGTTAGAAAAAAAATAATAACTGGGCTAGATATCATATGTTAAAGAGCAGCACCTAATGGTAGAATTCAGTATTGCAGGCTAGCTCTCGTAGGCACTGATATATGCTTGGCAACGGAATCTTCAGAATGGCTGTTTTGAGTGCTTTGAATATAGAAAAAGAACATTTTCCAAAGTAAAATGTGTCTCTTGGTCTAGAGAAGGTAGAGATAAAGGAGGAAATAATAGAAAAAAGCTTCCAAGTGTCTTGTATTTCTAAAACAATTGCAAAAGCATACCCAATCTATCTCCAGGAGCCCACAGACCTTGGCCATCAAGAACATTGTCCTCATACAACATTTTCAACTGATTATTTAGAGACTTTTTTATGGATATCCAAGTAACATTTTGTGGAATCAGTTGGAAAAATGAGATGTGATACAAAGCCAATTTTGCTAAACAGCAATTATTTTGTAAAGTAAAAGACACTGATACTATCAATTACTCATTAAAATGGAAAGATAGAACAAGGACAATGAAGAATCACACAATCTATTTTATTTCTATTTGGCTTTGAAATGCAAAGGCAGAATTTCACCGCACATAGAAACTGCCAACTCCACAAAATTCAGTGATAAAAATCATTAAGATCATTTAGACATAAAAAATTATTTGACTGCATTTTTTTTTTTGGAGAGGCTTCATCAACCCTTACTAAAACACACACACAGACACACACACACACACACACACACACACACACACTATAAAGACAAACCATTTTAAGTGAAAATGAGATTTTAGGAGAGTGGAACCTTTGGTTTCTCACCTTCTAATTCATAATATAGACTTTAACCAATGTACCAGTCAAAATATTTAGACGCATTTTTAGATATAAACAGAGATACTCAGATACGCAACCACCCTGACTCCTGCCCAGCCTGTCTTGTGAGTTAGTTTGAATGTTGGCAACCAAGTAAACAGAAGTAAAGGGATGAGAATTCTGACTTCCTGAATAAGCCCTGCTTAAGCCCCAGTAGATTATAAAGAGCTGAATGGTATTGCCCTGTGGATTCAATGGAACCCAAACCATAAAGTAAACCTTTTCACTTTTAAAAGAGAGCTTCATTTTCTCCTAGATCATGGTGTTAGATTAAGAGTGCTCCAAACATGAAGTGAACACTGTGCTCGCGTTCTCCCATGACCACATAAAAATTACAACTAACCTACAAAACCACCATCATTGAGAACCACCTGAAGACTAGCTGAACAGAAGTCCTATAACTACAGACATACAGAAGAAACCGCATTGAGACTAGTAGGAGGGCTGGAGACGTGGAACAGGCTGGTCCCACACCCACATATGGCAATTAAAAATTGGGAGGGATATCTTGACTGAAGAGGTCCTGAGACGTTATCAGCCCATACCAGACTCCCCAGTCCAAGGTTCTAGTACCAGGAAGAGAAGTCCCCACAACTTCTGGCTATGAAAACCAGTGGAGATTGTGGCTGAGTGAGACGGGAGGTGGCTGTAGACCTAAGCATCCTCTTAAAGGTCCTACATACAGACTCACTCCCTGACGGACTCAATCGCTCTGAGCTTCAGTGCTGCGGCCAGCAGCTTAAAAGGTGTCAAAAACATACAAGGAAATACTGAATTGTCTGGCTTCAGAGCAAGGGTTGGAGGGGCAGCTCTGTCCAGGCAGGCACCATTTTTTTCCTTTATTGATCCCTCCCCTGACCCAGCCAGCACATGCAGGTGGGCACCAAGTCTGAGTCCCCATCAACCTGGCTAACATCATTCATAACACCCTGGTGATTCCGAGACCTTGCCCCACCCAACTTGCAGGCCCACCCAAGCTTCTTCCAGTGGCTCTTCCATACAAATGGCCTGTCTCAGCTTCCACTATGGACTCCCCTAAAATCTCTCAAAGGTTCACAAACCCCACAGAAGTAGAGGTGGGCCTTAGTGTGTCCTGTACTTCTTGCTAAGAACCTCCAAGCCTGGCACTAGTGGCAGCCAGCCCCAGTTCACAGCTTAGCCTCTCCCAGACGCCTCCAAGCCCTGAATAAGTAAGTGGCAACCATCTGCAGATCACTTTTGTAGCTCATACCAGGTGTCCCTGGGTTTAGCACAGGCAGCAGCTGACCTTGGCCTGCACCCAAGCCCCTCCCAAGAGGCCACAGAACCCACACACCCAGTGGCCAGCTTCAGACCACACCAGAGCACCACCCACTACCTCCACAAATGACACACTCAAAGGGAAGACTCAGGAGGCACCAGAGTTCTGCTAAAGCAAATCCTGTAGTCACGCCCATTCCTCAGAGCCAATCAGCCTGAGGGGCAAGCCCCCCCACTGACATGTCAAGGCTCAACTATAACAGGAAGGTACACACAACCCACACAAGGGACATGCCTGGAGCACCTGGCTCAGGTGACCAGGGAGACTGTGCCACTGGGCCCCACAGGACACCTACTATATAGGGCCACTCTACCAAGACTGGCAGATATAGCAGCTTTACCTAATACATAGAAACAAACACAGGAAGGCAGCCAAAACTAGGAGGCAAACAAACCTGTCCCAAATGAAAGAACAGAACAAAACTTCAGAAAAAGAACAAAATGTAGACAAGCAATCTATCAAATGCAGAGTTCAAAACACTGGTTATAGGGATGTCGAAAAACTTAGAGGAAGAATAAATGATCAAAGGGAGAACTTTAACAAAGAGATAGGAAACATTAAAAAAGAGGAGATAGAAAACATAAAACAAAGAGAACCAGTCAGGAAAAAAGAATAAAACAACTGAAATAAAAAATACATTAGAGGGACCCAATAGTAGATCAAATGAAGCAGAGGCTCAAGTCAGGGATTTGGAAGATAAAGTAGCAGAAAACTTCCCTAACCTGGCCAAGGAAATAAACATACAAGTCCAGGAAACACAGAGTCCAAAACAAGATGAACTGAAAGAGACCCACACCAAAATACCTCATAATTAGAATGCCCAATGTTAAAGACAACAGAGAATCTTAAAAGCAGCAAGAAAAAAGCAGTTAGTTACCTACAAGGGAGCTCCTATAAGACTGTCAGCTGATTTCTCAACAGAAACTTTGCAGGCCAGAAGGGACTGGCACAAAATATTCCAAGTGATGGAAAGCAAGGAACTACAACCAAGACTACTCTCCCCAGCAAGGCTACCAGTTAGAATCAAAGGAGAGATACAGAGCTTTCCATACAAGAAAAAGCTAAAGGAGTTCATCACCACCAAACCAGTGTTACATGTTGAAGGAATTTCTTTAAGAAGAAGAAAAAAAATTAAAAAAATATGAATACTAAAATGACAATAACTACATACCTATCAATAATTACTTAACATGAAATAAATGCTCCAATCAAAAGACACAGGGTGAGGGCCAGCCAAGTGGCTCAGTTGGTTAAGAGCTCACTCAAGAGTTTGAGCTCTGAGCAACAGCGGTTCGAGTCCAGCCTGAGCTGAGCAGCCG
>NW_017731352.1:2133420-2256817 GCF_001890085.2 Hipposideros armiger
GGAAAGGGATTAAGATGTGCAAATTGCCAGCTATCAAAACAATCACAAGATGTAAAGTAGAGCATAGGGAATACATTCAATAATATTGTAATAATTGTAATAATAAGTGTCAGATGGGTACTAGACTTACCAAGGTGATCACTTCATAAGTTATATAAATGTCTACTTACTATGCTGTATACCTGAAACTAATATAATATTGTATGTCATCTGTAATTGAAAAATAAAAAAGAAAATTTTTTTAAGTACTCCAAACCTGGTTTAGAGTACTATTTTGTGAATATCCAAATGAAAGAAATGTATCTAAACGAGGGTTGGTTGTGTTAGTTATTTATTGCTCGATAACAAATTATAACAAACAGCACACACTATCTCATAGTTTCTATGGATCAGGAGTCCAGGCATGGGTTCAGTAGTTCCCCTGTAAGGCTGCAATCCATGTATTGCCAGGAAGGGGGTCTCATCTGAGGCTCGACTAGAGAAGGATCCACTTCCATGCTCACGTGGTTGTGGCAGCATTCAGTTCCTTGCAGACTGTTGACCTGAAGTCCTCCGTTTCTCGCTGGATATCATCTAGATGCCACCCTCAGTTCCTTGCCAAATGGCCCTCTTCATCGGCAACTCACAACATGGCAGCTTGCTTCTCCCAAAGCATCAAGGGGAGAATGTCTCTTAGCAAGACAGGTGTCACAATCTTATGTAGTGGAGTCCCATACATGTAATCACTCACATGCGCCCACCATTGCTTTATTCTATTGGTAGAAGCAAGTCACCAATCACTCCCTCTCTCAAAGGGAGAAGATTACATAGGATGTGAACACCAGAGGAGAGAATCACAGGAGTGACCCTGGGATCTGTCCACCACAGGTTACCAGAAAGCTAACACCAATTAACTGGTGGCAGCTATCTGGAGTGTGAGATTAGCAAAGATTCTGAGCCTCGTCTCAGCTCCTTCTTTCAATAACATCTGTTTTTTGAATACATACTGTCTTCAATAAATGAGGGGCATATAGCAGGGAAATAATAAAGAACAAAACAGATCTGACCTAGTCCTCATGGGATTTACATTCTAGTGGGTGGAGACAGAAAATAAATAAATAAATAAATAAATAAATAAATAAATAATAAAATCAGAGAGTTCATGAGGGGTTACAGAGAAATAGTACACCTTACTGTTGAAGAGATTTTGAAATCTACCTGCTTCACAGCCTCATTATAGAGGCTGTGATGATACAAATGGGACAGTCAACTAAGACTACAGCAATTTCACTAGCCCCACTGGGAGCATTTATGAGCTTTGTGAACTTAGGGGAATCAGCTCCCCAATCCAACCCCTAGCTTTTGCAATGGTAAAATGGAGAGAAAGGTGAAGTAAGTGGTCTCAGTGGTTTTTTTCTAATTTTAATCTTCTGTGCCTTTTATGGGGAGATTTTGCATAAAAACTGAATCAAACCTTTGAATATTCTTGGTTTTAAAAAAAATTTTAACTAAAATTTTGTTAAATCATTGTACGTATCTTTTCTATTCAAAACATTAGATGACGATGCATGACAACATCCATAAGCAAGCAAATGTTTTCCTTATAACTCCCGTCAAGAGAGTCTAATTTACCATCTTTAGCCAATAGCAAGCAAGTTTTTTATTTATCAAGGGAAACTTCTATCTGTTGTTAGTTATACAGTTCATTCTCATGGGTGATAAATTTGACCTCTCCAAATTTTGCCAATCTCTTGCTCTTTTGCAAACCCTAATCAATAGCTCAGGGAGAAAATGTGCCATGATAAATGTCTGCCATGGGTGAGGAAGGACCACAATCTCACATGGCATGTATTTACCATTCCTGTTATAGGTGCCTCTCCTTTCAGAGTCTAAACAGGCAATTTAGAAGATGGACAAACACCAAATCCATGCAGAAAACTTAGCTGAGAAATTTATACTTGCAAATATGCATCTACATTACCTGGAGCAGGATAAACAGAACTCATCTTACATTACTAGCATCACAAAAGTAAACTGTATAAAGTTGTAAAATATTCATAGCAAGCTATCAACGTGATAAGGGTTCTAATGCTAACCTTCCTACCTAAACTGTAGTTATCAAATCTATATCCTGTCATAATTGGACCCCCTATATGCCCTTATGTTAACAACCATACTATCGTAACCTAGGTAATCCACTAATTTTATAGACAAGACGCGCTAAGGAATCATTTCAAAGAAGCATGTTTGTTCACTTTCCCTTAGAAAATCTTTACAAATAGCAATAGTGTGCAAATCAGAAAACATAAACCACTGGGTATTTCTTTAAAAATTGATAGAAATCTCTTCAAGTCTTCAACCCAGATGGAGCGCAATGTATTTTTTCCCAATGGAAAAGAGTTTATTCAGATTTAGGATATTGGTTTGGTGGGTTAATCGAGTCTAAAAATAAACAACGTTCGATTTACCTACATGTTCTGAAAACCAAGTATTTCAACAGCTCTTTAGATTTTTCTTTACCTTTTTCTTTGTTTTCATTAAACATCTGTTGGTTTTCAACCTAGTAACTCAGCAGAAATTTCACAACCTGTTACACCAAGCCAGTACTAATATCTAAATAAGTTTTAGGCACTCTAGTAATAGAAAGCTCAGGAGGGATCTGACTCTTAGTTATAAAATGAGAAGAAAACATAATTTAAAAATAATGTGTCAACTTTTCATACACAAAAATATGCTTAAGAAGATGTAGCTACAGCTATTTTGCTATAATCATTCATTGAAAGCTTCCTTTAGGCGAGGTCCCAAGGTTGGTACTGAAGATGCCGCTGACCCTATCCTTGCCTTCAAGAAACTCACAGTCCCATATGATTGTTCCCAACCCACACTTATTTTCAAATTGTATGTCTTATTACCTAATAAATGTGTCTCCAAAAGTCACACTAAAACTCATCTCTGAGAAACTGAATAACTTTAAATATGCCATTTAAGTAATCCTGTGGTATGAGGGACCCTTTTATGATGCAAATAATACTTCTAATTTGGTATTTAGATACTTATACATTAAATTTTCTCAAAGTTGTATATAATTTATTTAGTTAGTCATACAGCTATGATATGTGGGAAAGAACACTTAACTTGTAGGGAATAAAACTGGATTTAAGTACAGGATAGAATCTTAAGCAACTAACTCACTGTCAGTCTCAGTTTCCTTGTCTGTAAAATAGGGATAACATCTCACAGACTTGATAGGAAGGGATGTAAAATGGTATGTGCTGCAAGCAATCTCCAATAAGGCTTCCCCTGATCCTCACCTCCTGGGATCCATGACCTTGTCGAGTCTTCTCACACACTGAATCAGGACCCATCTAAATGACCAATGGAATGCAGAGGTATGTAATTTCGAAGGTCACAGCAGGCATTGCAGCATTCACCACTACCTTATCTAACATCACTCATTCTGGGGGAAAGCAGTTGCCATATTATCACGATACTGAAGAAATCCTGTGGAGAGGCCCATGTGAAAAGTAACTGAGGCCACCTAACAAGAGGCCTCTGAGGGAACCACCTTGAAAGTGGGTCCTCCAGCCTCAGTCAAGCCCTCAGATAACTGCAGCCCTCGTTGACATCTAACTCCAATCTGAAAGACAGTGAGTAAGAACCACCCAGCTAAGCCACTCCTGAATATCTGACCCACAGAAATTGTATTAATATTTATTATTGTTCTAACCACTGGGTTTTGAGGTAATTTGTTATGCTGCAATAAATATCAAATACAGATTGTGACAGTTCTGTGTAAATAAAAAGTAGAAAAAAATAAGTTGAAAAGAGTGTCCAATTTCAATCATTCATTCAACGACCATCCATAAATAGAGCTCTCTGGGCCCAGTTTGGTGCAGGGTCTATAGGTACAATGGTGAACAAAACACAGGCTCTGCCCTCACAGAGTTTACAAGGTAGCCAGGAAGCTGGACAACTAAACAAATAATTACAATAAAGTATAACATTTTCCATGTCAAGGAAATGCAAAATACTTCTGGACCTGTATCAAGGGCAGCTAACCTATTCCAAGAGGTCAAGGAAGGCATCTGAAGGAAAAACTTTTGAGGCTAAGAGATTTTTTGAAAGGTACCAGAGAGAGTTGCCTTTTCCCCTTAGTCAGCAAATTTGGAACAGATGAATTTGGCATTGAAAAACTCAGAATTGCCAATACCAACTTCCCCTCATTCTTTCAGCCAAAATGTATTGAGTGCTTATTAGATGCCAGGGACTCTTCTAGGCTCTGAAGATTCATCCGTGAATTAAGAGAGACCAAAATACCTACCCTTATCGTTGTTCTTAAAGGAACTAAGAAACTACACTTACAGGGGTTAGGTAGAAAAGTAAAGGTTAAGGGTACAGGTTTTGGACTCAGACTACATGTTTAAATCCAAACTCTGCCTCTCACTGGTTTTGTGACCTTGGTCAAGATTTTAAACCTCTCTGTGCCTTAGTTTCCTTAACTGTACTCATACCACCTACCCCCTGGATTGCTGCAAGAAAATGAGGTACTGCACATCAAGCCCTATAACAATGCCCAGCACATAATAACAGTTCAATATATTTTAGCTATTTTGGATTTCCTTGTGATCATGCTTACAAAACTCAGGACTTCACCATTCTTTACTCACTTTCTTCTATTCCCAGTTGAAGAAAAGGCACAAGGTTAAATTTAAAATACATGAGATCCTCACAAAGTAGGTCATTTCTGTTTCAACATAAGGTTGACATCCTGAGTAATTTATTGCCTGAATAATTCTGAAACACAGAAATGCAAATGTGCAAGAGTTCTAACCATGTTGCAGATGGAACAATGCTGCTTATCCAAGAACTCGTTTCATCTGTGAACCGCTAAAACGGGCTCTTTCTATACAATAATAAAACAACCTGTTGAGAAATCAGAATTTAGTATGGTATAGTCCCAAAGAAACTGCCTTTATTTGAATACAACCTTTAAGAATAGTTTTGCATTTGATCAAATATTTTGAATGAATACATGCAGACTAAAATAATGTCAGCTTTGAGAATAAACTCCAACTTCCTGTTTCCTTTAGTGCGTCCAGCCCATCTTTGAATGGAAAAAGATAGCCAAGAACGAATGGTTCCTCAAAAATGTTTCATCCCTGGATATCTTACTAACAATTACTTTGTGTGTTTCAGGCCCCAGAGAGTAGCTGGAGCTGGAGCACTTCACTGAGGAGCAGACGATCACAAAATCATAGACACTAAAGATGGAAAAGACCCTGGAGGTCATCTTGTCCACTCCTGTCAACTCAGCCCTGCTCCCCACAGCATATTCTCAGGGGCTTTCGACAGCTGACTTATAAATGATTCCAGCACCAAGGCCCTGCCCCTGGCCCCCTGGAGAGATCATTTCACTATCTAATAGAACTTGCTGTTAGGTCATTTTTTTTCCTTGATATTCAGCCCAATTTTACCTTCCCTTAGCTTCATCCCATTATTCATTGACCTACTCCATTGGACCATGCTAAGCATTCCTTCTCCTCTTGCAGTATAGATACCTTGTCAGATTAATTATGGCATCAGCAGCTTCAGCAGCCACATTCACAAGGTCCAGCACGATAGCAGGTAGCATATGGCTCCTGGCATGAATGCCTCATCTAGAAATTGACAGAAACAATACTACTGACTGCAAGGAGGTCTTATCTTCCATATCCCTCCTTATTGACGTCCACAGCTTGCTCCGGGCTTATGTGTTAAGGGCAGCAGTGTTTGATACCTTCACTTTTCCCTAAAATCCTTCTCACTCTCTCCGTTCTTTTTTCTGGCTCAAGAATGATCAGAAGGGGCCTCAAAAGAATTGCCTTCCCCCACCCCCAATTTAGATGACGTTTACCAAGACAAGGTCTTTTACATACCAATAACGGATTTCAATATTTCACTCCCGCCTTCTGGAGTGACACAGACGCCCTGGTACAAAACAGTCGTATTCTAACTCCCAAAATCGCCTTCGATTTACAAAACTGAGGAGGAGGTGGTTTCAACTGGGCTTTATTCATATCTGCAATTTAAGATGTCAGGTTTGTGCACTGCTTTGGGGAAAGCAACTAAGTTGTGTGCGCACGCACGCGTGTCTGCATACACATGTGTGTGTCTCTGTAAAATCACTCGGTGGTTTGTGAACTTGGTGATTGTTTTTTTTGGTCATGAAAAGCAATGACTGTTGAACATTTCTTGGCACATGCTACATCCTAAAAGAAATTTTGCCACATCCTGAAAGAAAAACATTTTCTATCACAACTCAGTGCAGAATATGTATGTATGCATATACATATGGGTGCATAAAAATATATACATATACATAAAACGGAAATAAAATTTCAGGAAACAGTATTTATCCTTACCTAATGTGCGATGTACTCTATTCTCATCTTTTGCAATTATTTAAAAAGGCTGTCATCAATCCATTCAATTAATTTTGCAACCTACTAATGAGTCAAGACCAAGAGTTTGAAAAACCCTAATACAGAGGCCCTGCCTTTACCTCTGACCCAGGAGATCAGTTGGGGTCCAGGGGCAGTCTCTGCTCTTTGCGCTCACCCTCACCATGCTCAGTGGCCAGACCCTCAGAAAGCCTTGGTCCACCTGGAAACGGGTGGACGTCTATCAACTGCCGTCAGCAGTTTCTGATTTCCCTCACCTCAGCTTGTAGAACTGATGAGACAGAGATTGAGATCATGAAGAAGAATGCCAAACTGAGTCACAACGCCACTTTCTCTCAAGAGATTCAAAGCCCACCGAACACACTGTACAGCTCAGGAATGGTGGCAGCAGATGCAGGGGTAGGGACAAGAATCCTTCTGAGGTTGACTTTATAATTAACCTCCAAGATATAAGCCCCATGGAGGGGTCATGATTTGACCGTTCTGTAAAATCCATCAATAGCAACATCAACAGGCATACAAAGATACATCACAAAAAGGGCTTTCAACTAAATCATGTCTCTGGTATAATGACTGAGGTCCTCATGGCATCTTTTCAAATATTTCCTTTCCTCTCAGGACTCTTCTGTCCCCTTAATATTTATTTCAACTACATTACATGGGAGAACTCAGGAAAGTTACTTAAAAGCTTTAAATACAATTAAACTTTCTTTTTGCTTTGGCAATTAGCTTCATGTACTAGTTCTCCTAAAACAAGTTACATAATAATTACCCTCTAGAATGACAATTCCCCCTTTTTAAAAAGAAAGGACATGTGGGGCCACCATAGCTGCGTAGAATGAAAAGTACTCATTTCCATCTCAGATCATCTGAGGACAAGACTGGATGCCGGAAGCCTGAACTCTCCCCACACTGGCATACAGGTCAACCTTTTCCAAGACTACCTTCTTTATAGAGGCCTCTATTACACGGTGGCTTCAACTAAGTAACAGGAACCTGATTAGTTCCATTGTGCAACTAAAGAATCCAAGGCTCAGGAAGGCTGAGTGATTTGCCCAAGGCCACATAGCACACATGGAAGAACTGGAATTTAACCCAAAGCTCTGGATCCAATGCTCTCTCTCCTTTCTCTTCAAAAAGACTGCCTCTCCACTAGTGCACATGGATTTACACATTAGAAAAGGTAGTGAATCTTATACCTAATAGAAGAATCCATTACTTAGACATTTTTTTCCATGCAAAAACACTTCAGAAATCAAAACTGAAGTCAAGGTTAAAATATGGTTTGATGACTACATTTTTATTTTAACCCCAAAATGTATAATGAATTGCGTGAAGGTAAACTAGACTACAAGAGAAGAAGCATGATTCACTTTAGAAAAAATAGTAAAATATATTTTTCAAAAACTGGATAAGGAATTTGCTATATTAAAAAGGAATTCTTTGAAAAAGCAAGCTCAGAATGAAATCTTGTCATTTATGACTACATGGACGAACCTAGAGGGTATTATGCTAAGTGAAGTAAGTCAGACAGAGAAAGACAAATACTATATGATTTTACTTATACGTAGAATCTGAAAAGCAAAACAAACGAACAAACAAAACAGAAACAGACTCATAGAATCAAAGAACAAATTGATGGTTGCCAGAGAGGAGGGGGCAGTGGGATGGGCAAAACAGGTCAAGAGGATTAAGAGGTACAGACTTCCAGGTATAAAATATGTAAGTCACAGGGATGTAATGTACAGCATAAGAAATATTCAGTAATATGGTAACAACTTTGTATGGTGAAAGATGGTTACTAGACTTAACGTGGTGATCATTTCGTAAGGTATTTAAATGTCAAATCACTATGTTATACACCTAAAACTAATATAGTATTGCATGTCAACTTTACTTCCAAGGGAAAAAAAAAAAAAAAAGAAAGCTCAAGCTCACTGTGCATTTAAAATACTTACTTGATTTTGTTTTTAAAGAATTAATATGTCTCTTAAGAAATATCTATTATGTAAAGTGTGGTTTACCGGTATCTTTGCTTTATGAACTACACAAAAAAACAACCACAAGTTCACGTGTATTTAAGGCTATCAGCACTGATCTCAGAATAGATAATAATCAATGTGGCGATAACCACAGACAAAGTTCTCTACCACTAGAAGTTTGTGATTAAAGCCACAGCCCCTGCATTAACACTGGGAGGCATGGAACTTACAGATGGTAAACGATGCTCCCTCTGACATGATGTGGTCCTCACTGCCTTCCTTCCAAATGGAGCCTTAAGCCCTATTTTTTTTCACACTTACAAGCACCACACAGGAGAAAACTTCAGTCCAACCTTTACCTTTCTGCTGATGCCAATATGCAAATGTGTTTATACACTCAAAAAAAAAAACCTCATTAATCATGTCAGCTTCAATGGAAACCTAGATGGAGACACAAACGAGGGATAGTGAAGAGGAAAATGAGTGGCCAAGGAAATCTGAGATGGAACGCTTCTATCACACATTTTACATTAGAGACATTCCGAAGGAATCAAATCCCAGCACAATCCAGGCATTCGCCAGCCAAAGACATTGACTTGTGATTCTTATGAACCCAGGTCTCTTGATCATTTAAAAAATAATGTGGACCTCCATCCCTGAATCTTTTAAGCCTCAGGTATATTTGGGATAATAAATAATGTAAACTGATTGAGAGCTTGGTTCTTGTGAAGTAAGATGGCTAACTTCAAGTTAACCTGTCTGGACATATGAATAAAGTCTTTTAAAATTGCAAGGCCCACCATAGCCAAGATAGGTTTTTCCAGGGCTGTCCTGTGGCTGAATAATTTTCCATGAGCTCAGCTCATTTCATGAAAGAACTTTTGAAATAATAAAGAAATAATCGCTCACCATAGGGAAATTTCTGTGGCCTCCATTTAACTTTCCACCTCTCTTCTTTGTATCTCAGCTTTCCGTAGGTAGTATGTAGAGACGATTTGGTTATCTTTATCCTCCCAAACTGCAAAGTCTGGAATCCCAGGCCATTTCCCTACCTCACCCTGCTGAGGCTGTGACTAATTCCATAGTGGTGGTATCACCTTGGGGGCACTTTAGGGCAGCACAATGATGGGGAGGGCACTGCAGGCATAAGTAGACGACACCAGCAGTCAGTATTGCCTTTGAAAGAGCAAGAGTCCCCAGACCTAGAATTCATGCTTCAAGGCCCAGCTCTGCACCTCCTCTGACTTGTCTTTCCCCACAAGTAAAGTGGACCCCAAAATGTCCTGCCCAAATAGCCCCAGCCTGTTTCCAGGGTCCTTCATTTCCTGAGGGGAGACTATGTCATCCCTACACATATCCCTAGGCCAAAGCGGGTGGGGTAATGTGTGCAGAGAAGGTAAATATGTGAGCTCAGTGGATATAAGCATAGATATGTGGGCTAAATATCTACCCATGTTTGCATGGGTTCCACGCTCAGGGTGAGTTAGCACTGGGAAATGGGACAGAAGCCCTGTAACATCCCAGACCCTTTATGCCAGGACTGGGACCACGGACCCCGGAGATCCCACACCATCCCCAGGGGAATCTGAGGGGTAGTGGAAAAGAGCCATGAGGGAAACATCTTAGAAGTGGACAGAGATAAACGGTTCATACCCGTGACTTTGGGCTTTAAAACGTGTGAGCTTGTGTGAAATGGAGAAAAGGATACAGATAATAACAGAATCAGGGAAAACTATATATCTGAGAATGAACAAAGTAAAAAATGAAAAAATAGTGGATGGCTTCATACCAGTCATAGTCATTTACATGTGCTGTAAATTATTTGTACTTAACTAAATCATCATCATCACTATTCCATATATAATATGCATATGTTCTCATATATGTAATAAGATATAAAAAGTGCAGTTGCAAAAGAGGTAATACCAACATACCAGGTGGGAAAATCCAAATGACGTGCAAGACCACCCTATGCAGAGGCCCAGGGAAGAGCTGTTCTTGCAGCTCAAGTCTAAATGCAGTCTGCTGGCAGAAGTCCCTCATCCTCAGAGAGACCAATCTTTTTTCTATTCAGGCCTTCAACTGATTGGATGATGTCTATCCACATGATGGAGGCTAATATGCTTTACTCAAAGCCTGGTGATTTAAAGATATATGAGCTATATAATTGGTCTCACCACTCTTTAGCCCCTTACCCACTTGAAGAATACAGAAGCCTGGAGAGAGAGAAAAGAATTTGTGGGCAATTTCTCCTTTAGGAAAAAACAGGGACTGCCCCCCAACTCAAGCCTTGCTGTTGGGGCAAGGAGATAGGGGAAGCACTTCAATGAGATCACTTGGGCAGCTGATACGCGTCCTCCAGAGTTTAGAAACAGAGTGGACATCAGGAAATCTGGAAAAAAAGACGCAGGTCGAGGAGCTGCCTCCACTGAGGAGGGTACGTGGCAGGTCAAAGAGTACACCCACATTTCCCATGGAGCCTAGGGCCTTAAAAGCACGGGGTCCAGAGCCAGACTGCCCAGGCCTGAAGCTCTGACACTTAGCAGCTGTGCGGCCTTGAGTGAGCTATTTAACCTCTCTGAGGCTCACTTTTCTCCTCTATAAAACAGAGATAATAAAAGTACCTACCTCATAAAACTGTTGTGAGAAGTAAATGAGTTAATATACGTAAAGTGTTTAAAGTAGTACCTGGCACAAGATCAATGCTGTGTCACTGTACATTATTAAGCAGATGGATGACCCCACAGGAGACAGAGCCAGCCTAGAGCCATTTTAATTCCTGCCCAGGAAGATCCGGGTCATGTATGAACTGGATCCCTGGAGAGCAGGGGCTCAGTGGGGAGCAGTCAGCCAAAGGACCTTCGCGCATGCCAGGAGCCATTCCAGCCACAGGGTCTGCAGCCTCCGGCATCCCTACGAAAGAATCAGCTGAAACATCAGCCAGGCCTAGAGATCCTGAAACTGGCTTACAACAGCGCAGTTCCCACCAGGGCTTTTTATGCTCTGGTCCCTCCTTCCTCGTGCACTAAGCCTGGAGGGCTCAATTACAGCAGTGAGCCAGAGGGCAGCGAAAATGACCAAGAAAGGGAGAAGATGCATCTGGGAATTCCCCTCATCCCCCACCCCGTCACAAATATACAACCCACAAAGGGCCCTCACCCCACATGGAGAGATGTGACCATTTATCATAATGGGTCTCTAGATGATTTTATAGGATTGGGTATTCTCAGGACAGTGGGAGACGAAAGGGTTTTCCAGAGAAACAGAACCAATAGGCTATATATAGGTATATAGGTATATATATATACATATATAGATATATACTCGTATGTATAGAAATAGAGATCTGTAGAGCGAGGTTTATTTTAAGGAACTGTCGAGGCTGGCAAGTCCAAATTTGCAGGGTGGGCGAGCAGGCTGGAGACCCAGGGAAGAGCTGTTCTTGCAGCTCACATCTGAACGCAGTCTGCTGGCAGAAGTCCCTCGTCCTCAGGGAGACCAATATTTTTGCTGTTAAGGTCTTCAACTGATTGGATGATGCCCATTCACATAATAGAGCTAATATGCTTTTACTCAAAGCCTAGTGATTTCAATGGTAATCTGATCTTTTAAAAATACCTTCAGAGAAACATCTAATGTTTGACCAAATAATCTGAGTTCTATGGCCTAGCCAAGATGACACATAAAATTAGCTATCACAGAGAAAATACGTTTCATGTGGATGCTGATCATATCCCATGAAATAGATTTCCCTGATATACTGTATTTATACACACACACACACACACACACACACACATACTACACACACACAAACACACATACACACACACAAACACACATACACACACACACACACACACACACACACAATTCATTGTGTGCTTTCTATGTTAAAAGAGTAAACTACATAAATACGGGCTTTGTTTTCATATTTCTGTTACTAATGTTACATAGTTTGCTACTCTCCACTAGTAGAAATTAGAATGAACATAGCTCGTTTTCCAAAAAGATCTTAAGTTCTGTGTGGAAAGAAAAGCTCCATCTTCTGTGTCTTGGTAATGTCACCCCAGGTGACAATGCGCATGTAGTCTATACTCAAGGTGCATCTGCTGGCTGATTGGCCTGCCCTCCTTTTTGTAACAGGAATGCCACGCCTGCACCTGAATCATGTGACTGGACTTTTAGGGAACCAAGCTGACAAATGTAGGGTCCCTGAACAGAGAATCCCCCTCAACTGTAACTTGCAGGCAAAGTCAGCAGCAGAGCAGCAGCAGCAGCACAAAAGGCTAGGCAAGAAAGCAGAGACATCTACACATTAGCCATGGCGTCGACCCCACAGTTTTCTTCAACTACAGTCACAGAGCTTTATTTATTGATTCACAAACGCCTACTGAGCACCTACACTACGGCAATTCTTGTCCCTGTAAAAGGTATCATCCTTATTCTAAGCAGTGCATAAACATATTGGCCAAAGAACATGGGGGACTGTAGGTCCCCTCTGGAACACACTCATTCTCCCCAGCTGTGTCACACTGAGAGTTCTAGACCAGAAGTGATGTCATCTGGCTTCTGGTTTCAGCTGTGCCACTGTCTTACCACTGTGATATCAAATCAGTTACCCCTTTTCCTTCCTCTACTAAGTAGGATGGCAATTATAATGACTTAACTACTCACGGACTTGTTAGAAAGGTCAGTGAGATAATGCATGTGAGAGCACTTTTTAAAAAATAAAAATGAATATAAAGTATTTCAAGATTCTGCCTCAGAGATTTTTCCTACTGGCCACCTCTTCAGAGAAGCCAACAGAGCTGATTGGCAATAATGTAAGGCAACAGCCACATGAGGGTGCGACTCTGGAACTACCGATCTGCTTGATCCCTTTACCATGGTCCCTCAAAGAGAAGATGGCAGGAAGGCCAGCCTTACACCTGCCTGCTCCCAGATAATTCTCCCGGTGGCCTATTGTCCACATTTGATATCCAACCACTGGAGTATCATTCCTTTGGGTTAACTGTTCCCCAAAGAATCCGCACATTAAGTTATTACTTTCAGTCTATTTTAAGGTGCCCTGGTTTACTGAACCCTTTTTAACACTACAGCCAGAAGAAAGCATAGAGTTGGAAGGTAGTAGAAAGAATCATCAAGAGGGATCAGGGAAAAAAGCTAATTTTACAGAAAGGGAAACTGAGGCTCAAAGGAATGAAGATACTTGTCCAATATCACACAGCGAATCGGTGACAGAACTACAGCAATCTCTGACCATCCAGCCAATGTCTTCTCTACTATACGTATTTCGTGCTGCCAATTTCTCTGTAGCAGATGCAATGGAGAATATACTCGGTTATCAGACATCTACCGGACTAATGGGCTCCTAGCCAAATTCTGAGCGCACAACTGATACTCAATAAATGCTTTTTGATTAATTATTAATAAAACGTTATTGTAGGGCACTAGTGCTTTCACATTTATAATCTCTCTTTTTTTTTTTTATCAACATAGCTGATAGGGTAGGTGTTATCCAACTCAAGAACAGGAAACGAGGGCTCTGGAAGGTCACATGCCTTTCTGAAGTAGGCACAGAGCCTGGCTAGAACTCAGGTGTCCTGACTTGCTGCCAGTGTTCTTCCGTGACCCAAACTCAACAACACTGCAGGAGCCAAAAGAGTTAATGTGGGTGCAGCAGCAGCAGATGGCTCCTTGCCTGTCCATGGAGGTGGCTTTGTATCCTCAGGAACCTTTCTCCACCCCCAGGGTGAGGGAGGGGGCAGGCAGGCACTGGCTTTTATGAGCTCAGTTTATAATGGAGAAGCATAGGGCTTGCCAATGTGCCCAGTGCTTGCACACAGGACGCAAGAGGCGGCCCAGCCTCTGCCCTCAGGGCTCCTGGGGTTCCACCCTTGGAGATTCATTTCTAGTTGTCACGCATTGTAACTTTTCCCGGGGTCATCTAAATGTTTCTTTGGGCAAAATTAATGCTTTTTTTTCATTTTAATTTTAAAAGCATGCACACGCACACGCACACACACACACACACACACACACAGCACGCTTGCTTTGAAATTAATTATTTACATGTGACTAGTTTTTCCCACTTGGCTCTTGGACAACAGTGGCAGAACCTTCTACCTTGTTTTTATATTTTTATTTCCACCACCCAACTTGAGTAACATAGAAGTATGACAAATATTTGTTGCAATGAAATTAGGGTGACTGCAATATCCATTGGGAGGGGTAAAACATTAAATTATGAACTGTTCCATCTGAATCAGCTTGCCCTGGGTGTTCAGTGCAGACAAGTACTCTGGGATAGCTGGAACCCCAGTCTCTTGAGGGTATGAAGCAACGAAAAAAAGAAGGACTGGCTGAGAACAAGTTCCCAGTCGGACAAGGAAGTCCCCACCCCAGAATCCCAGATTCCAGAATTGAGTTGCATTTTACTGCAGGTCTCTTCAGTTCCATTTCTAACATTAGGATTCAGAACAGAAAAGTTGTATAATCTGATACAAAAAAAGCTGATGGGGGACTATCAAAGCGTGAGACCTGGGGTGGTCCGCCCAGGCCTTACCATCTCCTCTCACAAACATGGGTTCAAGGAGAAGATCTGACTGTTACTGTTATTCAGAGACCCGAGACAGAAACAACTGGTGCTGCCTGGGTAGACCATCAGTGTCTTCTCCAGGGATAACTGGGGGTGCTTGTTCTCCTTCTTACCTCTAGGTCAGCTTTCCCAAAAGAAGTACAAGGCTTAGTGTAGTCTGATGGGATTACTCAGTATTGAGTGGAAAAGTGGGAGAATTTCCCTGTGCAACATATGGAAACAAGATTGAGTTCTGAATAAAGCAAAACCGTCTAGAGTTTGTTTTACAGACACAGGCGACTTTTTTGAGAAAGGGGAATATAGCGGTGCTGTTCTTATTTCTATGGCTCATTGTGGCATTTTTGGATTCTGTTTCTGTTCATTTTTTGTTGATTTTTTAAGTAGTCTTGTGCTTGCTATGTTCCTAACACTGCTCATATATTATCCAATTAACTTTTCCCATTAGATCTCTATGCATTGGATATTATGTCTACTTCCTAGGTAGTGACATTAAAAGAGACAGCTAACCCAAGATCACATACTTAATAGCCAGCACAGCAAAGGGATCCATGTTCATCCCTTGTTGATTCCCAAACCTTTGCATTTCCCAGTATTCAAGGCCACTTCTTTGTCCCACCATCTACCTTCCCTGCTTCAGTGAGTCTTTTCTGAGGACCAAGTAGATACAGAACATTGGTTCCCAAGGAAGAGAGATGGCTGTGAATAAAACCTAAAAGCTCTATTCCCTTCTAAACCTCTATAACATTTTAGAGACAACTACCTTGGCTTCCTCTGCCATTGTACGTTGAGTGGCATTTGCACCACAGGGGGCTATAATTAAAGCAGCATTTGTGGCCAAAAGAGACAAGAGTGGGGAGGCCATCTACAGAGAGGGAGCACCAAGCAACAAGGGCAGCAGAGCCCAGAGGACAAGGCCCACCTTGTGACCATGACAGAACCAACAGGTGGAAAGGAATAAGGAGTAGGTCCCATACAAGTTGACCAGACTTGGGTGTGCTGTGGGAACCTCAAGAATGCCAGGGAGCTTAGGGAGAAAGGGAAAATGGTGGCATATGAGATATATCACCACAGCATTTACCAACTTATGTTAGTGTTGAACAAGTGTCCATCTCCCTTCCTGCCCCTTATGATAGTAGGTAGTGACTCTGCCTAAGTCTTCTGTATCCCCCCTCTCATGAAAAACTGCACATCTGACACATACTGCCTGGGATTCAAGATATGAATGAATGAATAAATGAATGAATGAATGAATGAATGAATGATTAGGGGCACTGTGCTTATCTCAGCAAAAGTAAACGATATGAACAAGAGCACAGGGATGGGGGTGAGGAGGACATGGGGAGAAAACATCAGTCTGACTCAAGTTAAAGGTGAATATTAGGGAGTGGTGAGAAATTAAGTTAGAGAGTGAGGGTGGGGCCAGTTGATGGAGATCATTGAAAACCAAAAGTAGAGGGGTTTAGACTTGGGGCAACACAGCACTCAGAGATATTTGGGGCCAAGCTTATAGATTTATATGTCTACCTACAAGTTTGCAGTCAGTGGGAAAAAATATGTAACTTCAGTCAACCATTTGGTTTCTTAGGTTCTCTGTGATATTAAATGACCAGCTGAAAATTTGTTCTCTCAACCTGTTAATTTAGTTTTCAGGGTTTTTTTTTTGTTTTGTTTTGTTTATTCTTATTGGGTAACAGTGTGTTTTTTCCAGGACCCATCAGCTCCAAATAAAGTCATTGTCCTTCAATCTAGTTATGGAGGGCACAGCTCAGTTCCAAGTCCAGTTGCGGTTTTCAATCTAGTTGTAGGGGGCGCAGCCCACCACCCCATATGGGAATCGAACCGACAAACTTGTTGTTCAGAGCACACGCTCTAACCAACTGAGCCACCCAGCCGCCCTGAGTTTTCAGGTTTCAAGGTTCAGTTTGGAGGAATAGTTTTGAGGACAGGGCACAAGTTTGTTTCTTGTTGATTTAATGGAACAAACATAATGTTCATGGTAAGCCTATTTTATAGATGAGAACTTGAAAACCAGAGAAATGAAAGGAGCTTTCAATAAGGCTTGGCAACGAATAGACTCCCACACACCCTGGTCTGTTTGCCGGAGTAAAAGTCCTCACCAACTCTGCTCTCTTCCATGTGGGTACTTGGGAGAGTAGCCTGTCTCCAACTAGACTATCTGTGCAGCTCTCGGAGCCTTTTATAAATGAATTCTTCTGTTTCTGGTTTTACTCGCTTCATAAGCCCCCAGGTACTGAGATCACCAGTGAGACATTAATTAAGATTTTTCAGCATTACCACACTTCCTCAGAATCTGCTTTAAGCTCCAAAAGATTCCTCTGCAATCTGCTTTATTCTGTTCCTTCTTTGGCTTGTGAGCAAAGTCTGATAGGGCTGAAAAAGACAGGAGGGCAGGCCAGTTTTGTTTCATTTTGAGTCAGGCAGCCCATTGACTGCAGTTTTCCTGGGAAGGAGCAGACCCAGTGGTGCTTATTGGGAGATTTTACTTCTAAATTCCTTTAACCTTCTGAAAATCAATTAAAATGACAGAAAGGAAAAGAAACGAAAAGATGGAGGGAAGAAAAGATAAATAGTCCTAAGGTTTTAGGTTGTCTCTTTTTCCCTATGAAGACAGCTTCCAAATAATTCATGATCACTGAGAACATCTGCCTCACCTGTTACACACGCCCTTCAAATTGGCTTAGAATTTTACTACATTTTCGGCTAATAAAATTCTCCTTATTCATAGAACATGCTCTCCAGGTATACAGCATGCATGGCCCGAACTCCTCTTCTGAAACTTGCTCATTGTAGGTAGCTGAGCCATTATAGGCTGATTCTATTTTATAGATGATTTCCTTTCTCCAAAACAGATGTTCCCAATGTCTTGTCTCCAAGACAAAGTGCCAGGGGCCCAATCCTCATAAGCCATTTAATAAGAGCCAGTGAGAACACGCACAGAAAAAAAAAAATAGTATACACCTCCATGTAGATTCCCGACAGAATTCTTAAGGCGCTTTAGTTATTATGATAATGACTTGATGGTCGTATTTCTAAAGGGGGAAAAAATTAAGATTTTTAGGTACTTTTATGGTCATGTGTTATTCCACTAGAGAGAAAATGGCCTTTTTATCCAGGTATCTGTACCTGATTATAGTAATAATAATAATAAGTTATATTTTTACAGGCCTCAAATTCCAAAGGCCCTTGAGCGCTTCATATCATCATCATCATTATTGTAACTCACAGTTAATTATACACAATCTGGGCATGTAAGTAAGAATGCTTGTCTATAATCTGACTCATTCATAATGGTAAGGTCAGTGGTTCAAATCCTGAGAAGGGTGCTGATGAGCAAAGGTGGTTGCTGCTTCCCAAATGCTTCATGTCAGCAGGAATGGGGCCATTGGTCCCAAAGGGAAGGGAAAGTTGCAGTATCAACGTTGCTGCCATAGCTCAGACCTGGAGATGAGCCTTCAGTAGGACTGGCCTGAGCTGGATGGTGACCATTTGGTTTGTATTCTCTGAGACTGTCCCAATTTCAAACACTTTCCTCTTTTGACAGTACATTAGTTTGCTAGGGCTGTCATAACAAAATATCATAGACTTTGTGGCTTAAAAATAGAAATGTATTTCCTCACAGTTCTAGGGGCTAGGTGTCCAAGATCAAGGTGTTTGTAGAGTTGGTTTCTGAGGCCTTGGCTCTTGGCTTGTAGATGGCTGTCTTCTCTCTGTGTTTTCCCCTGGTCTTCCCTCTGTGCATGTCTGTGTCCGAATCTTCTCTTCTTATAAGGACACCAGCCATTATTAGATTAGAGCCCACACTAATAACCTCATTTTAACTTCATTACCTCTCTAAAGACTGTATTTCTAAATACGGTCACATTCTGAGGGACTGAAGGCTAGGACTTCAATATATGAATTTGGGGTGGAGGGCAGGGGGCACAACTCAGCCCACAGCAGACAGTATCCCAATTCTGTCTTTATGACCCATATCGCCCCTTCCACCCAATCTTCAATCCAAATATGATCCATGTCAAAAGCTTAGCTCTCAGAAGGCAATCCTTTCCTTCATTCCAAGGCCTAAGTATTGGCAACACCAAAAATACAGAACAATACATAGTCAGCATGTATTCATTCAAAAATATGTATTAAGCACCTTCTATGTGCCAGGTAGTGGGGACACCATGATGAACAAGATGAAGACCTCTCTTATCAGAGGGCTTTCCTTCTGGTGGGGGAGGAGGACAGTAAACAAGCAAACAAAGTAATATGCAAGAAAGTATCAGGGAGTGATACATGCTATGATGAGAATTAAAATAGGGTGTCATAAAAAATGACCTCCCTTCTCGACAGAGAGGACAAAGAAGTTGAAAACAATGCCAAGGACACAGTCTGTATACAGATCTAGAGAAATGGAATTCCCACATGAGGATACAGCAAGTGCAAAGACCTCACAGCAGACCACACCTGGGGACAACGAGCTTAACAGAGCAGCAAGCCAGTCGTAGGTGTGACAGCAGAGCCTGCCGAGGAAACGGGCACATGAGGAGTCTGGGAACCTGCAGAAGCCAGACCTCCCGGG
Organism: Hipposideros armiger; assembly: GCF_001890085.2. Classification (NCBI taxonomy): domain Eukaryota; kingdom Metazoa; phylum Chordata; class Mammalia; order Chiroptera; family Hipposideridae; genus Hipposideros; species Hipposideros armiger. The sequence goes on from NW_017731352.1 coordinate 2,153,005, forward strand.
CCTGGCGGGAAGCTGTTGGAGGGTTCTGACCCAGGGAAATATAGGATCTGATCTACTCTTTCAACATATCACTCTGGGTGCTGTGTGGAGAATGGATGCTAGGGGACAAGGATGGAAGCAGAGAACCAGTTAGGAGGCCATTGCTAGTACAGGAGACAGATGATGACAGTGCAAGCCAGGTGGCAGCAGTGACGGTGGACAGAAACGGGCTGATTCAGATCTGCTTGGGAGGCAGAGCTGGCAGGTAGGTTTGATGTGCCCATTAGCCAAGTGGAGATGCCAAGCTGGTTATCAGAGAGAAGAGTCCAGAATTAAAGGTAGAGTTTAAAATTAGAGATACAAATTTTGAAGTCATCATCATATAAATTGTAGTTACAGCTGTCTGCCTAGATGGAGTCATCTAGGAAGGGAGTATAGACTGAGAAGAGCAGCAACCCTGGTGCATTCTAGCATTCCCATCAGAGAGGGTACAGCCAGCAAAGACTTTCAGGAAAAAGGGGACAATCGTCAGGTGTGAGACAAGTCAAGAGAATGAGGTGTCATGGAAGCCAAGAGAAGAAAATGTTTAAAAGGGATAGGGCATGGTCAAACTGTTTGGAATGTTTATAAGAAACTGAGTAAGATGATGTTAGAGACGCAATATTGAGATCAGTAGTAAAGGCGAAAAGGGCATTTGGGTTTAATAGTGAGGCTGGAGCCCAAATGAGGTGGGTGGAGGAGAAAAGGTACCGTAAGGAAGTATAAACAGTCTTTACAGACAGATTTTTCTGTCTGAGACAGATTTTCTGAGAAAGAGAGCAGAGAAATTGGGGGAAGAAGTAGCTTCAAGTGGCAGATACTGTTTTAAGAGGTAAGTTTCAAGAGTACGTTTGCATGCTGATCAGAATGGTCCCATAAAGAGGGAAAATCAATCAGTAACGCAGTTCTGGAGAAAGCCAAACAGATGAGATGTGGAGAACGGGGAGGTGGCGGAGGGGGGAGGCTTTGTCAGGAGCAGGGACTCATGGCCCAGTGGGAGGGAAGGCGGAGTACAGCTGAAGGCAGGAAGAGCAGAGGAGGGGTGCAGCTGATTTCTTCTATCTTCCCTGGAAATTATGAGACCAAGTTGCCAGTGAAAAAAGCGTAGCAGGAAAAGAAGTAGAGGAGATTCGAGTTGAGAGGGAAAATGTAGTAGGATGCTTATTACACTGTAGAGGCTGCATCTGTGATTTGGGCTCAGGAATTTAGAATGAGCCCAGATAGCACCAATTCATGATTGCTAGTGACTGATGGCTCAAGGGAAGGAAAGAGAACAATGAGCTGGAGTGGTCAGGGAAGGCTTCCTAGAAGACGTGGGACTTAATGAAAGTGTACGACTTAGATCCGCAGGCCAGGCCCTCCAGGTGAGAGGAACAGTGAGAGCAAAGCACAGAGGGGCCAAGGTAGAGCCGTTCAGGTGCCGGGGAGCAATGGGAGATGAAAGTGGAAAGGTGGTTAAAGACAGCACAGAGGGCCTTATGGAATAGTGGAAGGTTCTGAAGAAAGGGCAAATAGCAAGGTTAAAGCAGGATTTCAGAAGATTAGCACAACATTGTATGCAGTACAGGTTGGAAGGGAATTCTGGCTAAGAGGAGTGGCCATAGTGAAGCCCAGGAGATGAGGATTGAGTAATTATGTGGGTACAAGGAGGATACAGACAAAGAGAGACCTCTGCCCTTAGGATGGATGACACCTTTATCCACCCACCTCCTCCTTGAAGGTTTTACAAACCTTTGGGGAATGTGAAAAGCTGAGACTATTTTCAAAGATTTTGTTAATTTTGAAGATGTTGGATGAATCAATTCGAATGCCCCTTCTCCTGAGGAAAATAATCCATCCACTGAATGTTCATGGCCAAACCAACACTGCAGTAATAGTGGTAATGGTTAATATGGTGAGTGCTTGAAATATGTCGGCAATGTGCTGAGCCTGCATTACTTCACTCAACCCTCAGAGCAACCCTTTGAGCAGGTGCTTTTACTATCCCCGCTTAAAAACAAGACACTTGCACCACAGAGCAGGTGAGTAATTTGCCCAAAGTTACCCAGCTAGTAAGGAGAGGAGTCAAACCCAGGCTGGAGTCTGGGCCATGGAACCACTGCCCACAAGGTCCTTAATCAGACAGTGGCTTTACAGAAGAAAACGTCACAAATGGGAGGGGCCCTTGGTCCCCAGGCTCAGAGAAGAAAGTGAGGCCCAAATGGCCAAACTGAAATGCCCAGGGTGTACATGGGGATGATCACAGACTGTGGGGGCCGGGTGGAGACCTGTCAGCTGCAGAGGCCCAGAGAGAAAAGCTGAGAAAAAAAAAATATTCGTTAGACCAATATACAACCTCACTGTTTTCTCATTATAAAACTACCTTCTCCACAGGAAAGCACCAAATTTAAGGACTTACTGTACTATCCTGACACCCAGTTTCTGAAGAGGTTCTAATTTATTAATGAGGAATAGAAATGGGATATGTATCCCCTATGGGCTAAAAGACTTAACTATTTTTGTTTGTTTTGCTTTTCCTGTGATTTTGCTTATTTCATCCACATTTGGCTCCTGATCCATCAATGACTGAAGAAGGTATCAGTTTGTCCACGACACACTGCAGAGCCTTCCAGAATATGCCACCAATAAACGTACTTAGGTTAGCTGTTAGCACTCTGGAGCCAACAAGCTTGATAGTGGCATATAAAGTCAGACCATTCCAAATACATTCAGAGAAAGAGAAGATGGAATGGAAGAGTTTATTTTGTTTCTCCCAGTAGGTCACTTTTAGAATCACAAAGTGCTCTGGGGTCACTTAGAAAATAAAGAAAACAAAATGTATCCGACTGTTGCCCAGGCTGGGAAAGCAAATCCCCAAATCACACAGAACTAGGAAGGATTTGGTTTCATTAAAGCAGCCACTGGCATTTGGCCCCTGAAGATGAAAGCAAAAGCCCCTTAAACAGGCTCAAACATAAGCTGAATTTCCGGACAAGTCCCCAGGCTGCCAGGATGGTTTCAAAGGAAGGCATGCACGTCCATGCCATCTTCCCAGAGATTTCAATAAGTAGGGCAGTTCCAAACACATTGATCCCAACCTCGTGGAAGAGGACAGGGGATGAGGAACCAACATGTCGGGTGCAGAGACTCTTTGATTTAATACTCACAACAACCATGACATGATACTATTCCCATTTTACTTATGAAGAAACTGAGGCCTCAGCGAGGTTCAGTGACCTGCTGAAGTTCATAATAAGTGGCAGTCCCAGAAACCCTGTCTGATATCAAAGTCCACAGTCTTTCAACCACTTAACAAAAAAAGGAGCATTTCCATGTCAGTGGGTCAGATTCTCACCAGGCCTAGCCTGTCCCGTTGTCATCAATCAGACCCTTTGGCTTTTTACTTTGAGTCCACCAAAGTTTATGTTCTGCTCTAGCCTAGTTCTTAGAGCCAATTACTAAAAGCCTATGTCCCAGGCTCCATGTCTGGGTGAGGAATCACATTTACGAATTTGGGTGTTCATAACGGCCTTCCTCCAGAAAAGACAGAAGTTGACTATCCAGACTCTGTAAAACTCCACAGATAAAAAATGGGGTCAAAAATGAAGCCAAGCAAAATGGATGTCTTAATGATACATGTGTTTATGTGTGGTAGGCCACAGATCTGGGTTCTGAGCTTTCTAGCACTGACCTAAAAGAAGGTGGGAGGGAGGGAAGGGAAGAAGGAGAAGGGAGGAAGGAAAAAATAACTTAGGAGATTCACTATGTTCATAAATTAAAAAACAAAAAACACCAGATGAAATAATACTGTCTCCCAACATCTTTATAATAACAGACTAAGGACGCATTGCATAGAGCCGTTTCGTGAATCAGCTCTTACCCTACAGAACATTTCAGTAAAAGCAGTTCTTCAGGGAGTCAAGGCAACGCTGTCTCCTCAGCCCACCACTTGTCTCTCTGCTAAGAAAGCAGTCAGCATCTCAGTTTCAGAAGCCTCAGACCACAGCCTCTTCCAGGAGACATCTCATACCCACTCTGGGTCGCAAGAAAGGTCACAAGAGAATGCGCATGGATCCCTGCAACCCCTCCCCAGGAGGAAAACATCAGCCTTCTGGAAGTTAGCTATCAGCCCCATAGTTTTCATGCCCAAGGTGATTTGAGGAGTATTCCTAAAGGTCCAGAGTCACATCTAAGGGGGTAAAAGCACATTCCTTCCCTTCAGGCGTAGCTCTGGTCCTGGAAAAGCCTACTTCTTAAGGGTCTATCTGAAATTTCCACCTAAAACAATAGTTCCCTCCAAGACCTAGATTCTGGTTTTAAAGGTTCTAGTAATTTGTGAGCGCTCCTGAACCCCACGGACCAATCTTGTCAGAAGATTTCCAGCCTGAGTTTGCAGGCCCAGCTCAAATCTGTACACAATCTTCATTGCCTGCTCTGAAATTATGTACCTTCCTTCCTCTCACTGAGCACCAACCTCTCCACTGAACGGGGACCAGGTCAAAGAGGTGCCAGAGTGTGGGGCACTGGGGACAAGGAGTGTCAGCATGCCCAACTCCTCACACCTGTTGTTGGACAAGACTTAACAGAACCCTCTCCTGGTCTGGCTCTTCTGCACCGTGTGCACTTCAAGAGGTGAATCCGAGTGCCTTTTCCAGCCGGAGTTTCCAAGTGTCTCCATGCTGAGAGGTGAGGCACTTGACATTTGGCTGCCATGCTGTTGTGAGCACGTCTGATTTTGCACAAGGCATGTGGAAATCAGAATGTACCTGTCACAGGTGTCAACCTCTGTCTGACGGGTACAGATCTGGAGAGTGGTCACAACTTGCTGTTCTTCGTTGCAAATATCTCTTTGTGACCTTTCATCTGCAGATGGGCAAGGGCCAGCCTTAACATGCTAATGTGTCCCTTTATATTCTGTGTGCTTCCTTCTAGCTCTGTGGCTATATGATGGGAATGTATGAGACAGTAACTGGGAGTGAGAGCTGTTTTAAGGCCACATGAAGCATGCTTAGAAATGGCATTGACTTTTTCTGGCCAATAAGTCACCCGTGGAAAGTTACAACTTTTATATAATAAATTAACATGCCAATCCTTTATGCATTTAAGAATATATGATTCAATACCACTTAACATTCAAATTTATTTTGCTATATATTTAGGTGTGCCCTGCTTCATTTGACAAAAAATTACAGGTAGCTCTTACATTTTATAGAGCACAGGTAATTCTATGACTGTATTAAATGGTCATAATACACACTGGACATAATCAACTGATTACTTTTTAGGGGACACAATTTTTAATTAAGCATACCACCATTGGTAATAATAGTTGGGTGAGTGGCTGGCTACTCAAATGACATCATGTTCTTTTTTTTTTAGGAATGCTGCCTAGAAATTTGTTAGACTTATGAATGTTTACAATTTTCTCGATGAGGTTTTGGGAAGGGATGTCAATTTGGATTTACTATATAATCATCTTGGCATATCAAAAACAAATGTATTTACAGCCATTAAAATTTGTACTGAAATTTCTGACCAAAAAATTACTTTGCAGTTGTATTTTTTTACACATCTGAAACTCTCTAAACCCAAACCTTCACAGATGAACAGAGATTCACAGCCAAGATCTGCTTACCTGGAGCAGAAACCACTTGGAGCCACAAATCGCTGGAGGCTAAATGTGGACTACCAGGAGACTGAGAAACTCCTGGGGTGGGGGGGGGGGGGGGCTGCAGTGTTAGTGGAACCCCAATGGTTTTGTGGATTTTACCTCTAGGAACCCCAGCAAGTTCTCACAGTGAAAAGCCAAGAAAGATCTCCTCATGGCTTTGGGAGAAGGAGGGGAATATGACCATTTGAAACATATCGAGAATATTCTCTATGACAAAGTCCTATTCTCTAAGAAAAAGACTGCCTTATCCCATACAGACCTTAATGCCATATAGGAGAATTACCCAACATCAGCACTGTCTAGCCTTCCTGTCTCACGAACGGGAGGAAGAAACTAAAAAACACTTGTTGAGGTTACAGCCCAGGACACAGGTACACTGAAAGACTAAGATTTTTTTTCTTTTACTTGGAGAATTGGGGGGATGAGAACAGTGCTGGGGAATTGGGGGAAGGGGAACAGACAAGTTGCTGTCCTTTTGTTCTTCAGTCTAGTTGTGGAGGACGTTGCTTCACTGGCCCAAGTTGGCACCATCATTGCGCTCTTCCCGGGCGAGGCAGATCAGTCGCCGGCTTCTGGACGGCCGCTCACGGAGGCTGCTGGCTACACACGGTAGCCCATGGCAACCCACTGCCACAGGGGCTGCAGCCTACACCGTTGCCAGCGACTCAAGGCAGCCCAGCTCCAGGTTGAGCTGTTGTTCAGCATCTTAGCTGTGGAGGGCAGTGTCACTGGCCCTCATATGTGGGATCCGAACCGGGGCCCTCTGGCGTCCCAAGCCAGTTCTTAAGCATCGCGCCACTCGGCCGGCCCTGAAAGACTAAGATTTTATGTTACGATTATGTAACACCTTGCCTCCCTGACATCACCTACCACATCAACAGTCTCCAGTACAATAACAGTGGATTACTATTGAAAGAGCTGCAAGGTGCAGACTCTACTTAAGGAGGACTTCTTAAGGAAGCCCAAAGAAGATAGCACAGATGAACACAAGGACACCAGAGGAATTTGAAACTCCTGGCACCTAAAGCTACAGCACACATTAAACACAGCCCAAGTCCAAGCTAGATTAACTTAAAATCTCCCACTAAAGGCCTTTTACCGAAGTTCTTATTATTTAATACATCATATCCAGCTTTCAACAAAAAATTACATGATAGGCTAAGCAAAAAAGCAAGCGAAAAAAAAAAAAAAAACAGTCTGAAGAGACAAAGCCAGAATCAGAACCAGACTCAGATATGACACAGATTGTGGAATTATCAGAGAATTAAAAGTAGCTATAATTAATATTTTAAGGGCTCCAATGGTAAACGTAAACAACGTGAAAAAACAGGTGGGTAAGGTGAGCAAAGAGATGGAAGCTCTAAGAAAGAATGAAAAACAAATACTACAAATCGAAAGTACTGAATAGAAATGAAGAATGCCTTTGATAGGCTTATCTCTAGACTGGACATGGCTGAGGGCAGCATGAGTGAGATTCAAGATATGCCAATAGAAACTTCCCAGATTGAAACACAAAGAGAATAAAGAATGATAAAACAGAGCACCCAAAAGCTGTAGGACAATTTTTAAAAGTATAACATAAGAATAACTGGAATATCAGAAGGAGAAGAAAGAAAGAATAGAGCAAAAGTAATAATGTACTGAAATAACAGTGGCCAAGAATTTAGCAAAATTTAATGACTGAACTGCCTATTCAAAAACCTCAGCAACACCAAGCAGGATAAATTCCAAAAAAACTCTACACCAGATATATCATATTCATACTGAAGAAAATCAAAGATAAAAAGGAAAACAATAAAAAAAACCTTATCTATGAGAATAATGATAAGCGTTAAAAGAGTTATAGCAGACTTCTGATCAATGCCATGTAAGCAAAAGAGAATGTAGGGAAATATTTAAAGTGTTGAAAGAAAAACACCAACCTGGCATTATGTGTCCAACAAAAATTTCCTTCAAAAGTGATGGAGAAATAAAGACTCTCAGATAAACAAAATCTGAGGAGAATTTATTGCCAGAACTGTGCTGTAAGAAATGTTAAGAGAAATTCTTATACTGGTCAGAAAGTCAGATGTACATAAAATAAGGAAGAGTACAGGAGTTGGAATAAATGAAAGTAAAATCTTTTAATTTTTCTTATTCTTAGTTGATCTAAAATATTATAACCCCTTGTTTGAACTAATAATAGTGACAATGTATTGAGTGATTGCAGTATATGGATAAGTGAAATGAATGATAGCAATATCATAAGAGACAAGAGGGGAGAATTGAGAATACTCTGTTATAAGGTATCTGCCTAAACACGAAGTAGTATAATGTTATTTGAGATAGACTTAGATAAGTTGTAAATATGTATTGCAAACTCTAAGAAAAAACTTTTAAGAAGTATAATTGATATGCTAAGAGAGGAGATAAATGTACCATATAAAATGCACAATCGAAATCAGGGAAGGCAGAAAAGGAAGGGAAGAAAAAAAGAAACAACAAACAAGTGCAAGAAACAGAAGTCAATCTAACTTTATCAATAATTACTTTAAATGTGAATACTGGCCTAAATAAAAATTTAAAAACAGAGATTGTCCAAATAGATAAGAAACAACACAATACTGTAGACTGTCTACAAGAAACCCACTCTTAGTATAAAAACTGAGGTAGATTTAAAAGTACAGTGACAAAGAAATATGTATCATGATAACACTAATAAAAAACAAAGCTGGAGTAGCTATATTAATTTCAGACAAAACAGTCCTCATAATAACAGCAAAAAATACATCAGGGATCAAGAGGACATTACTTAGCGATAAAGACGTTAATTCTCCAAGAAGACATAACAATTCTTAGAATCTATGTACCTAACATGTGTCAAAATACATGAGGCAAAATTGATAGAAAAACAAGGAGAAATAAATGAATCCACTATTATAGTCAGAGGATTCAACATCACTTTTTCACTAATTGGTAGATCAAGCGACCAGAAAATAAGTCAGGATATAGTTTACCTCACTAGCATTATAATCATCTTGATCAAATAGTAGTACTTGAGCCCAAAACATGAGAATACATATTCTTCTCAAGCTCACATGGAACATTCACCAAGACAGACCACTTTCAGGGCCATAAAACATACCTCCCTAAATTTAAAAGAATAAAAATAATACAAACTATGTTCTCAGAGTACAATTAAATTAAACTAGAAATCAAAGCAGAAAAATAGCCAGAAAATCCACAAAAACCAATAGTGAAAGAACTCACTTCTACATAACTTATGGATGAAAGAGGAAGTCTGGAGATAAATTAAAACGTGTTTTGATCTAAATGAAAATAAAAATACAACTTGAAAATCCGTGGGATGCAGCAAAAGCAGTGCTTAGAGGAAAATTTATGGCACTGAATGCACATATTCAAAAAGAAAAAAGATCTAAAATCAATCAATTAAGCTTCCACCTTAGGAAACTAGAGAATGAAGAGAGTAATTTAAGCCTAAAGCAAGCATCAGAAATAAGTCAGTGCAGAAACCAAGAAAAGAGAAAACAGGGATAAAGAAAATCAATGAAACAAAATCCAGTTTTTTTAAAAGACTAATAAAATTAATAAAACTCTAGCCAGGTTAAGTAAGAAAAAGGGAGACAAGATACATTACCAATGTCAGAAGTGAAAGGGGGCTTATCACTACTAATTCCATGGCATTAAAAGGTTAATTAAAGAATGCTATGAACAACTCTATGCCAACAAATTTGATAACTTAGATAAAATAGACCAATTCCTTGAAGACACAAAGTAATAAAACCCCACACAAGGAGAAATAGATAATCTGGATAGTCTAATATTTACTAAAAAAATTGTTAATAACCTTCTATAAAAGAATGCACTATGCCCAGATGGTTTCACTGGTGAATCCCACCAGACATTTAAAGAAGAAATTACACCAATTCTCTACAATCTTTTCAGAAAATACAGGCAGAGGGAAGACTCCTAACTCATTCTATGAGGCCAGCATTACCCTAACACCAAAACTGATAAAGACATGCTATTGTGATTTATAATAAGAATATATATTTGGTCTTTGTTCCCAGTTTCTGGAACAAGGCTCCTAAATCCCTTGGAATTTCCCAAATGATGGAGAGAGACAAAGGTGTCTTCTGTTATGCTAATGGTAGCTTTTGGACCACACCTAAACATGGAGGCTGGTTGCCAGGAGAAGCAACCATGTGATTACAGCCTTGGAACTTTCAGTCCCACCCCTCAACCTCTGCAGAGGGGAGAGGGGCTGGAGATTAAGTTCAATCCCCAATGGCCAATAATTTAATCAATCATGCCTATGTAAGGAAGCCTCCATACAAAAAAAAAAAAAGGATGTGGAAATTTGGGGAGAATAGAGCATTCAGAGAAGGCATGGAAGCTCTAAACCCTTTCCCCATACCTTGTCCTATGCATCTCTGCCACATGGCTGTTTCTGAGTTATATCTTTTAATAACACGCTGGTAACCTAGTAAGTAAGATGTTTCTCTGAGTTCTCCGACCCATTCTAGCAAATTAATGGAACCCAAGAAAGGGGGGTGGGAAGAAGGGGTCATTGGAATTTCTGATCTATAGCAGTCAGTCAGAAGCACAGGTAATCACCTTAACTTCCCATTGACTCTAAAGGGGGTAGGGGGGCAATCTTATAGGACTGAGCCCTTAACCTGTGGGAACTGATGCTATCTCCAGGTAGATAGTGTCAGAATTGAATTGAATTTTAGGACACCCAGTTGGTGTGAGAGAATTACTTGATAGTGTGGAAAAATCCACACACATTGGAGTTGGGAGCAGAATTTAAGACATTACAAGAAAGAAAAAGTATAGATCAGTATCACTCATGAATCTACATGTAAAAATTCTCAACAAGATACTAGCAAATCAAATTCAACAATGCATAAAAATAATAGCCCAAAACCAAATGGGATTTGTTTCAGGTATGCAAGGCTGGTTCAACATTCAAGAATCAGTCAATGTAATCCTGACATCCACAGGCTAAAGAAGAAAACTCATACAATATTAATAGACACAGGAAAAGCATTTGACAAAATCCAACACCCATTCATGATAAAAACTCTTCACAAACTAGAAATAAAGGGTAATTTCCTCAACTTGATAAAGCACATCTGCAAAAAAAAAAAACAAAAAACCTACAGTTAGCATCAAACTCACTGGTGAGAAACAAGATGCTGTCCCACTAAGATCACAAACATCAAGGATGACAGCTCTCACCATTCTACTCAATATTGTACTGTAAGTCCTAGCTAGTGTAATAAGATAAGGGAAGGAAATAAAAGATATACAGGTTTGGTAGGAAGATATTACACTTCCTTTATTCATAGACAACATGATTTCCAGTGTAGAAAATACCAAGGAATTGACACCAAAAAAAAACCCAAATAAAAACAAAACTCTCCTATAATAAATGATTATAGCAAGGTTGCTATACAAGCAATGCAAGGTAAATGTAAAAAAACTCAATTGCTTTTCTATGTAACAGCAATAAACAAACGGAATCTGAAATTTTTTTAACTTACAATAGCACCAAAAATATGAAATAATTCAGTATAAAGCTAACAAAATATGTACAAGTTTTATATGCAGAAAAACATAAAACTCTGATAAAAGAAATCAAAGAATATCTAAATTAATGGACAGATATTCTGTGCTCGTGGATTGGGATTTCAATTCTTCCTGATCTTGATCTATAGCATCAACACAATCCCAGTCAAATTCCCAGTCTGATATTTTTTTTAGATGTTGACAAACTGAATCTAAGATCTATGTGGAAAAGCCAAAGACCTGAAAGAGCCAACACAATGCTGAAGAATCACAGCAGAGGATTCACTATAAAGCTACAATAATCAAGACAGTATGGTATTGACAAAGGAACAGATACATAGATCACTGGAACACAACAGAGAGCATAGAAATTGACCCAAACAAATACAGTTGACTGGTCTTTGAGAAAGGAGCAAACATAATTCAATGGAGAAAGTATAATCTTTTCAACAAATAGCACTGGAACAGTTTGACATCCAGAAACAAAAATGATGATGTTAAAAATGAATCCAGACACAAAGACCTATTATCTTTCACAAAAATTAATTCGAAATGGATAATAGACCTAAATATAAAACTCAAAACTATAAACCTTCTAGAAGAAAACGTAAGAAAACTTCTTTATGATCTGAGGTTTGGCAGTGAATTTTCACATTGAATACCAAAAGCACAGTTCATGAAAGAAAAGTTGAACTTCATTAAAATTTTAAATTTCTGCTCTATGAAAGACACTGTTAAGAGAATCAATACACCAGCCACAGACTGGGAGAAAATATTTGCAAAACACTTATCTGATAAAAGACTGGCATCCAAAATGTATAAAAATGCTTAAAACTCAACAATAAGAAAACAAATAATTCAGTTTTAAAATGGGCAAAAGATCTGAATGGACACCTCACCAAAGAAGATATGCCAGCTGCAAATACACATATGAAAAAAATGTTCCACATTATATTTCATCAGGGAACTACACATTAAAACAACACTGAGATGCCAATAAAAATCTATAAGAATGACTAATTTTTTTTTTTAACTGCAAATACCAAATGCTGGCAAAGATAAAAAGCAACAGGAGCTCTCATTCATTGTTGACGGGAATGCAAAATGGTACAGCCACTTTAGAAGCAAGTTTGGCAGTTTCTCACAAAGCTAAACACAGTTTTACCATTACAATCCAGCAATCAAGCTCCTAGATATTTTCAAACTAATTTGAAACCAAAACCTGTATCCAAATGTTCATAACAGCTTTATTCATAAGCCACCCAAACTGGAAGCAACCAAGATATCCTCATCAGGTCAATGGATAAATTGTGGCATACCTATAAAATGGAAAATCATTCAACAATAAAAAGACATGCACTCTCAAGACACAAACAGACATGAACCATCCTTGGGTGCATATTGCTAAGTGTAAGAAGCCAGTCTGGGCCTGACCACCGCCATCATGGGTCGCATGCATGCTCCCGGGAAGGGCCTGTCCCAGTCGGCTCTGCCGTACCGCCGCAGCGTCCCCACCTGGCTGAAGCTGACATCTGATGATGTGAAGGAGCAGATCTACAAACTGGCTAAGAAGGGGCTGACCCCCTCACAAATCCGTGTGATCCTGAGAGACTCACATGGTGTTGCACAAGTACGTTTTGTGACAAGCAATAAAATCCTGAGAATTCTTAAGTCCAAAGGACTTGCGCCTGATCTTCCTGAGGATCTCTACCATTTAATTAAGAAAGCTGTTGCCGTTCGGAAAACATCTTGAGAGAAACAGAAAGGATAAGGATGCTAAATTCCATCTGATTCTGATCGAGAGCCGTATTCACCGGTTGGCTCGATATTATAAGACCAAACGAGTCCTCCCCGCCAATTGGAAATACGAGTCATCCACAGCCTCTGCCCTGGTTGCATAAATTTGTCTATGTACTCAAGCAATAAAATCATTGTTTAACTAGAAAAAAAAAAAAAAAAGAAGAAGAAGCCAGTCTGAAAAGGCTACATATTATGGTTCAAATTATATGACGTTGTGGAAAAGGCAAATCTATACGAGACAGTAAAAAGACCAGCGGTCGCCAGGAGTTCAGGAGAAGAGGAGAGGGCTAAGTAGGAGAAGCATTGTTTAGGGCTGTGAATCTATTCCATATAGTACTGTAATGGTGGATACATAACACTGTGCATTTGTCAAATTTTACAGCACAAATTGTGAAGGTCAGACGATCACAAGGATGGAATACAGGCCATGACAAAAGAATCTAACTGTGCTACAAATGCATGAAACAATATCACTGATGGAGGTGGCAAGAGAAGGTGCTGACTCAAGTAACCTTGGAAATGAGTGGAGTTTTTTTAAGAATAAAGGCAAAAAGCAACTGTATATATAAGCACTGAACGCTTGTTGACAAAGTTGTTTCCCACAGGGATTCAAGTTAATAATTCTGATACTGCTATCCATATGTAGGGATTGAACAATTAAGTAAATGGATGGCAAGTGGTAGGAGTCAGGTTGCTCACTGCTGGAGAAGGCGTTTACACATAAGCAAAAGAAGAAAGCTACAATATAATGATCCATGCGGTAATGGATTAGAGTTGCGGACATCAAAATGAACTCATGTTTAGCTTAATATACATATAGATGGTTACATTTTAAAATATTTCTAGATATGTGCCTATATCGTGTATATGGATTAGTATACACACATATACTTGTGCTTCCTTGATCTGCCAACTGACAGAGCCTAGAGTCAACACCACCACAGAAGCAATGAGCACCCCTACCATCCAAATCTTGGTTTCCAATACCATTCTCCAATAAAAGGAAACAGACATCCTTGGAGAAAAGCTCAATTCTACGAATGAGGCAGGAAATATGTAAGATAAGCCTGGAGCATCTTGTAGGGTCAAAAAGTAAGAAAGTGCTCAAAAATAAATAAATAAATAAATAAACAAATAAATATTTCCCCCCCCCCGATGCTGAGGGTATGTCAAAGGAACATAGGGAGCCAACTGAAAGAGCTCCCAATGTCCAAAGCTGGAACAATTGGAGCGACAAAGTAAATAAAATAGTGTGGGATGATAACCCAAAATCCTCTATGCAAAAGAATTTCAAATAATTTATATATACAACCCCCTCAAGCAGGAAGAGCATAGTTCTCCATCCCTTAAGTGTAGGCTTCACATAGTGACTGCCTTCCAAAAATACAGTATGGAAGGGGTGGGGAGTAACTTTACAGCAGAGAAACCAGACAGATATTATTTCAACCAGGGGATCAAGGTCGACATCAACAATGATAAATCATGTTGAGAGTATATACCCTTGATATGATGTGATGGGATAACAATGGCACTTTACCTCTCTGGTGGTCTTTCCAGAAACCCATAACCTTAGTCTGATCATGAAGAAAAAAATCAGACAAATTCTAATTGTGGGGCATTCGCCAATATACTTGGCCAGTCCTCCTCAAAACTGTCAAGATCATTCAAAACCAGAGAGGTCTGAAACCCTCTCACCGACATGTGGAGCCTAAGGAGACTTGACAACTAAACCTGTGGTTCTATCCTGGATGAGATCCTAGAACAGAAAAAGGACATTATGTTAAAAATAAGAAAATATGAATAAAGTGTAGCCTGTAGTTAATTACAATGCATCAATATTGGTTCCTTTATTGTAATAAATGTAACATACTCACATGTTAATAAAGTGAAATGTCTGTGGCCTGAAGTAGGCTTGGTATTAAATCCTGAAACCACCCTGCCTCTTCCCTGTGACAGAATCTATCCTTATTCAGTGGTAGCCTGAGTTTTGATTGAGCACGAAAAAGTATAAAAGCCAAATAGTAGTGAACCCAGCTGAGAAACTTTTGTCACTTTGTTGAGGAGCTAAAATGCTAATAGGCCCTTATTGAATATTTCTTGAATGGATAAACTTATGAATTTAGACGGCATTGCTTAGAAGCCATTGTAATGTTTCACTGATGTGTAACTTGTATAAATCTCTAGAATAATAGCATTTTCAAGCTGCAGGAAGGCCTTAAAGAAATCTTGTCGCCTAACCTTTTATTTTTTAAATGAGAAAACCTGCTCAAAGAGGTCAATTAACTGGCCTAAGGTCACACACAACTGGTTGATCCTTAAACCAGAACTCTTTTTATTATTACTAGCTTCCTACTGAAATATATTATGTAGTGGTATATAATAAGATGTACTAAAGATTAGTACACATTTGTTGGTGTACACCCCTAGTTAATCCCTAGGTTCCATCATGTCTCTCAAGGCATTTTTTATAACTAGTCTCTCTCTCTCTCTCTCTCTCTCTCTCTTTGTCTTTGCCATTTCCCCTTTGCACTTTGTATGAATATATTTCTGTATTTGTGTTTTTCCTCTTCCTTCCTATTTATCCTTAGTTAATTTGATGTCACTAAAGATTTAAAGAGTTCATCTTGCTGACCATTACACCCCATCCCCAAGAAGGCATCATAAACTTCCCTATGGCTTAATAAGAACACCCGTGTGATTTCCAAGTCAAATCAGCAAACTTAGATGTGATTCTTTTTTTCAAATCAGAAACTCTTTTGGATCAATGCTTAATTGGCAACATAACTAATTCAATTAACAATCAATTTAATCAATATGAAGAAATCCAACACTGATGTTAACCTGGCACACATCCGAGTTTCAGACACAGTGCTTCCCCTATATAAGTGTGTTGCCGTTGCCTCAAACCTGAATTATGTGGTTTATTACTAACTCAGTCCTCATCCAGGAATTTATTCTTGATCATGCCTCATGCTTTCCAATGTGTATGTGAACTGTCCTCTCATCTGCCCTCTAGATGAAAACGAATGCCTCACGAAATCATCCCTTATACTTTCGCATGTTCAGCAGAACCATGACAGGATACACCACCAGTCCCATCAGACCCCAACAAACAGCTACCTACTCAGCACTTCAAGTTCTTGGTCCTAGTTCCCATAGTAGAAATAGTTTTAAATGGTTCCAAAATTCTGTCATGACCAAAATTTTTTCTTTACTAGCTTTGCCTAGTAAAAAAAGTTCCTTGCCTTAGCATTCAAAGGTCATTCTTAAAAAGCAAGGCAACACATGTCATTGTCAGTCAGGAACCTCTGGGCTGTAATGAGCTTATCAACACTGGTCACAGGACAGCTGAGTAGGAATGAAGGCTTTGTTGTCTGAAATACAAAGCAACACCAGAGTTGGTCCTGGATAGCCAAGGATCAGCAAAAGGGTCCTATGGAAACCCAATCAGCATTCCAAATAATCAGTTTATAGGCCTGTAGATAAAATATGCAGTATGAAGACAGTGAATTGCTTTGTTAATAGTCCATGCTCAATTAATATTAGCTAGAGTGAATTGAAAGATATTTTTCATGACTTCAAAGAGTTTCCTATCACACTAGAAGTATATACACAGGGGTTGGATAGTCATGTTGAGGAGTCAGTAGAGAAACTGGGGGTGAGAATGGTCTAATGTAAGTAATGACCCATTAGCGGCCCAGGAAATTAATGTAGCGATCATGGGCAGTATTGTTTAATGGAACAGAATAGGAATTTTCAAAGTGCATTATGCACAGCAAGGATAAAAACTGTTTTGTGAAACTTGTTTCAGTTGTCCATGTGTACACAGGTGCCTAGGTGTAACATGGGAACTGTGGTAAGAAAAGTAACACATTGCTTTGGATGACTTTCAGAAACCATTGTTCCATTTATTCATCTTGCCTCTCCACCTGGTCCATGGTAGGTATTCAACAACTGTCACATGTAACATCAAGTAGAAAGGAAAGAATCTTGGAATCTCAATAACTCTGCAAGGTAGGTATTCTGCCGCTGGTTTTATAGAAGATAATATTAAATTACTTGCCTATGTTAAATGACTTACTCAAGGTCACACAGCTGATAAGCTTGTGCATCCAATACTTGAACCCAGTCAGAACAGGGTTCTACAAGTTCAGACATGGGCAGTACTCCATAGCTTGATGGTGAAACAGCAAAACTTAAAAGTAGAAATTCATCAAAAAGTTTTAGCTAACTAAAAATCAATGCATTAGGCTCTGCTAGGATGGCAATAATTTTAACTTGTAAATTCCCACTATGAAAATAAATAAATCTCTGAATCACATAATCTACAGTGACAGTGCCCGAATGCCGTTCCACAGATTGGCTACATTACAATCACTGGAGGAGCTTTATAAAAATACAGACTCTCAAACTTCACTCTTAGAGAATTTGATTTAAGAGGTATATTTATAAAGCCCCAGTGATTATGCACAGACAGGTTTAGGAACCATGGACCTAGCTGCATTCCTAGATTAAAGATCTCACAGAACTTTTAAGGGGAAGAAATGTTGAACATCATCTAGTCCTTGGGTGGCAATAGGTTTCATCTTGAGGGCCAAATGCAAATGATAGGCGGTCTGACAATTAAGCGCCCGAACTTGTTGCAACGATGTTGCTAACCTTTTTTGATATCAGAGGGATTATTCACTATGAATTTGTACCAACTGGACAAACAGTTAACCAAGTTTACTATTTGGAAGTGCTGAAAAGGCTGTGTAAAAAAGTTAGACGAAAATGATCTGAACTTTTCACCAACAATTCATGACTCTTGCATCATGACACTGCACCAGCTCACACGGCACTGTCTGTGAGGGAATTTTTAGCCAGGAAGCAAATAACTGTATTGGCACACCCTCCCTACTCACCTCATCTGGCCCCCAATGACTTCTTTCTTTATCCGAAGATAAAGTAAATATTGAAAGGAAGGCATTTTGATGACATTCAGGACTTCAAAGATAATACAACGACAGCTCTGATGGCCATTCCAGAAAAAGAGTTCCAAAATTGCTTTGAAGGGTGGACTAGGCGCTGGCGTCAGTGCATAGCTTCCCAACGGGAGTACTTCGAAGGTGACTGTAGTGATATTCAGCAATGAGGTATGTACCACTTTTTCTAGGACAAGTTCATGAACCTAATTGCCCGACCTCGCAAACAATGCTGTTTGGAGGATTAGTAGAGATAGATTCCAAACAGCATCCAGACTTGATCAGACAGCCCCAATATTAATTAATGATGTCTGTTATAGATGAGGAGGTAGGGAGAAAGCACTGCTATGATTGAACCCCTTCATTTTCCAGCCCTGTATGCCCCAAAACACACATTTTAGTGGCATGGGACTAAAATCCAGGCTTCCTCCTTCCTAGCCTGGTGATTTATTTAAACCAATTTTCATTACCCATAAAAAGGCTTATCAGAAGTGCTGGTTTCTAGAGTGTTTCTAGTTGGTATATGGCAGAAAAAGCCAACATTTCCTTTACTGAAAGATTAAAGCAAATCTGCCCTAATTGTTCCTACTCGTTAATGCCTCAGCTACTTTAAAAGGCAGGTAGAATATTTTATTCCATTATTAGCTATAAAATTTTAAATAGAGAGATCCCTTGAGAATTAATCATGAAGAATCAGATGTTTAAAAAAATAAAAAACCTAGCACAGTTTCTGACTTGGGTTTAAATTCATACTAAAGAATACATGACTAATAGAAGAACTTTTCTTGAAAGTAAGTTGAAAGTAAGTTGATGAAAATATATGACATAAAGAAAAAAAAAATTCCTGGATGCCTGAAGGAAATAGGAAATATCACTGAGGGAGAGCAGCTGTACCAGAGAGGATGCCTGAGGTACCAAGGGGCCTGGCCCACTTCACACTTGTACCTAGAACAGCCTGGTCAGAAAATGTGCCCCCCTCAACTGGGGCCTTAGGCAAGTTACTTAGCACTCATCAGTAAATATGGGTAATAACTCCTACCCCTCAGGGTGGTTTTAAGAATTAATCGAGAAAACTCTTATGTGCCAGAAAGGGCTCAGCACATTTCCTGGCATATAGAGCTCCTCGGTAAATGTTTATTGATCTACATGCTAGGTTTGGGAAAAGAACTTTATAATTACTGAGAAACCTTTCCATGAAAATCAAAATGAGGTCTATTCAATTCAGGGCCCTATGTGAACTGAGACCCCCGCGGGTCATCTAGGACAGAAAGCCAAAGGCAGTGGTCACAAGAAGTAACACTGTTACAGGCCCACGAAGTCTGGGCTAGTCACAATGTCAAAGAATTCCAAGATGGAAAGGACCTGCTAGATCAGGCAGTAGTCCATCCAGGTAGTTGCCAAAGCAGGAAATTCCAAACCATAGGCGGCTCTCAGGTAGTTGACCCCTTGTCCCAGCTTCTCTTGGGCGGCACTGCAGGAAAACAGGTATTTCTGGCACTGGGAAGCTCCATGTGTAGATTAAACACGAGGCTTCTGAGGGAACTAAACATTTTGACTTCTTCCCTTCTCCAGTGTGTCTGCCAAGGATTTCCAATAGGTGCTTTTGAACAACACCTATTCTGAGGTGATATGGGTAAATTGCAAAACATTAATTTACTATTAACATAATTACAGGGGTTTTTTTCTGCTCTCTAGAATTTGTTTAGTGCTTGGGGCCAAATCCCTTTCACTCTCACAATACCTCCTTTGTTTCAAAAAAGGAGATACTACAGTGTCTGGCTGGTAGGGGGAAAGTGCCCTTTGAAATTTCCTGATATCACAGTCATAAGCTGCCTCTAAATCAAAGACAGGGCAATAAATAGACACAAGGCTTCTTTAAAATGCCTACAGTCTGCTAAGAATCAAATGTCTTCCATTGAGTTTCTCCTCAAAATATATTTTTAAATAGTTGCTCCATCCTTAGCTTTCCCTAATAAGGTTCCATTTAAATAAATTTGGAACTATTTTCCTTCTTTTAAAGAAAGCCACTCAATTTGGAAATGTCAGATAAAAATACATGTACATTATAAGGCTATCACCTATTTTCAGCTATGTTTTTCCATGCTCTCTCTCTTTTCCTTCCTTCCTTCCTTCCTTCCTTCCTTCCTTCCTTCCTTCCTTCCTTCCTTCCTTCCTCCCCCCTCCTCTCTCTTTCTTTCTTTCTTTCTTTCTTCTCCCTCTGCTTGCTGTTCCCAGCAGCTTCTGGGAGCTTCCTCACTCTAAGAGGACAGGGCTCATCAGATCACAAACAATTTCATCTGTTTTCCTGGCTGTAGCCATTATAGGAACAAAACTGGCCCCCATCACCTGATACAGCCCTTCTGAGTCACCCCAGCTCCCCAAACCCCAGCTGAGGCCACGTGACTGAAATGAAACCAACCTGTCCTTAACTTTGGAAAATTAGCCACTCTCCTCCTTGCTGTGCCATGTCAAAATTAAAGAGTAAACAGAGGTCCCCCAGTCCCCCTGATTGCATTAATCATTCAAATGACGTATTAGCATTCTTCAGGCTCTTCTGTTGTGCTTCCAAATTAACACCTCCAGGTTCAAGGGAATAGAAATTAACTGAATTATCTGGCAGCCCCAGATGTCCTAGCATGCTCTCCCTTCTCACTGATTTAATATGCCTGAAGAACAGTTATGAGGCAGAAACACTGCTAATGGTCAAGAAATAATTTATGACATGTGTAACCGACAGCTTTAGCCGCCCCTCTCCACCCCCGCCCCCCCCCCAACACACACTCAAAGTGGCTGGGATTCCTGGGAACCCTCGCTGCCACTGCTATTGGGCATGGCCACCTTAGCCACCCTCTTTCTCTCCCAGGTCCCTGTGAGAGTGCTGGGCTGGATGGCCCTGCTCTACAGCCAGGAGGCAAGCTTTCCAGTCCTAGCTGGGTAGCACCCAACAGCACAGGAAGAGGTGGCCTGTGGAGTCTGTCCTAGAGCAGGATGAGCAGGAAAGGGTGTGAGAGCAGAGCCCACAAGAGCAGACAGGGACCTCCCTGGCATTTCCCAGCTCTGGCCACTGGCAACCTTCTTGTCCAAGCTTGAAAAGGATCAGCAATTCCTCAGAGCTGTGGAAAGGCTTTTTAGAACGTTGATGTAATCCTTCACAACAGAAGCCTGCTTCCCTTGGGGGTTAATCCTGTCATTTGGGAGTGTCTCCAGGGCATTAAGCCGTAATTGCTTGCATAACTCCAAGAGGCAAACAGGAAGCTGGCGCGCACACACATTCACAAGCTTCCTAAAGCAGAGAGGTCCTGTCCTTCACATGGCAGCTCCTTCCAAACCAAAGCTCCATCTCCCTACCCCTTCTGAGGGAGTGGCTCCAAGAGGAGGCACCCAACAAACCTGAGGGGTCACCCAGAAACCACTGCCCTATCCTAGCTCCCAGCACCTGCCTGGCTCTCCTGGAACAGGGAGTAGAGGAATGGGGATAGGGGAGGGTCAATGCAAGACCTCACCTGAACACAGAGGCCTCAAAACAACAGGCAGAAATTCAAATGCCTTCTCCATCCCTTGATGGGAACCGAAACATCGGATGTTTATTAAATGACATAGCGGTGGCGACTACTTTGCACGGCGAGCCCAGAAGTGTATGCTGTCACTTTAAAAAAAATTGAGCTGATGCCAGGCTAGTCATGGTAATGCTCCCATGGCATGATTAGATTCATGCCCAGGGTTGTATTTGCATATGATATTCAGGGCATGATTTTTTTATTGTTCTTAATCAGAGCCGAATGTCAACAAAATAAATGAAGTTGCGAGTTGAAGTGAAATTTTTATCACATCAGGGATGTGCTTTTTCTCCCATTTATCACAGCCCATATTGAGAGAGTGAAATTTTTTGAAAATGTGGTAATCAATGGAAGAGCTCCATATGGCAGGGATCAAAGGTGTTACATAGTGTGTGGTTCTGCTTTATTGCCAGCCAGTACTGTTAATTGGACAACAAGATCAGAGGCAATATTAAAATCCAATTAAATTGATATGAACAGATTGCCAAGTGATGTACACTAATGTATAATTGAGTATCAAGCAAATGCAAGTCCCCATCTTCTGCTTCTACCTCCTGAATAAATGATGGCGCCATAGAGGACAGAAACAAGTTTGCACATTAGCGCCACAGCTCTGGGCTCTCGTTTGTTACTTTCGGAGTTGATGACTTTTGGTTTTCCTCCTAGTCTGTCTTAAAGAGACAGACTTCCCCTGTCCCCCAAGAACCCATCCCATGTCCCCCACATGGGATGGGTTTTCCTCCCTGAAATCACGTTCCCCTCTCAGGGCTTGGAAATGAAATCCATGTTTCCTATGCTTCATTACATGTCTATTATATAGCAGGTCCTAAAGAGCAGCACACTGATAATATATTGTGCTAGTTGTAAATGATCTGTCCATCCAGAGCGGAACGCTAACACATTTCTAATGCTGTTTCCCAGATACAAATTACAGCAGAAATGTTTCTCAACCCAAAAGGAAAGCAAGGGAGCAAAGCCTGGCATGGGCACTGTTGGAATACCTCTTCATACAATAAAGGACCAGCACAGCAGTTCTAAGAGGGCTGTGGGTGATGTGGACCCCAGCAGTGGGTCCCATGGCACAGCCAGCCACCAGGGCTGCCAGCAGGAGCTGAAGTGGGCCTCCATTCATTCCGCTCCAAACAGGGCTGGGAAGGGATGGAATGGAGAGAAAGCCAGTCCCTCCCACTCAATTAGAGCAATTAGCTCACTGG
The DNA here is from genome assembly GCF_001890085.2 of Hipposideros armiger. NCBI lineage: Eukaryota > Metazoa > Chordata > Mammalia > Chiroptera > Hipposideridae > Hipposideros > Hipposideros armiger. The sequence goes on from NW_017731352.1 coordinate 2,175,782, forward strand.
CCGAACCCCGGCCAGCTCTGGCTGAATAGGATCCCCCTGCCCCATCGTTTGTTATCAGAGCTGAGCTCACACAAATTAATGAGGAGCCGGAATGAGTAAAGCCAAGGGCTGTTGCTGGCAAACACTCTGGGGGCCTTGTCCCTTCCTCCTGTAAGAACAACCCCAGATTACCCCCAACAATAAAACCTGTTAACTTATACAACTTTGCTTAAGAAACAAGCCTGATGGGACCTTGGCAGACTTCCCCGCTGCCAAGCAAGAACTATTGCAGGCAGCCGCGAGCTTCTCAGAATTGAAGCCCATGATGGAATGGTAAACGAGGGAGCAGACTGTTTATTCCAGCAGCCAGATTGTCTCTGGCCATAAAGTTCTGTGTTTGGAAAGTTTTTTTTCTCCCCGGTATATTTAAAAAAAAAAAAAATGGGAGAAGGCATAAGGGAGGTGGTATTGAGAAAAGATCATGTTTTGTTATTTATCAAGCTGCTCAAAGACAAGCATCAACCTACCTGGTTTTGAATGGACTTGCTAATACATAAACCAGTTTCAGCATCTCTGAAAGAGGGAAGAAAAGAAGCAGCCAGCAAGACCTGGGCATGTGGGGCAGAAACTGGTCAGGGGAGGCAATATTTAATATGAAGCCTAGGGAATGGGGTTTTAACTAGTTTGGAATTTGAGTTGCAAAATCAAGAACATTTCAAATTTGGACCCAACATTTATGTCTTTTTACAAACAGGTACACACTCTTAAATATTAGATTTTATTTGTGGGCCTTAAAAAAACTGAGATGGTATCTACACTCATAAACCACTTTGAATTTTCTTTTTTTGCCTTAGAATAGAACAAGTGGTGGATTCCTGGTCAGCAGCTACTTACTAAGCAACTGTTGAATCAAAGCGATGTTTTGTTTTCTTTTTCTCAAGCCCTCCTGACTTAGGGCCAAACAGCCTCAATCTGCAATTTACCTTGAAAGTGGAGCAAAGAGAAACTGCGAGTGAAATCAGACCTACAAGGCACCCAGCAATGCCGCTGAAACATGTGATCCCGCCCACATGAACCACAACAGACGAAGCCGGCCAAGGCTGGCCTCCAATTAAACAGGAAAGCAAGACCAGACCATCTTCTGCCTAGAGCACAGTTATGCTTTTCAACAAGGCAGCCAGCTCAGGGCTGTGACATCTCTGCTATCACCGTGGTAAGAGTTGCCCCATAAATAACAGAAAGACAGGCTCCCTGGCACTGGGTACCCAAAGGGCTCTGGGAACTAGGATGAGGTAGTTTCTAGAAGCTACTGTTTGACTTGAGTAATTTCTTGGTGCCCACTTGGCCATACCAATGACTACTGGGTTGCCCTAAAAGCAGTCCAAGAATGGGGGAAAACAAAACAAAAAAAAGCCCTGAAATGTATGATGGTACTTCATAGAACTTAATGATATTTTGCAAAATAAATTGAGTCCTCTTTCCAGGCAACATGGAGGGGTTTGATCTAGATGTGGCCATGTGTCTTGCCTTAGCCAATGCGGAAGGCAGTTAAGTGTCACTTCGAAGTAGATTTAAGAGCTGCACGATCCACTGTATCATTTCCTCCCTATGGCAATGATGTGGGAGGACATGTTGAAATGAAGCCTCCATCAGCTGGAATCCCTGAGTGGCTAGGTGAGCAGAGCTTCCCCGTTGACCCTTGATGGACATGCAGCATGAGTGTAAAGTCACAGAGATGTTTGGGCTAGTTTGTTACTGCAGCATAATCAAGACTACCAGACAGATAGAAACTATATATAAGATCTGAATCTGGAGAAACAGGGAAAACAGGCCAGAAAGTAAAGAAATGGAATAAAGAAAATCCATTCATTTAAGAAATAATTATTAAGCACATATTTTTGTGACAGAGTATGCTGATGTGCTGGAGATATATTCTTCTTCCTAAACCAGGAAAACAAAATGGGCATCTTCTACTACAAAAACAAGCAGTGTTCTCTTAAGAAATGGATTTAAAAGTAGAAAATTTTGCCTTTCACAGATATTTTTAATTACCAAAATCGATTTACAGTCTAGGAAAAAAATTTCTCCTCCCCAAAGTTACCTACAAATCCACTCCTCTAGCAAATCTGGTCAGGTGTTTTCATTCTCTTTAATTCTCTATAGTTATTAATTTGTAAAAGTATAGCTAACTATACCTAAAAAAGAAAAAAACTTTAATCCAGCTGTACTTAAAACATTCCAAGATGGTAACTGCCATTTCTATAGACTTCTGCTAAAGGATAATATTATAGACCAGGATTTAAAAAAAAAAAGTAGAACCTCCACCCCAATGCAGAATCAATCTTTATTTCTACTTAGAACCAAATAAATAATCAAGAATCTGTGGTTTCCCCATTTAATAAGGTTTATATAAACTTTTGTTTGTGAGAAAACGATTGTCCAATGTAATGCGCTTACCCTATGGCTTTACTCTTTTTTTCATCTCCTATGAGCTTCCTTTCCAGCGCTAGCAAGGTTTTCACATTTCTAAGTAGTGGCAATCCATCATAAATAACCTAATAGTACACAGCATAAAATCTTAGAAAAACTTTTTTAGGAAACTTGTTATGTGAGAAAATGTCAAATTCCACAATCATGACTATTTTTTCAAATATTTTCAATTTTCATAATTGTTTATAAAATTGGACGTTTGCCTTAATTAAGCTTTTGTATATATCCAACAGCAATTCATGTTTATAAACATAAATATATATTTACATATGTATGTATGTGTGTATGTATGTATGTATGTATGTTATTTAAAAGCCAAGTGGAAGAGGTATATGGAGTTGGAGGCAATTCTCAAGACAAAGTTAGATATCATGCAGTGGTCCGAAAAAGCACTATATTGGGAAAATCCCCAGCTCAGCTACTGCAATCTTTATCCTCTGGGCAAATCCCTTCACCTCTCTGCACTTCTGTCACTTCACCTATAGAACAAGATCAAGCCAAATATTCTTCAATGTCCCTTCTTACTCATCCATCTATAATTCTAATAGTTAAGCTGCTTCTAGTTTGCGAATGTTATTGGGTAAATTAAAAGTCTGTATAGCTAGGATTCCAACTGGGGAGAAATATGTCAGCCAACAGCAGAAAGGGAAAACTCAAACATGAAAAAAATTATGACATCAGAATGGTGAGGTTGCTAAAGATTTTTCTTGTTTTTTTTTCTTTCTCCAAATTCACTTACTATTATTGCTACATTATTTTTACAATTTTATAAATCAATAAAAATTAAATATAACAGTCTGTATGGAGGGCAGTTTACAATGACGCCCAGAGAGTGTTAACACACGAATATAAACCCCTTCTTCATAAGCACACATTTATTACCCACAAATCCATATGATTATCAATTCCGATTTTTCAACAGCAAAATTCTCTTAAGCAACACCATTTTTTTTGTCTAATAAGCTAGCTTGGCAAACATTTTCATTTCTCATATGTCTGCTTTGGCACTGTGCCATGACTGATGTCACCATCGCACTCTGTCCACTCATGCGCACATGCTTGTAGACACGACAGAGCTGGCATTCTCGGGTTAACACTTATGCCAAAGGTCATAAAAGTCATGTTAAGCGGAAGTGTCCAGGGAATTTGGGTCTCTCTCTATTACCTTATTTTCTCCCACTGTCCAAGTTTTGACAACATAATGTGATTACATAATAACTCAGACAGGAAGAAAATTAGACACCGTACAGGAAACCCAGGTGAGGCCCCCATGGAGTTATCTGAGTTAGTTTATCCTGCTACATGTGAAGTCGGGCAAGAAACAAACTTTTGAGCATTTTGAAGCCCTGCAAAGTCCTACTCATTTCCCCACCCCACTCCCACCCAACCTAAAGCAATCTCTTTCATGGGAGAAATTCTGCCACTTAGAAAATGGTGTTTTCTCCAAATCATACACTGATAGTTAACAAACGAATTATTTCAATCAATAAAAAACTTGATGGTCCGAAGAACCAAAAGCCAGCTACCTCCTTTTCAGTGCATTTTCCTTGTGTCAAAATGACCCTGATAAGTGCCTTTTTTGGCCCCTGGACCTAGATTCTGAATAGCACATTCTAAACTACTAGCATCCAAAAACCCTACAGTACATAAAGACAAGGTTTTAAAATATCTTTCTTTCAGCATATTTGAATAGTTTTCATATGAATTCTACACCCCACGAACCTAGGAGCTCACCAGAAAAGCAGGCTGTCCCAGTGGCTCTAAAACTCTTACCCACAAGATCTCAAATCTGGTCACTAAGAAATTGGAAGCCACTAACACGGACCCTTCTCCACAGTGAGATTGACTTCAGCGTTAATATGCCTCTCCTACTTCGACAAAATAAAACTGCACAAAAGAGGAGGCCAACAGGAATCCTTGGCAACAACCAAAAGAGTGAGACAATAGTTTCAACAGCATTTTCCCCCTTAGAAGCTTCGATCTTTCATCTCATGATCATTTTGAAGGTGGTTCCTGCTTTCTTCTCCATCTAGTGATCTAGTTTTTATAATAAACAAACAAGCCGAATTTTTTTAAGTCTCTGGTCTTGTCACATTTTAGAACATGCTTTGTCCATCTAAGATTGGGAGATCCTTCAAGAAGACAAGGAATGTGAAGGGAGGCTGTAGCCAGAATAAGAATTACCTGAGAATCCCTGAGACCATGAACACTGTGTTGTCCAACCATAGCAGATAAGAACCTAGACTCTGGAGCCAAGATACCTGGGTTGTTACCTCAGCTCCACCACTTACCAGCTGCAATCTTGGGCAAGTGATTTCATCTTTCTATGTCTCCATTTCCTCATCGGTGTAACGGAGTTAATAATAGTGCCTTCTTCAAGAGGTCACTGTGAAAAATAAATGAATATTTATATTAGTACCTGGTCCAAGGTAACTGCTACATGTTAGCTATTATAGTCACCAAGTTTAGCTGATGTATATCTTTGGATAAGTAATCACTTCCTCTCCTTGGGTTTTTATGTTCAAAATGAAATTAATAATATCCTTATCCACCCAACTTAACTCACAGGGTTGTTGAAAAGATCAAATAACCCAACCGATATGAAAAGTTCTTTGGGATAAAAAGATACTCACAGTAGTATCTATAATATATTACTTTTCAATATAATACTATTATACCTCAGTCAATTAAAATTAAGTCCTTCATTTTAAAGAAATTAAAAAGATAAAAGAAAATGAATCCTGGATTGACCAGAAACTCCATTATAGGCCAAGTTAAGGGGAAGACTGGGAAGGGAATGCGCCATCTTGCTTTTTCCTTCCAACAGTAAGTTTCAACCCCACTGAATGGAATGAATCTGGGGGATGTGGCAGGTCATTTGTATTTGCTCTGAGAAGCAGGACAATATACTTTCCAATCAATTCTGTCTTACAACAAGAAAGAAATCAGAAATGTTTTAGGCGCTGCCTGTAATTGCTGGGCAATGCAATTTCTGACCCCAATAACTGTCCTGGGGGAGATTCACAGATGCTTCTGTCAGAAATGCCCTGTCCCAATAGCCAAACCAGGCCAGATGATGATTTGGAGTCTGGGCCTCACAAAGGCAAGCCACCAGCTCTCCCTGAATGGTGGTTGGACTGAACTAAAGGACTGAAAGGGCCAGTTGTGCTGATGCCAGGTGAGCATGGTTGGAAGCAAACAGATGCCAAATGAGTCAACTCCACTGACACTACTAGTCAGTTAATTAAATGCATCTCCCATTTTTTTATTCTGTCATTCTAATGCCACACACCCTTGATGCTATGACTCTATGTTTTCTCCCCCCTCCCCCCTCTTTCTCTTTTTACCTGTGGAGATGTATTCTGGGCTATCAGCACTATTTCTACTCACATCAGGACCCACTTCCATTTCCATGTAGCCCACCTAGTTTTCAATAATTGGAGCTTTCCCTCCTCCCAGAAAAGTCATCCCTCTCTTTTTGGTAACACCATGCATGCAAAGACAACTTTACTATTACATATTTGTGGAAATAATAATGATAACTGACATTTATTCAGTTTACTCTGAGCTAGGCATTGACCTCAGTACTTTGCGTAAATTATCTCACTTAATCCCAAAACAAGTCTATGAGGTGAAAACAATTATTATCCTCTTTACAGACTAAGCATAGAGATGGCAAATATTGTGCTGAAGGCCATACAACATTCATGTGGGGCATCTAGATACTGGTAGAATGGGGATATGAGTCCTGGGAGTCTGATTCATTCACAGAGCCCCAGATTTTAGCACAGTACAGTATACTACAATAATACACACATGGGGGGCATGTGTCTCCACAGTTATCCAACCCAAAGTAATTTCATTTCATACTGGCCTCCCTAGAGATGGTGACTCAGGTAGACTTGTCTCCGATCTTTTCAAGGACCACGAGAAAGGACCACTGTAAGGCTCTTTGAGTGGCATAACACGGGCTTTTCTTAGTTTGATCTCAAGAATCAGGTTTTCACACACACAACTATGTGTAACTATATGAATATTCCTCCTTGCTGTGATCAAACTTCCAAAAACATAATAAAACCTTCTGGGTGGGACACCATATCTTTCTCAATCAAAATATAGTTAATAGATGATCAAGAACTTATTGTGCCTGCCCCTGCGAATACAGTGGTGAAGACCACATTCATGGACCCTGCCCAGATGGAGATTTTTACAGTCTAGTAGAGAAGACAGACATTGAGGGAATGACTGTAAATAATTAAGGGAATAATGACAACAAAGCAAAATACTCTAAAGAAAAATACAGGGTGCTTTTGAGAAAATGGAGGGAAAGAGAGAGGTAGCTAATTTCCTTTAAACCCATGGTATCCTTCTTGGAATCTGAACTGAATGCTTTCAAAATTGCCCCAAATCCTGAAATCACTTAATAAATATTTCTGAATTAATATCCTAGACAAGGGAAATGAGGTAATGCTTGCAAACCAGAGAAACACGTGGCAGTTTCTTTATACTCAGAGTATAAAGTTGAAATGAGCTCGAACAGAGAATGACAAGAAATACAGGGCACACTTTGCTGTGGTTATAGCACTAGCCACACTAGCCGGATTGTTTTGGGCCTCACTTTCATGAGGCTTAATACAATCAGGAAGGGCTTAGATACCCAGCCAGGATAAATACCCCACCAGGAGCCTGATCAAGGAGAGAACCAAAACCCAACCAGCCTGGGCTCCCTTGCGGTGCCCAGACACACATGTGGGCGGCTCCATCAGCCAAAAATGCTGGCCCCTTCTGGGGGCTCCCCACCCCCCACCAATCAACACATTCTTAAAGTAGCCTCAGGCTGCTGAAGCTCATAATCAGACCTGGGTTGGATTGCAAACATCTCTATAATGCCAGTGCTGGCTAACGTGATTAGGCACAGAGCATTAGCCAAATAAAAGGAATGGGGGACAAAGAAGCAGAAAGACAGGGAGATGGAGAAAAGAAAGAGTGTACAGTCTGCACAAGGCGGGAGAGGAAGTGGGAAAAGGCCCTTTTCTCCCAAAGGGAAGAAAGTCAAAGTCAAAGGAACACCTGAATCCAAATCATTTATTACTTAGCCAACCTGCGGCAGCTCCCGCAGGTCCAGGGGTCCCTTCAGGTGGAGGCGGAGTCGGGGGAGGAAAAGGGGTCCCTTCAGGTGGAGGTGGAGTCGGCGAGGAAAAATGGAGTCAGCGAGGAAAAAGGAGAGGAAAAAGGAAAAAAACGCGAGGAGACACAGGAGTGCTTTCTCAAGAAGTGTCTCACTTTATTTTACAGCATGCCCCTTTTTATACTGGGCAGTTTAACCATTGTTCCATTAGTATCAGGGTTTTACTTCCTCATAATTCTTATGCTCCAGGGTACAGCTATACCTTTTCTATGCTAATGACTAACTTATCCCAACTACGCCCAAATCCCTCCACCTACAATGACTGCGACCAAGGCCTGAGCCTCTACATAATCGCCTAAAGGATGGTTACCATGACCACCCAACATTTATTCTAAAAACTATTGTCTAAGCAGGATCTTAATATTTACAGGGTGTGTACTTTGACCTTTACTAAGAGACTAGTAGTGTGACTAAAATTGCCTTTAGCGTATAAAATATAATTATTGTGATATATCTATTAGAAGGGGAATTTAAACATTTTAAAATAGAAAGCAGTATCTGTTTCTCAGTCAGAGCTTCAGAATTTGTCACAATTGCAGTGTGTTTGGCCATGTCAGGTACTGAGGTGCAGCCGGCTCCCGGCACCAAGCGGCCAGTCAGGCAGTTAACCAATATTGAGCACCTACTACCTGCCAGTTACCCACACTGAGGATGCTGCAGTGAACAAACTGGACTGACCCCTGCTTTCATCAAGCTCACAGCCTCCCAGAAGGCAGATTCAAAACCATTATGGCCTAATGCTTAAGGCATCTATAGACTGTACTTATTTTTATAACAGGTATTTTTGGAGGAGTGAATGAATGAATATAAACAAACAAACAAATGACTACGCCAGTGGTGGTTGATTCTATGTGTCAACTTGGCTAGGCTATGGTGCCCAGTGGTTTGGTCAACCACTAGTCTGCATGTTGCTGTGAAGGTAATTTTTAGATGTGATTAATATTTACAATCAGTTAACTTTAAGTAAAGCAGATTACCCTCCATAACATAGGCAGGCCCAATCAGTTGAAGGCCTTAAGAGCATAGACTAAGGTTTCCAAAAGAAAAAGGAATTCTGCCTCAAGACGGCAACATAGGAATTCTGCCTGAGTTTCTAGCCTGCTGGCCTGTCCTACAAATTTTGGACTTGCTACCTCTCACAACGGTGTGAGCCAATTCCTTAAAATCTCTCTCTGTGTAAATACATATAAAGATATAGACATATGACTACATAGACAGGAGACACACACACACACACACACACACACACACACACAGTGTACCAAAAAAAATGTATACACATTTTAAGAAAGGAAAAAACTATATTAAAATTGTAATATTCATTATATACCGATAACAAAAAATGAATACAAGTCATGTGTATACACTTTTTTGGCACCCCCCTGTATATATACATATATCCTATTGGTTCTATTTCTCCGGGGAACCATATCTAATAACACGCCTTAAACACAGCCATTGATTGTAAAGCAGGCCCTAATTCCAGGAATGTTAAAGGGGAAATTCTGATAAAGTACAAGGAAGCCCGAATGTGCTGCCCACAAACTCATGCCCACAGCTCAAAGCCATTACCAACTCATACTGCCCAAAGCCCAGCCCTGGAGGAGCCCCACCAGCCTCCTCTTCAGGTCCTGAGAGAGCTGCCCTGAAGCAGAGCATCTCACAGTGGGCTCAGGCCTCCAGCCTTCCCATCCTGAGAAGGAAAGCCAAGAGCCATGAGCGGTGAGCTCACACCCTCCTTGCACAATCCCAAAAGGGTTAATTCCCAACTTCCCCCCTGCCCCCCACCCCACTGTAAGTAGCGGCAATCTTTCCTAATCATTTCCATTTCTATTCCTCTTTAATTCTCCCATTCCCCTCTTTGTTTTCATGACCTGTGGGAACCTGAACTCCAGCTGGAGGTAGAGTCTGCCTTTATACTTAAAGCAGATATTTAAGCAATTATCCTGTCACTGGGCCTTGCCTTGCCTCCTCCATATGGGTCGTTCCCAAGCAAGGCATTTGGTTTCTCCTTTGTTCCCCATGCACTGAGTAAAATTGTTCCAGAAAGCCCTTGCCCTAAAGCAACAGGGCTGAGAAGATGGAAGTAAACTGGACTGGGGACCTTCGATGTTGAAAGGAGGCAGGGAATGGGTGGCTGTCAGCCTCTTTGGCTCTGTCTCACCCCCACCCCCACCCCCCCCACGCCCTCCATGCTGGACAATGCTGTCTCCCTCCAGCATCAGAGTCAATGAGAGGGCTCACATGCGCTCCCTGACAGAAGCTCAGGTGGTGGGAAAGGACACGGGTGTGAGGAGGCAGCGAACTTTGCCTGCTGCCATGGGCTACAGGTGCACAAGCTCCCCTAGGGCCCTGCTGGCCCGGCAGTAGGAGCCAGCGATCAGACAGCACAGGAGATGCAAGTAAAGCCCCATCAGGTTTGCCGTGACGTGAAAGTGCCATCACAGGGAGTACTGGGGTGTCCACTGAGAACCTCTGGTGTTTGTTTCCTGTGGCTGCTGTAATAAATTACTGCAAAGTAGGTGGTTTAAGCAACAGAAATTTATTCTCTTACAGTTCTAGAGGCCACAAGTCCAAAACCAGTAACACGGGGCGAAAACTCCCTTCCGAGGGACTCCGAGAGGCTCGTTCTGTACCTCCTCCAGCTCCTGGTAGATCACGGCATTCCTTGGCCTGTGGCAGCATCGCTCCATCTCTGCCTTATGGTCACCTCTGCACGTGTGTCAAATCTCTTTCTGCCTCTTTCTTATAAGGACACTTGCGACGGCATTTAGGGCCCACTTGTTTAATCAAGAATATCTCCTCATCTCAAAATCCTTAGCTTAATCACATCTGCAAAGACTTGGCCACATAAAGTAATTTCACAGGTTTCAGGAATTAGGAGGGAAGGTGGGGTGGGCTCTCTCCCATCCTAAATTCCTAGTTGTTCAGGGGAAACCAGACTCTTCCCAGATAAGCAGTGGCCAGCTCATTCATAGCCACAGAAGCCAAAGGAAAGAGAGTGGAGTGATTGGGGGTTAACACCCCATTGTCCAAAAAAAAAAAAAAATTTTTTTTTAATGGGTAGAATTAAGTCATAAAAGCAGGTCTGGGCTATATCTTATATCCACCATTTACTAACAATGTAGCTTTGACCAAGTTAACCTGATGTCTAAGCCTCAGTTCCCAAATCTATACAATGGGTACAACATTCCTCACCTCACTGAGAGGTTGTAGGGATAACTATTGAGTATTCACCATGTGCCAGATATCCTGGTCAACACTTTGCAAATATTTTCCACATTAATCCTCAGAGAGATGTGTAAGGTAAATATCGCTAACCCCATTTTACAGATGAGTTCATGGAGACTTAGAGAAGTTACATAGTATGCCCAAGACCACACAGCCTAAAGTAACTCACAGAGCCTTGTTTTGTAGCAAGGTCTGACTCCAAATCATAAGGCAACCAGGACAAAGAGAAGTTAACCGTGGTCTCATCCCTGGCTGCTTACACTATGTAGATACCCAGCCCACCCTGACCCATTGAATCAGCATCTCTGGGGTTGGGACCTAGATATTTGATAAAAGCTCCCCAGGTGACCAATGCGCTGCCAGGGCTGAGAACCACTTAGTTAAATAAATCCCTTCTCCTGCTCGTGCTGGGTGAGAGCCGGCCTTCCCCACCCCACACACCCCACTCCAGCCAGAGTACTGCTCATCCTCAGGAAGCTGTTCTTGATAGCCTTGATACCTGATCTAACAAGAAACAAACTTCCTTGCTAAGCAAAGAATGTCCTCAGTTATTCATTCACTTATTCACTCATTCACTTAATGAATGCAAACTCCATGCTGCTTTCCTTCCAGCCCTTAGAGCAATACCTGGCTCTTAGCAGCTGTTCACAGAATATTATTATTTCATTCAGTGTCTACTGTAGGTCAAGCATTTATAAAAGTTTCTTTGTTACTCACCCCTTAGATATGTTTCCCATTTTGTCTAATTCCCCTCATTCTGGGTCTCCCCCTGTGGACCTCTCTCCTGCTCTCCCTATTTCCTGCCTTACCACCTGTGATGGGATAAATAATGCCCCCCAAAAAGGTATCATTGTTCTAATCCCTGGAATCTGTAAATGTTACCTTATTTGGGAAGTGTCTTTGCAGATAATAATTAAGGGTCTTGGGATGAGGACATTATCCTGGAATATCTGTGTGGACCCTTAATGCCATAACAAGTGTCCTTATAAGAAAGAGGCAGAAGGAAGAAAAGAGGAGAAGGCAATGTGACCATGAGGCAGAGATTAGAATGATGTGGCCACTAGCCAAAGAATACCCATCACCACCAGGAGCTGAAGGAGGCAAAGAACAAATTTGTCCCCAAAGCCCTCAGTGGGAGCATGAATCTGCTGACATCTTCTTTTGACCCAGTGATAGTGGCTTTGGACTTCTGGCCTCCACAGCTATAAGAGGATAGTCTGTTGTTGGTACTTTGTTACAGCAGCCACAGGAAACTAATATACCATTTTTCCTGACCTTTACCTTGTGCCTACCCCTGGGCTCTGATCGCACCCAGTCTAGCCCCAAACACCTGGTCCACCTCATGCCAGGCTATTGTCTAACATCATCACTCCAAAGGGGCTTTTAATCCACCTGTTCACTCCTGAGAATAAGGGCCTGAATTTCCTTGCTAGGCCAAATGGACACATTGCCAGAAACCAAGTTCAGAGTCTCAGGATAAGACCCCGGGTGAAGAGAAATGGAATGCAAGACTGATCCTAGAGGACCACCAAAATCCATTCCATAGATAGCCCAGCAAGATAGGTCATGCACTGGAGAACGCTGAGAGTAGAGAGATGCAGAAAACAGAACAAGCTTGAAAACTAAAATACAAAGTTAGAAATCCCTCCCCGCCTTCTCCCACTTCTCCTGTAGCCTTTTCATTTCATTTGTCCCTACAGAGAATCATGGGTCTTCCATCACCTTAGTGGCAGTCCCTCACAGTTACATAGCATGTAGTGCTTTTGCAAAAGATTTCCACATCCATCACTTCATCTGAGATCCACCCTGTGAGGAGCTACTTGGGAGTGTGACTGTTCTATTTTACAGGAAAGGTTTAAAGACTGAACTGAGGTCCAACAATTTGGGAAGTTAATCTAACAATTAGTCTAACACAATAGTCTCAAGACCCTGAATCCAGAGCTCTACCCAGTTCAGTTCACCTCTTGCCTGTGTGTCTCTATAGCTTATACATTGGAGATGCAGTACAGATACACCTCAGTTATTCCAGTCAAAAGCTCACCCATCTACACACTTCACACGGATCGACTCATCTGATCCTCACAACAACCCTATGAGGCAGACACTGTTCATTAGCCTCATTTTATCAATGAGGGAACCAAGGCACAAGGACATTTAACTGTTGTCCCAAGTTTTCCTGCTAGTCTATGGAAGAGTCAGGATTTGAGCCCAGGCAATTTGGCCCCAGAGTCTGTGCTCTTAACCCAAAGGGAGCTAATGTAGTACTGCAAGAACGTCTTTCTCAGAACTGGAACTCGGCAAAAATACTCATATACTAAAAAAATCAATGATGTTCTGAGCCCTCTTGAAAATAAAGAACTAGAAGCAAAATGTAACTAAATTAGCCCTTTAGAATGAAAGTGATAGTGCTTTGAAATTCCTATTGAAAACTCTTTCCACCAGATGTATCCATTTGTAATGTGGTCATCATTAGGCACACGTGTTTGGGGGTGTGTGTGTTGGGGGTGGGGGGTGCACACGCAGATGCATGCACACTCACATAGAGTGAGATGAGTGGCAGACCCTCCAGATGGTTCACCAGAAATCTTATATCATGGCTCTCCCAGTGCCCCTGCTCCATCAAAGGGACTTTGAGTTTGGAGTTTGAGTAAATTAACAACATCCCTGTTCTTTATTTATCTCCCTTCTGACTGTGATAAATAGCCCCGGGGAATCCTTCCTATTTCTGAGTTGAGAGAAAAATGAAACATCCCTGCCTACATTTCACACCAATATGGATAGTAGGATATTTATTGCAAGCTAGCTGTATTCTAGCCTTATAGTACATGTTTTCAATCTCCCAAAGGTAAGAAACGTGCTCATCACCATCATTGCAAAGCTTTACTAGTTACTTACCTTGACCGGGGTGGGCAGGTTGCCAGGACTATATGAGAAGAACGGAACCTCCCCTATAAAACTGACAGTCTAACCCACAGGTCTGATGCATGATGACACTGGCTGAAAGATGGATTTTAGGAGGTCTTCCAGTTGAATCATTTTATCATATAGATGTGAAAACTGAAGTCCAGAGATGGGAAATGATTTTTCTAGGATTGCACAGCAACCTAATAGCAGTGTATGCTTATATTGGTAGACTAGAAAACTTGGGGGAACCTTTATGCAAAGAACAACCAGAAAATCTGGGCAATATATAAAAATTATGTGATAGTGGAGATGTACCAAGACAAGGAAGAACTACAGGCCATAGTCAGAGGGATAAAAATGAAACTCAGAGAAGTCAGCCTGGCATTCGAGGCTCCTTTTCCCCAGATTCTAGGGGCTCAACCAACTCCAGGACAGGTGGCTGAGAGGTGTAAAACTTAGGCCTTTCGACAGATCATCTTGCACATAGGAAAAAATAACTTCAACACCCACCAAGACAGAAGGGCTAGTAAATCCCGGAGTTTTTGGTTGGGACATGATAGGGACCTAACCTTATCCTAGCAGTAAGGTTGAATCAAACATAAACCAGTCCTCACAGGGACCAAGAGCTGAGTTTAAACCATCCATCCCTGACTAGAGTGAGGTGATGCTGGCTTTCTAAGGGAGCCTCACTTCCAGTAATAAATAAATTAATCCCTCTCTAGAGTAAAATATCTTTATGCTACGCCTCAAATTATCTCTAACTTTTTATTTTGTATGAATATCTGGCACTCAATCAAAAATAACCAGGCATACAGTAGAACTTAGGTAATAGTTATCAGACACAATTTAAAATAACTATGCCTACCATATTCAAGAAATTTAAAGCCAAAATGTAAAATTCTGATAATCAACTGGAAACTACTTTTAAAAAAAGGAAATAAATACACTAAAAAATATAATACCACAATTAAAACAGAAGGTTTGAACAACAGATTAACTACAACTGAAAAGTTAATTGGTGAACTAGAAAATAAGTCAGAAGAAAGTACTGAAAGCTAAAAGGATGGGAAATACAGAAAGATCATACAATAAATCAAGACACTGCATAGGAAGAAAAGGTCTACATAATGTAACTATTGTAATAGAAAGAGAAGAGAGAGAGAATGGAGGAACAGCAATATTTAGGAGTATTTTCTAAAACTGCTGAAACAAAAGAGCACAAATTCAAGAAGTACTTACTTAATCATATCTACTCATCAGAAAAAAAACCTGACAATTACCAAAAAAGAGGGTCTTTTAATTAAAACAAGAAAAAATACAGAAGCAGTAATAAAACTCACATCTGACTTCCAATCAGAGATAATATGAGTATGACAATAATGTAACAATACCTTAAAAGTGTTGAGAAAATAACTGCCATTCTAAAATCCTATACCCAGCTAAAATATCTTTGAAAAATGTCAGTGAAATCAAGATTTTTTCACACAAACAAAAACTGAGAGAATGTGTCAGCAGACTTGAGCTAAAGGAAATATCTATACACAGAAAAATGACCCCAGATGGAATTGTAAGATGCAGGAAAACATGAAGAGTACAGAAAGGGTAAATATGTGGGTAAGCTAAATGAATAGCTACTATACAAAATAATAATAATTTGGTTTTATAAGATTTAAAATATCTATAAATTAGAATTCATGATCATTGCATATAAGTTGAAAGAGGGGAAATATACAATATTCCTGGGTCTTTGCTTTTAGCAGTAAGTGATGAAAGCTCACATTCATTTTATACTTGTTATGTCAAGTACATATATGTAAATGCTTTGAGTAACTACTATAATTATCAACCAAAATATAACTATAATAATCACAAAAATGTAACTAACAAGCTAACAGAGATAGAAAGTGAAACAATAAAAAAATAATAAGTCCAAAAAAGAGAGAACATGGAATACTATAGGTGAGACAAATATGCAACAAATATAAGAAGTAGATTTAAACTTAAATATATCCATAAATAGATCAAAAGGAAAATAGACAAAGTGTTCCAATTAAAAAGAAAAAGATTATCAGACGGATAAAAACCCAAAACTTAAAAAAAAATGCTGCCTAAGTGACACTCATTGAATATAATCACAGAAAAAGGTTGAGAAGATGGGAAAAGGTGCAAATACTAACCAAAATAAAGCTGGCATAGTTAAATTAATACCAAACAGAGTAGAATTTAAGACAAAAATCTTTCATTGAGATAAGGAGGGACACTTCACACTGATAAAAATATTCAATTGACCGTAAAAGTATATCATTTTAAATTTATATATAGGTATTAATATAGCCAGTCACCTGTGGGCTATGTTCAAAGTGATGAGAAAAGAATGTCCCTGACTTCACAGGATCATCTTAAACAAGGACAAGAAAAGAAAGAAGGGGAAGAAAAATGACAGGGACATGAAGTGAGTCACAAAAATAGAAAGGAAAGAGATGGAGAGAGAGAAACTGAAAAGACACCTCAATATGAAGGCAGAAAAAATCTAGGAAAAATAAAATAGAAGAGAGAGAGAGAGAGAGAGAGAGAGAGAGAGAGAGAGAGAGAGAAAGGAGGAGGGAAAAAAAGAAGAAAAGAACTGGAAGTAAAATGAAAATGCATTGAGAGACAAAGTATGGAGTCAGAGATTCCGCAATGCATCTCCTTCAAGGGAGCTCAGCTTTTCACCACCTGGGCCAAATCTTCCTGTGACACATAGAGTGACACCTGCCATTAGGCTTCTGGCTTTGTTAACTTCAAATGTCAAACTCAGTAATAAAAAGAGGTACAGTCATGACCACGAGCCAGCTTTCTGGCTTCAGAACTTGCACACAAATGTGCTGTTCCTCACACCTGAAGGGCAAGAATAATCACTCACTGCCCTTCTGCCTGGAAAAGGTAAGAAGCAGCAGGACATCTAGCCATATCCCAGCCCAGCCAGACTGCCGGGAACCACGAGTCCAGCTTGGAGTCCTGTCAAAAATAAGACCAGAGAGGCCTAAAGCCGGGACAGGCCTCAACTAAACCCTGAACTCAATTTTTGAACCATTTTCCCCACATGGGACTTGACTCCTGGGTGAACAGGACAGGGAAAATTGTTTGGTAGCAAATGTATATCTATTGTCCTCTATTGCCACAAAATGCTTTGTTCTGTTTTACTGTGCTAGAGCGTGGTTCTTTTTTTGGAAGAATGGGGGGGGGGTGTTGTTACTCATTAAACAGAAAGCTTTTAGTAACAGTTTTTAAAATACTGGTGCCTAAGACCTTCAACTATAAGACCATTGACATAGTATTTGTAAAAATTAGAGGACCTAGGTGTAATTCATTTATTCAACCAATAATGATGATACAACGATGAGCAAAGCAGACATGATCCTACCCTCACAGAGCTTACATTCATAAACATGAATAAAACAATTACAACTATGATAAGAGATGGGAAAGAATAACTGGGGAGAGAAGACAGCCAACTTCAAACAAGATGGTTAGGGAGGCGACATCTTGATGAGGTGTAAATGATGAGAAGCCAACCCACAGGGCAGCCACAAAAGCTTTATGAAGAGGGAAATGTATGAAGAGAGAGCTGGGGTGGGAAGGGACTTCTTGCTGTATTTGAGCACCAAGAGCCACGTCCAAGGTTGACTGGTACATGGTGGAGGTTCAGTAGGAGTGGCAGTCAGGGCAGAGATCATGCAGAGCCTGTTGACCATCGTCAAGAGCTTGGGTTTTATCCTGCCAGCTGCAGAAAGCTGCCAAAAGGTTGTAAGTAGAAGTGTGACTTCATTCATTAAACAACTGCAAAAGTCACAGCTCTCAAGCGTAGCAACAAGGGGAAGACTGTGAAACCCAAAGAACTTACTGGCTAAGAGTCCCTGGCACTAGAGCCAGGAGGTAAGCGAGGCTTGAGAACCACCCTGTGCAGGGGCTCTGAAAGCCCAGACTTCACTTGTCTGAAATGGACTAAGAGGAATGAATGCTCCTTAGGAAGACAGGTCCTGGACTCCATGATTAAAAGGTTGTTATTGTGGCTATCATTGCACTGTGGGGGTTATTCCCAGACCTAACATTGTAAGAGTATTTCTGAGCATTGATTCTGTCTAAAGGTGGGTTGCTAGGTCTTATCCAATAAGAAGACACTACAGAGTTAAGGCAGGTAAACTATGGGCCTCTATCAACAGAACCAAACACAAGCCAAGCCCGTGACTCATCTGCATCAGAATAACCTGAAGGACTTATTAAAAATGCAGATTCCTGGTCTCATCCAATCCAGACTTAGTCAATCAGAACGTGGCTTTGAGTTTGGAAGAGATAGTCTATGGCTTCCCTGCCTAATTATTAGCATATTAGCATAAGAGGATGTAAGGATAGAAAAACACTTGGTTGTATGCTGTGAGTTTTCTAGACCCCCCACAGAACCCTGAGCATGACTCTTATTTTGATGTCTCAGTTTGAATTTACAAAAGTATAAATATTTGAAATCCAGAGATACACTTTCATCTATTTCATTAAGAAATATAAGTTGTTTTAATATATTATAGTTGTTACTTAACAGCATCATTAGATACAACTGACATACAATAAATTCTACATGTTCAAACTGTTTAAATTTTGACACATACACTCATGAAACCATGATCACAATCAAGGTAGTGTTTTCTCATGCCCCATGATAATCCCACTCTCTTACCTCTCCCCACTTTCACCCCATTGCCAGGCAGCCACTGATCTGCTTTCTATCACTATAGATTAGTTTGCATTTTCTATAATTTTTTTATAAATGGAATCATAAGTATGTCCTCTTTTTTGGTCTGGCTTGTTTCACTGAGAATAATTATTTTGAGATTCATCCACTTTGTAGATATCAATAGTTTATTTTTATTCTTGAGTAATGGTCCATTATATGGATATACCACAATTTTGTTTATCCATTCAACTGTTGATGGACATTTGAATTGTTTAGTTTTTTTGGCAATTACAAATAAAGCTGCTATGAACATTTTTGGACAAGTCTTTACATGGACACATGCTTTTATTTCTCTTGGATAAATACTTAGAAATAGAATGGATGCATCATCTGGTAGATGTATGTTTAACTTAAGAAACTGCCAAACTGTTTTCAAAAGTGTTTTACTACTTTCCATTCCCACCAACAGTGTATGAGAGCTCCAGGTGCTCCACATCCTGCCAACATTTGGTAAGGTCAGTAATTTTTATTTTAGAAATTCTTATAGAGGCACAGTAGTAACTCACTGTGGTTTTCGTTTGCATTTTCCTTATGACTATTGATGCTGATAAATACGAATGGACTGACTTATCATCAATATATCTTTCCTGATAAAATGTCTATTTAAATCTTTTACCCAAAGGGGGAAGGATTATATTCTTATAATTGAATGTTGAGAATCTTTATACATTCTGGATATAAGTCCTTTATCAAATATGTGATTTACAAATATCTTGCCCCTATCTATAGCGTGTCTTTTGATTATCTTAATAGTGACTTTTGAAGAGATGTTCTTAATTTTGATTAAATTGAATGTATCAATTTTTTTTCCTTTATGGATGAGGATTTTTATGTCATAATCTAAGAAATCTTTGCCTAACTCTAGGTCAAAAGACATCCTCCTACATTTTCTTCCAGGTTTTCTTTTTAGGTTTTATATTTAGGTCTATGATTCATTTTGAGTTAATTTTTGTATATGGTGTAAAGTGCTTTTTCTGCTTTTTCATATGGATACAAAATTGTTCTTGCACCACTTATTGAAAACAATATTCTCTCTCCACTGCATTGTCTTTGAACCTTTGTCAGACATCAACTGACACGTGTGTTCTGTTTCTCACCTCTGTTCTGTTCCACTGACCCACTTGTTTATCGTCATGCCAATACCACACTGTCTTGATTACTGTAGCTTTGTAATAAATCCTCCACATCATTCTTCTTTTACAAAGTTCTTTTGGGTAGTATAGTAGGTTCTTTGCATTTCTGTATGAACTTAAGACTCAGCTTGTCAATTTCTACACACACACACACACACAAAAAAAATCCTAATTGGGATTTTGATTGGACTTATCAGTCATTTGGAGAGAATCATAACAATATCAGATCTTTCAAAACATGAGCACATTATATTCCTCCAATTATTTATGTCCTCCTTAATTTCTTCCTTAATTTATATCAGCACTGTTTTGTAGCTTTTAGAGTACCAGTCTTGTACAACTTTTATATCTGTCCATAGTATTTCACATTTTTAATGCTATTGTAAGTGGTATTTTTATTTCAATTTCTGATTGTTGCTAGCATATAAAAATGTAATTGAGTTATATATACTGATATTTTAGCCTGCAACTTTCTTAAATTCACTTGTTAGTTCTAGTAGTTTTGTAGATTTCATGGGATTTTCTACATAGGCAATTATGCCATGCACAAATATAGTTTTACTTCTTCCTTTCTTATCTAAATTCTATTTTTCTTTTTCTTGCCATATTGTACTGCCTAGACCCTCCAATAAAATGTTAAATAGAAGAATGGGCATCCTTGTCTTTTTCTTGGGCTTAGGGGAAAAGCATTCTGTCTGTTACCATTAAAAATGATGTTAGCTGTAGGATTTTCAAAAATGCCCATTATTGTTAGGAAGTTTACTTCCATTCTTGTTTTACTGGGTGCTTATATTAAGAATGGAGGTAGGTTTTGTCAAAATGTTTTGGGTTTTTGTTTTGTTTTGCATCTATTGAGATGATCAAATCATTTAAAGTTTTTTAAATTGTTAAATTGGTGAATTCAACTGTTTGATTTTGAATGGTAAATCAACACAGCATTACTGAGAAAAATACCACTTGGTCACGATATATATATATATATATATATATTTTTTTTAGCTGAGCCATCCTGCTACCTGTTGGCAGCTCAGCGGCTGCTCAGCTCGGGCTGGACTCGAACTGCTGTTGCTCAGAGCTCAAACTCTTGAGCGAGCTCTTAACCAACTGAGCCACTCGGCCAGCCCGGTCACGATATATTATTGAACTTTTATATATTAGATTTGATTGCTAAATTTTGGTAAGAATTCTTTATCTGTGATTATAAGGACTACTCATCTGTAGTTTTTGTTTGTTTCTCTTGTAATGTCTTTGTCTGGTTATGGTATCACTGTCATGCTGTCTCAGACTGAGTTGAAGAATATTTTCTCCTCTTCAATTTTCTAGAAAAGTTTATGTAGAATTGATTTTTTTTTCCTTAAATATTCACTAGAATTTCTTCATGAAACTCTCTGGCCCTAGAGTTTTCATTGTGGAGAGGTTTGCAAATATAAATTCAATTTCTTTTAATAGGGTTATTAAGGTTACCTATTTCATCTTGAATGAGCGTTGGTAGTTTGTACCTTTCAAGGAATTTGTCCATTTAATATAAGTTGTAGAATATATTGGCACAAAGTTCTCCTTTATTATCCTTTAAATATCTGTAAAATCCATAGTGAAATTTCCTCTCTCGTTCCTGATACTGGTAATTTGTATCTTCTCTCTTTTTTCCCTTATCAGTCTTATTAGAGATTTATCAATTTTATTGATCTTCTCAAAGAATCAGCTTTCAGTTTCATTGATTTATCTTTATTATTTTTATCTTACAAATTTATTTCCACCATAATATTTAAAATTCCTTTCTTCTCCTTACTTTGGGTTTCATTTGTCTTTCTCTTTGTAATTTCTCAAGGTGGGAGTTGAGGTGAGTGGTTTGTAACCTTTATTCTTTTCAATATATAAACATTCAATACTACAAATTTCCCCTTAAGACTATGTTAGCTGCTTCTAACAAATTTTGATTTTTTTTCATTTTTGCTCAATTCAAAATTCTTTTTAATTTCCCTTCTGATTACTTCTTTGACCCGTAAGTATTTTTAAGTGTGTTATTTAATTTGCAAATATTTGAGGGTTTTCAAAATATATTTCAGTTATCTAGTTCTAATTTACTTCCCTCGTGGTCAGAGAACACACTTTGATTTGAATCCTATTAAATTTATTGAGGCTTCTTTTATATGCCCAGAATATGGTCTATCTTAGTAAAAAATATTCCATGTGAACTTGGAAAGAATGTATATTCTGTTATTGTTGGGTAGTGTGATCTATAAATGTCAACTAGAATAAGCTCTTTCTTCATGAAGGTCTCTCCACTCTGCTACTGTATCCTATGCACCCTAGCCACATTGCCTCCCCAGGCTTCCAGCTATGTCTTCCAAACTTAGAGGAACTGCTGGGATCCACTGGGTTTTCCTTCCCTGTATCATGCCCTGGAAACTCTCTTCAGACAATAAGTTGGAATGATCATAAGACTCAACTTATTTGATTTCCATATTTCACAGACACCATCCTTCATCGCCTTATGACTCATGGCTTAAAAGCCATTATTTCATAGATTTTGTCCAGTTTTACTATTGTTTTGGGTAGGAGGGTGAATCCCGTCCCTCTTACTCCATCCTGATTGGAAGAAAGTCCCAAAAAGACCTTCACCATAGGACTTCTTACACCTGTCTATGTAACTGACTCTCACTACACCATACCTTCCTTGAGGCTAGGGAACACAGTTTATTCACCACTAGACATATAAAACTCAACTAGTATTGATTAAGCTGAGTTATGATGATAGAGTGTCTCAATAATTCCCACTCTAGTAATAGCACAGGAGAGACAACTCCCTCTGGTCTAATGAGGGGCATGAGTGTCTGGATTTCTGGGTGCTGATCCTACTTCCACCACTAAAGGACCCACATAATTTTGGACAAAGTACTTAATTTCAATAGGTTTCAATTGTGAAATGGAGATAAATGCCCTTGCTAAGTTCACAGGATTTCTGGGATTAATTTTTTGAGGGATATCAGCCAAACAGAAAGGTTATCAAAAGCAATAACAAGAATCTCCCAAGGATCCTAAGAAACGACCATACCTGAAGATACATTTTTGAAGTTAATATGATTTAATATTCATAAACACTATATTCCAAAATTGTAAAATACTGGAACCGGAAAAAAATCCTCTCACATGTTACATATAGGAAAACTAAGGCCCAGAGAAGTTAAGTGATCTGTGCAAGGTCACACAGAGAGTCAGTAGCTGAGCTGGGAGCTCTTCCTATTACAATACAATACTTTTCAGGTCAAACCATCATTTTCTTATTGTTTATATTAATGACTGTTTTTCACATATTCTTTGATTTCACAATCTCAGTGTGGTGCATCTCCATGGATGGAGTAGATTATAATGTCATAAATATTTTTTAAAATTGTGAAATCCAAAGGTCACTTGCATAACTGTCATGGTAGGCAGTAGGAGGATGATTTACAGATTCAGGAAATCTTCAGCCACAAAAGATGCTTCTGGCAGTTAATAGTATTTGTGCTAGGCCACATGCTAGAATTTGAAGCTAGAAAACACTCAGAGAAAGAAAACCCATGACCAACATGTGACTGCACATTTCACTGTTTACCCAGTGCTCACTGGGATTAAAACACTACTGTGTCTTAGGGCAGACCCCAGACCAATCAAGACCAAGGGATTGGCAGATGAAAGGAATCCAGCACAG
This sequence comes from Hipposideros armiger, assembly GCF_001890085.2. Classification (NCBI taxonomy): domain Eukaryota; kingdom Metazoa; phylum Chordata; class Mammalia; order Chiroptera; family Hipposideridae; genus Hipposideros; species Hipposideros armiger. Next base: position 2,199,166 of record NW_017731352.1, read on the forward strand.
GAACTGAAGGGAAGAGAAAAGTCCAGAGGGGATGCATGCTGGGTGAAATCTATTGAGCTCCCCCTATTGGACAGGCCCAAAAGACAGAGGCCACAAAAAGGGAAAATCAGAAAAAAGCGTCCTCCAAAACACACTGCAGCACAAGTCCAAGGCGCCTCCTTGGAGCCAAGGTTAAGGAACAGGTGAGAAAGGCAGGAAGCCTGGAAGTCGCAGGCACTCACATCTTCCTTGAGTTGTGCCAAAGATGCACATGGTAAGGGGTCCTCCCATTATCATTTCCTGGAGGTCTTCAGCAATGGCCAGGACATCATTTAGAATAAACTCCCTAGTTCTGTATTGATAGTGGAATGCACAGTTGCTCCCTGGCTCCTGAAAATTTCTTATAATTATAATAACATAATAACAGGGCTCCTGTTAGAGGAGCCCAGCAAAGGGTTTGCACAGCCATTCACATTGTAGACGTTGACAATATCCTGCCCCTTAGTTGTTCAGTGCACAGCCTCACAACTGTATGTGGTAGTCCTGCTCTGATATCTGGAGACAAGATTCATAGACAGGAATGATTTGGCATTCTACATAATTTACTAGAGATCCAGTGGTGATGTAAGACTTAACTATCTATCTAGTTCAATCAATCACCTAAACAAAAACATTCTTTCTCTTTGGCCAGGATTTGGGTTTCTGATAATCTGGTTTACAACACTGAAAAGAATAAGAGGCCAGCTAAGTAGAAAAATATCTTTAGAGAGGCAGGTAAAAATTGTACATTTAAAGGCTGAGGGAGAAAAAAAAACACATTTGGATATAGATGAGTGTATTTGTGTATCAGTCAGGATAGGTTAGATTACACTGCAGTCATTTAAAAAAACACAAAATCTCAGTGGCATAAAACTACAAAGGTTTATCTCTTGTTCACACCAGAGATCCACAGCAGATCAACTGGGGACTCTCACCGCAAGATCCAAGTTCATAGAACAGCCACTCGCTGGAACTTTGCCACCCAACGTGACAGAAGAAAACGAGAATACTAAGTCCTCACAGCTTCTCTATAAAAGTGACACACACTGGCTTTAGTTAACATTTACTGACCAAAGCAAGTCACGTGACTGTCTGCCAGTGGCCAGGAAGTGGGATTCTTCCCACAAGGAAGAGAACTCGTGATCGATAAACAAATAGTCTTCCACAGCAATGGAAAGAAAAGGCTTCAAAGAAGTCAATCTAAGGAGAATGTGGCCTAATATTTGGAGACAAGATATTTTATGCTGTTATTATTTATTCATTCATTCACTCATTTAACTAGACAGTTATTCTCTGCCAGGCATTGGGTGGCATCACTTCAGAGCCTGTGCTATCACCTACTGTGCTATGGGGCCTGCCCTAGTAGCCATCTCCTTATCTCATCAGAAGGGTGTGATAAGGAAGCTAGGAAGCCAGAAGGAAATGGAATCAGAAGGAAGACAACAGTGAGAGGAGAGCAGTGCTTCACCCACGGGAAGCAAATGGAATCAGCCACAAAATTCTGAACAAATAAACAGGCTACGGATCAGCAAGCATCAGGTGCATCTTGCTGAATGAGACAAGAGAGAGTGTGGAAGGGAATAGCAGAGGTTTGAGGAAGAAGAACCCAGGGAACTACCAAAAATACATCTCTGAGGAACATTTGAGGAGGAGGAAGGACATCAGAGAAGGCAGTAAGTCCAAATCAAGGCCCGTCCCCAGACGCCATCCTTTAACCACCCTCAGGTAGGAGCCTATGAACACACAACCCCTGGGCCAGAATACGTTCACATGTGCTTCCTGGCAAGGCCGCAGGCCACTCCATGGCCTGGCTGCCCTCCTGGGACAGCCACCATCTTTCTCTCCCTTTTCCATCTTGAATGGCAATTAGGAGAAGGTTAACTGAGTGTCTTTCTCCCAGGAATCCTCTTCCACTTTTCAAAATCACAGCGTTAGCAAAAGAAAATCCCAGCTTAGGCTAACAGGTAGAAGCATGGTGCGGCCCTGGGAGCTGCTGTTGGAAGTGGGGAGATTGGGCGAATCTTCCCAGCGGGAGGTTAATACTCATCATTCGGAGTTGCAGCTGAGGCCCATTTGAGTGACAGGCAGCCGGGAGCTGAAAGAGCCGCTCGGATCCCAGAACTGCTGGCATGCGGGCTTGAAAGAGATTTATTTCAGGATAATTAGCTGGGAGTATTAAAGGTGGCTAGGAAGATCCGCAATTACTGTTTAGCAAACAGAAAGGAGACACACACATGCAAAAAAAAAAAAAAGCCAAAAATGAAATTAAAAGACCCAAATTTTTCTCCACTTGAAAGTTGTTGAATAATTGCAAAAAAAGCTCAAAGGAACTTTATTGTATTCAGACACACATGCAAAAGTGTCAGAGGAGCAGGAAGGGGCGTTAAAGACGGAAACAATGGAGTCTTGGGTGATAAGGCTGATGGCAAAAATACTATCTCCTGGGCTGGGTATTCGGTGTGCAGACTATTATGACAAATTGTTCTTATATCAAAGGGGAACTTTCATACCTCTTTTCTTTGTTGCTTCCTTTCATTGGCACAAAAAGACCTGTGCCGACACTAGCATTCCTTCAGCTTAAAGAAAAATAATCAGATCCAATCAAATCATACTAAAGTGCAACTGCCTGAAATAAGAAGTTTCACATTTCCCAGGTATTAGGAAAGGAGAAATGAAAGAAAGAGGACGGAAGGGAAGAAAGCAGGGAAGGAAAGGGGAGGCCCTGCTAGGTCATCCTCTGTGCCTTAGACAGAATGAGCATCTTACCTGGGGCCAGAGGAGGTGATAGCCCATCGTCATCTTTTAGAGTCAGAGAGCTGGGGTATTTCAGCGTCCCTTTTCCACCCTGGCCGGAGACAGGTTTGTCCATAAAGCAAGACAGGATTTTTTAAACCTCAGTTTACCATGAGGGAACCAAGAATGAGATTTTCTCAATAGCCCTATCAGGGAGCACCTTGTTTCTGATTTAGCACAGCCAAAATGAGTGGCATCTTCCACTCCACGTCTGGTTACCACATCAGCCAAGGAGGTAAATGGAGCCAAACCCCTTCACATAGTTTCCCTTCTGGAGCACTCCAAGGAGAGGCCCAAAAGGTTCCTGTCCACTCTCGCAGTTCACTTGCTAGAGATGCATTCATCCCTTAGCTTTTAAATAAATGTTCACTCTCAGGTGTTTCCCCATAAAAGAGTCCTTGGAGAACAGACCTTTAAGTTTTTATGAGCTAAGGTCTTGGCCCAGAGTCTTTCAAACGCCTTCAAAAATAAATGTCAGGCTCTGGTGGAGGGATCTGAAGGGAGGGGTAGCAGGAGAGAGGGGTGAGGTGAGCATGAGGAAGGCAGGCGAGGTGGCCTCCCAGGTCCCACCCCTCTGATCTGGTCGAGTGCGAACACCACACTAACTACTCAGTAAGGCTGGAAGGGTTACAGGGAAAGACCAAACCCCTGGCCACGCATGTTTACAACTTGCTGAAAAGATCTGTAAAAATTTCAAACACATGAAATAATAGTTTATATTATTTATGGAAATATATATATATATATATATATATATATATAATAAAAGTACAAAAGTATGCACAGCAATGACACGTATAGACTTGTCAGAGAGCTGGGGCCTGGGACTTTGGCTCTGTCAAGTCTTTGTTCTTTAAAAAAGGTAATGATAACTCTAAAGGGAAATAAGGAAAGGTAAACAGCTTGAGAACAACTAGAGAGGAACGCCTTCTATGCCCCACATTTTTATGTCCCAAGGAAGTGTCAAGGAAGGTGTGGTTTTAATCAGGGCAAGTTCTGTTCCCACACACAAAAATCCTCAGTCTCTTAGGCCTCCCCAAATTACATGGTCAGTCCTGATTTCCCACCCCAGGATGTCCTGTGGCTCCAAGAAGTCCCTTGTTTTTTGGGTCTTACTCTCTTCATAAGATCACAGGCTCCAGCAGGGTAAACGGTTTCTTCTGTCTGCCCTGGAGTCCCCACCGAGCCTGTCACAGAGCTGGGCTCCAGCAGACATGCAAGAGCAGAGCAGAATTCTGGGAGGAGATGAGATTCAGTTTGCAGGCAGCTGGGAATACTTACCCAATATTAACAGATGTTCACTAGAGCATTATTTACAATAGAAAAAACAGAAACAATCTAAATGTTTAACAATAAGACAGTTTACGTGAATTAAGGCATACTGGTAATATGAAATATTTTATAGACTATTTAAAACACTGAGGTACAGTTGTGAAAAGCTATCCAAGATATAGTAAATGAAAACTGCAAGCCTACTTTAAACACTTTAACATTCAAAAAAAAAAAAAGGTAACACTTTGAATATTCAAAACTATGCATATAGTACATATACACCTTTTACATAAACGGTATCAGAGCTGGAGGGTTATATAATATCAGTCATCATTTTGACTTGTATCTCCCCACCTCCCACCCCTGTGTTGCGCCAAGGATCCAGGGTCATACAAAACAAAACTTTCCATGTGGCCCCTCCAGCCACTGGTCTACTCTAGTCATTACATTAGCCAAGAGACACAGGAATCATTATGTCATCTTTGGGCAAGAGAGTATTTGTGGAAGAGCCTGGTGACTGAGGTGCCTCCTTAGGCACATGAGACAACTTAGGTGCCCTGTCCCTGCCTAAGGAAAAGGTGAAGGTATGAACAAAGTCCCATCCATAGCACCTGTCCCTGGTCTTGGAGCATCTCCTTATCTGCCCATCTCAGAGCTTCTGCCTCCTTTTCCATCCTACCATACCTCCATCCCCAAGTAACAATCCCATCAAGTTGCTGGAGCTTTTAGAAAGACAGGCTGGGGGCAGACAATTTCTGCTTTGACTTTACAATACAAAGCCACCTGCCTTCTTGGAATGGGAGAGGATAATAGAATAAGAATGGAACACAAATTAAAATCTCAATAAATTATCCTCCTATGGATGGATGGATAGATGGATGGATTGATGAAAGGATAGGACAGGATAGGGTAGTCAGGGTTCCCCAGAGAGACAGAACCAACAGGAGATGATAGATTGATAGATAGATAGATAGATAGATAGATATAAAGATATAGATTGATTGATTGATTGATTGATTGATTGATTGATTGATTTTAAGTAACTGGCTTATGCTATTATGGAGGCTTAGTACTCTGCAGGGTAGAACAGCAGGCTGGAGACCCAGGGTAGAACTGCAGTTGAATCTAAAGGTAATTTGCTAAAGATTCCCTCTTCTACTAGGGAGGTCAGCCTTTCTTTTATTAAGGCCTTCAAATGATTGGATAAGGCCCACCCACATTATGGAGGGTAATTTGCTTTACTGGAAGTACACCAATTTAAATGTTAATCTCATCCAAAAAAACATCTTCACAGAGCTTCCACAATATTTCACCAAATATCTGTATACCATGGCCCAGTCAAATTGACACATAAAATTAGCCATAACAGAGGTAGTTTGATACATACATACATACATACAATACATAGACAGACATGTAACACATGATAGACATAGAGATACAGATAGAGACAGAGATACAGATACAGATGATAGAGGCATATGGTCTATGTTAGGATACACTCCTAAAATAATTACTTTAGGAAGAAGTGGGCATATATTTCTTAAATGGAAATGTACCATTATTTGTGTGTGTGTGTGTATTCACTTTTTTTTTCTTTTAAAGAATAAAGATTCTGGAGGGAAGAAAGGGAAAAGAATGCTATTGATGCCTTCTGACTGCTGGCCAAGGAACTCTGCCATCCTCTACTATTCCTCTGCAGAAGGGGGTTAGTGACACTGTCACCTGTCAGGTGTCAGGTATGGTGTGAGGCGCTGGGTGTGGAGAAGTGAACACAACAAAGCAAGCCCTAAATTCTTGGAAGTTACATTCACATCGTTTCATTCTAAAAATCTCTATGAGGGAGGCATTAATGCCCCATTTTTTGCAGATGAGAACACCTGGGCTTGGCGATGTTAAGAAACTGTCCCTAGGTCACACATGTTACAGACCCTTAGCTACCAATCCTCAAATCTCATGTTCTTCTCGGGACGAACACCAGCCTCCCTTTGCAAAGGGATGTGTGTCACTTAGAAATTAGCACAACAAGCATGTTGTACTTTTTTTCAAAGAGATTTCCATTTCCCTCCAGCAGCCCAGATAAACTTTCCGTTGCCCGCGGACCCTGGCCGTGGCTGGCAGCAGCTCCAGCACAGGCGTGCCAAAAGCAAATAAAGTTCGAAGGACAAATGCAGCCAGAAAGCATCAGAGCTTTCTATCCAGCTTCCAGACTTATTATTTCTTATTATTGCTTGAGAGCATCCACTGCTCTTTTAAAAACAAGGGGCCTATTTTGTGAGCAGCTCAATGGTCTATTTTAAACTCATGGGCTCTGTTTGTTTACGTTCAATCCCAGGCCTTGCCCTCCGCAATAAACCGTCACTGGCATCGTGCAGAAAGCCAGTAGAAACTGCCATATCACTGTTTACAGCTTTCTCACTTGAAGAAAGGGGGTGGAAATCGAATATCTGCAATTGTCCCAATTCTGAGAAGGCCCTAGAGAAGAAATATGGTGCCAAGCCGACGAGTCTAAGAATTCCTGGGGCAGCAGTGAGTTGTATGTAGGTCCTAAAATGGAACAGAGTGAATTCTCATACACCAAGGAAAAGAATAAACATATCCATTTAGTCAACAAATATTTATCGAGCACCAACTATGGCATATACCTGACACTCTTCTAGGCACCTGAATGCAACAACGAACAAAACAAAGACGTCGCCCTCTGGGAACTTCCATTCTAGTGAGGGGATGTAGACAATAAACAATAATTAAAAATACATTATGTTACAAATATTATACTAATAACATGTTAATAAGTTATAAATATATTGGAGAAACATCAGGTGCTTCCCATAGAAACTCAAGACCTTCCTAAAGAGAAGCTCAGGCCCTAATGTGACATTGGACAATCATTCAGAAATCGTGACATCTGAGCTCTGAACACTGTTAGTCTGGTTTTATCACCTCCTCAATTCTCCTCATCACCTTGGCCCAAATCTCTGCTCACCAAGGCTAGGCTCCAGCATGAGCAGGAAGGAGGCCAGGCTGGTCCTCCAAGCCCTCCAGCCCTCTTGTGGCCTTTCCCCCACCTCAAAGCTGCAAACCTCCACACTGACACCAACCAGGCCCTCATTCTTTCGCTCCGGGAAGCTCAGGTCAAGGAGAAAGTGTAATATACTGATGTGTTTACAACTAAATAGGCTCTGATTTGTCTCTGGAAAGAATGCGCTTTTTAAATGCAAAGCCCCCTCTCTTGCAAAGGCAATGCTTAACCCAAAAGCCACCCCTGGTGGAAGAATTTTATACTTTGTGAAACCTGAATAAGCAAGATATTTTTAGGCTAAGGGGCCTTCAGGGCACTCTCCCGGGATCTTATAAATCTCCATCACGGCCCCCAGGTCTGCCCCTTACAACCTTTACTTGCCAAATTTCAGAAGCAAGTCACGTTTTCCAAGGAACCTACACTAGCTTTATAAAATGGAAGCGGGGAGAAGGAGAGGAAGCAACAGACAGACAGACAGGAAAACCGTACATGTGAGCAAAACATTTGTTAAGGAGGACTTTGAACTTCTTGGGGAGAAGAAACCATGAGCCCATGGTCTGTGTAAAGGGACCCATGATGCACTCATGTTTTTGACAAAACCTATGATTGATGTGTCAGTTCATTAATGAATGGACCTGGAATTGCATGTTGCTTTGGCTCCAGAGAAAGCGTATGATTACAGTATGGGTGGTGGCAAATGCTATAATTAAAGATGCAAAACAGGGTTCATTACACACCCATTTTCAGTGCTTGGAACTTTCTGAAACAGTCTCTTTTTCAGAAGCACCATCTGCAGGTGATAAGCCTCAGGAGGCTCTCCTCCACCCAGGACATACAAAAAAATGTAAAAGAGTAGGGTTGGGACGGGGGAGGTTTCTTCCACATCTTTATAATGCAAAAGCACAAAATGGGGCCTGTTTGTCCAGCAGAAAGTGAAAGGAGGATGGCCACATCTCTCAGAATTGGACCCCACATAGCTGGAGCTCCAGAGTTAGGACAAAATGCTGGTTTCCAATCAGAAGGTGGTGCTTAGACATTCTTATATTAGGTGCTCTGAAAGATCGCATCTCCACAGTAGAACAATGTAAGATTGGGTTTGTCCTGTGATCCCACACAAACCCAATCTACCGAGCCATTAAAAATTAATAAAATAACTGGGCCAGCCGAGTGGCACATTGGTTAAGAGCTGGCTTGGGATGCCAGCTCTGAGCAGCAGGGCCCCGGTTCGGATCCCACATAAAGGCCAGTGACACTGCCCTCTACAGCTAAGATGGTGAGCAACAGCTCGACCTGGAGCTGGGCTGCCTTGAGTCGCTGGCGACAGTGTAGGCTGTAGCCCCTGCTGCAGGGGGCTGCCGTAAGCTACCGTGTGTGGCCAGCAGCCAGCGTGAGTGGCCAGCAGCCCATGTGAGCTGCCAAAAGCTGCCGTGAGTGGCTGTCCAGAGGCCAACAACCGGTCTACCTCACCCGGGAAGAGCGCAATGATAATCCCAACATGAGCCAGTGAAGCGACGTCCTTCACATCTAGACTGAAGAACAAAAGGACAGCAACTTGTCTGTTCCCCTTCCCCGATTCCCCAACGCTGTCCCCCTCCCCCAATTCCCCAATAAAAAATCTTAAAAACAAAATTAATAAAATAACTGTAATTGTAACAAAGACAAAAAAACACCGTCATGAATGACGAGCATACCACCCCCACCACCAGCACCAAGTAAATTACCTGGATGCGCCTGACATCTCTGAGTTAGAGAAGGTAGAAGAAATGGTCCTGATTTTCCCAGGTAGGGAAAGAAAGGTGATGAGGCACAGAGAGGTTAGGTGAGCTGCCCAGGGAGAAGGAGCAGGTCAGCAGCCAAATCGGGACACAAACTAGCACTCCTGATTCCCTATTCAGTGCTTGTTCTCCTCAGATGGCACTGTCTCAGAAATGTCAAACACATTATGCAAGAATATCAGGAGTCTGTGTTGAGAAAGAAAAGACTTAGTCTCCAGTTAATAAAATTATCAGTACACGCACAGCACAAAAATGCTCTCCCCAGCTGAGTGCACACCGTGGAGTAGGTCCTGGGAGCCCAGGTACCCCCCAAGCTGCACACCCCTTTAAACACTGGTTAACAGTGAAGCCGTGAGACACTGCTCCTCTTTCCCCCCCACCCTTTTCAAGACACATGATTAATTGCCAGCTTGAAGGAACCCTCCACATTTGCAGAGGCCTACTGCAGGGTGCAGGAAGTGGGGCACTGACGCTGGAAGCACCTACCTGACTAGTCTCATTTTTGCCCTTTTCTTGATCCTAAAAATATAAAAGGGTGAGGAGTGTGAAATAGAAAAAGAATTTCTCGTTTTATAGCTGCAAATCCACACACAGACAATAAAAGACTGCAAATTCCAACCAAGCCAGGCTAGGCATATCTCATTCCTAACATCCTTGCCCTCTCTGGCCCTTCTCAAGAAGGCAATCTAAAGGACACTTGGATGTGTCCTGTGTGTGTGCAAACTGCATACATGCATGGACACATGTCCCCGCGGATTATTTTTTTCCATTTAAGGAAATGAGACATTTGCAACACTAAACTAGAAGAAGATAATTTCATGAAATCATTGAATCCCTCTGGCTGGGGAGGAAACCTTAGGAGGTCATTGGTTAGCACCTCTGTCTTGAGCCAATCTGAAGAAGTACTTCCTTTAAAGACCTCCCAAGAGAGATGTACTAGAACTTCCTCAGTCACCTCTAGGAGAGCTTAACCACTTAATCGCTAGAAAGTTCTTCCTTAAGAAGAGTTTACGTATTTTAAGCTGTGGCTTAAACCAGCTCTATCTATCCTATCATTTTCAGAAGCACATTTGCTTTCCTTTGGCAAATTCTAATTTTTCTCTTCAGTACCGGTAGCAATCACAGACTGCTAACATAATTAGAGGACAGCATGCAGATTTATGTGAAAACAAATAAAAATCATGTATAAGGATCTCTTATTACTATCAGTTGATACCAACAGTTAAAATTACCAGACTTTTGAGAATCTTTGGTTATTCCTGCCTAAAATAACCAATTCAAACGAAAACTAGAAGTTTAATCGTGGCTGCAGAGTTTTAGACATTCTATTCCAGCACGAATTAGAATTTCTGGTATATAATTGGGTCAAACTGAAGATCCTAAAATTGAAGGTAAAGCTAACACTTTGCTAAGGCCACTAAAATGTCCAGTGTACTCCCCACTAGGCTCATGTCCTTATTATAAGGATCAAGAGATCTGGGCTTTTGATCCTAGCATAACCATTGATTTGCTGGGCAACCCTGGGAAAAATCACTGCATCTGAACTTTAGCTTTTTTTTTCACCTGTGAAGTAAAGGTAGCAGAACAGATGGGGTCAAAGAGGAATAAGATGGATAAAATTCTTCCTAATAAGGATGTAATGATGATGAATTGATATAAAGCAAGTGAACTGCTTAGCTCAATGCCTGGCACTCAGGGAGCACTCAATAAATAGTCACAATAATTACCAGTAAGCAATATGCACAGTCTGGGCTCACCAATTTGAAACAGAACTTTCTATTCTGTTGTCCTGTAATGATGCCACCCTTGAGCCCCAAGATCAAGCAAACGTGTAAACTCACACTAGCTATAGAAAACTTTTCTATACCCATAAATGAGTCCGTGATACTTTAGAATTGGGGATGGCATAAAGAAAGGCACAAAGTGGCCCCCTGAAGTCATTAATTCATGCTGTTTCCTTTTTGGCTGGTCAGCGTTACCAATTGTACATTTTATTTATTTCTTAGTTTCAGGTGTACCAATTCTACATTTCAATTACTTGATTGCTAAGCCTCCATGTATTAAAGACCTGCCCTGGATCCTGACTAAATACTACCTCATGTAGTTTATGTCACTTACTCTATCTCCTCACAATTTCCCTCTCCTGCACACACAAGGAAGACTGCATACTCCAGCCTCCCTTGCGGTTGGGCCAGGGCCATCAGAAGGATGGTGGTGGTGCTTCGCTAACTTTCAGATCCAGTACTTAAAGACATCCATGAAATACTCCATCCCTCTTTTTTCCCCTTGGTTGTAACTATGGAGGTCACGTGTGGAGATGACAAAATGATTAGATGGAAGCCACCTGGATCCCACATACAGGCGAAACACCTTGAAAAGCTGCCCAACCCATGCTGGACTTCACAAAAGCAAGAAATAAACTTCCATCGTGTTCTGCCACAGCTATGTCAGGGTTTCTTTCTGTAGCATAGCTTATCGTAGCCTAAGTAATAAAGACATGGACCATCAACATATTAAGGGAGTGGACATTTATTAAGTACCTATAGTGTTTGTCAAACTCTGCCTTGCAACCCATTATTTGGTCATGAAATCAGTTCAGTGGGTTGCAGTCACCATGTTCAATGAAAAATAGAATAGAAAATATCAGTGTATAAGTAAAAATTGTTTCATGAAATGTTTGTTTCAGTTTTATAAGTGCACGTGTGTATTTGTGTGTGCCAGGTCATGATGCAAACTACATTTCTTACTGTACCTCATGGTCAAAAGCATTGAAAGCTTCCAGCAATGAGGTAGGTACTATCCCCATTCCACAGCTGAGGGCACCATTCGTAAGGTATGGGTGATTTCTGCAAAGTCACACAGCTATTAAATGGCGGCATTTGGGCTGAGGTCCTTGTACCTCCAAGGTCTGGTGCGTGTTGGTCTTCGTCACAGCTTGTGCAGTCGGCAGCCAGTGGCCCACAGCCATATAGCCAGCCTCCTACTGGGGCTCGTGACCACGTAGTCTCCACCCTTACCTGGCCCTTCCTACATTTTTAGGAGCCACATGTGAACATTTCAATGGCTTCTATTTGTGGATATTTTAAACAGATGCATGTAAAGAAAAAAAAAGTCACATGAATTTCTCAGCCTATCTGTAAAATAGTTGAGTTTCATTTGATTTCTCCCAAATGATGTCTCAAATACCATAGAAGGAAAACCCAGAGAGAAAGGGTAGCTGATGCCAGGCCAATAATGGCTAAGGGGGCTCTGATGTTGATAAATCACAAGTCTCAGATGGGAAAAAAGAAGAACAGAATCCATTCTTATAAGGCTGGATGAGGTAAAACAGAAAACCTTGATCTCTAACAAGACCTATCCATCCCACTTATTCTCACTGATTCCTTAAGTGAATCTGTGGACAATTCAAACTAAAATATGGATACTGGATATCTTGAAAATCAGTTTTAAATATTCCTGGGAGGCTTGCCCCTTAATATCAACCTACATAGTTAGAATTTTGGCTTCTAAGATGCTCAGGCCTTGGTTCTTTGGAGAACATGAACATTTTGCTGTCCGATTCAGAAGCGAGCAGCAGCATTCGTGGTCTGATTCTGCCTGTTGACAGCACACAGGTGGGGTGCCATGGCCACCTATTGGAGAAGTACTGGGGCTGCTTCTACAGGTGTGCAGATAACCTAAGCACTAAAGAAGACCAACAATTTCAGCTTGTATTTGGAATAGACAGACAGCACCATACAGCCAAGTTCATCTCCAAACCCCTAGGGCCAGAATTCAAAAGGAACTCTAGGAGGGCATTCAAGTCTTAGCTGGCAGCTTCCCAGGGAGGAGGGGTATGCTCAGTAGGTGGTATAGTGCAGGATCTCGAGCCTTTTGGCCAGCAGAGGCGCTTCCTGCCTCCAGGCAACCAAGCCTAAGGTCCGAAGGAGGCAGGCAACAAAATGAACAGGATTCTAAGAGCATTTCTCACCTACTTTCACTGTGGTCTTTTTTATTCCACCACAGCCTCACCAAAATAGCTGCCAGAGGCAAGCCTTTTTGCTTCCTGGAGGGTACTCTGAAGAGCCACCGTCATAAAAGCTTAGCAAGACTGACTGTAACCCCCATATCCTGTCCAGGCAGCTCCACCCTCAAGCCCACATAACAGGCATACATGGACTCATCATGACTTCCAGCCCCTTTCCGGCTGACAGAGAGCTCCTTCAGGCAGGATCTTTCATGATGAATATGTCCAGCTCACATATTCTATCAGAAACGTTTGGGCCTCATCTGAGCTCACACATTCTGGCATGGTCTTGCCCACACCCATTCCCATCTACCCCCAAGAAATAACAGTCTGATGTTCCCTCTCTTCTGCTCTGTCTCTTTGGGAAGGGAAGATGTTACTCACCAATCTAACGAGTGTATTTAAAAATTGCAGCTGACTGCCATAGTAAATTCATGTCATGTTTTTTATGATAGATAATATTTCAGACAGAGTCCTGAATGGAACCAAAAAAAAAATCTTCCTAGAAAAACAATTTCTGTTCAGAAACTCAGCTGCCTGGCTTTCAGCTGCTACTTCTATAGAGAAAACACACTCTGAATTCCGTCAGAAAGGTGACAAAGCCAACTAGGAACTGGTGCACAGAAGGACTTTGTGTGTAACTTACACCTAATGTGGGAAACTCCAGTCATGGTACTGCACCTTTAAATCTCATTAAGCCCCTCTGGGTATCAAAGGTGGGCCAGTCATGCCATTTCCTGAGTCCTGTCAAGTACAGGTTACAGGAAATTGACAAAAGAGCTTCCATTAGTCTAGCCAAAATTCACATGGCCCTATTATTAAGATGCTGCCTAGTTTGATCACCCTCTTAATCTATCAAAACTGCAAAAGGATAATCTTTTAAAAGCTTCCCCCGTTCCCACCCTTCCAACCCCCAAGTCCTTTTCTTTGTTGCTTAAATCAAGGTAAGTTGATTTTGTGCAAAGTTTGGAGGGGAGACATGCTGGTAGCTGGTAGCTAACAAAAAAACAAACATGAGACTTTTCTACCTGGAAACTGTTCCCTTTGATTCAAGAATGAATGTCACCACTTTGTAAACAAAGATGATGATTAAAAAAATGCTGCCTTTTTTTTTTTTAAAGTCCAGAGTCTTCTCACAGTACCTGGCACTCTCAAAAAAACTGCCATTAGGCACACCAGAAGAATACTCAAAGGGATTACGTGCTCTTTGCTGGTTTTGTTTTATAAGCCAGGGGCCATTGAAAGAAAATAGAGCCTCCCATCCAGGTGTCCCTGCTTGGCAAAATAATGGACGCAGATTGATGTGATCTGGAGGTAACGGACATTAACATCCTCAGACCTCCAGCAGGCACACCGCCAGACCAGCTCTGGAGGGGCCTTGAGGAGCAGAGCGAGACTCACTTGCACCCCCGGACATCTCTCGATAAGGGCTTTTATTCTGGGACCAGGCTGCAAGGCAGGTGCTCTCCCCCCCTCAGGCAGAATGAGCGAGGCGCTGAATGGGCAAGCAAGATGGACTGCCTGCATTATTGATTTAAGACGGCCAGCTGACGGTACACTACGCCTCCTTTTATTTATTTCCACAAGGTACATCTTTCTCTAAACTGAATTGTCTTTGATTTAAAAGCCAGGGTGTCTTTCCCCCACCATCACCCCTCCACCCTCCCACACCCCACAGAAACTGAATCCCATCTCAACACAGCTGCTCAAAGGCAGCCTGGTGGCTGTTACCTACGGAGGCGAGCTTTTGTGCTGCCGAAGGGAAGACAAGGCCGGTGCTCTGAACATAATTTTTGATCATCCCTGTTTAAATGCACTGCATGTCAATCAGAAAAGTTTGAAGAACATTATAATTACAAAATATGTCCCTGCTCTATAATCAGTATTGTTTGTTATAGCGGCAGGAATGGTGATAACGGTTTCAATAGTAATCCGTGGAACTTAAAAACACCCATTTCCCATGTGCGTTCATGAAATACACTGGGAAGGAGAACAAATAAAGGGGACCACAGCGGTCAACGGCAAGTTTTGATGCTGGGCTAGTCCCCATGCGATGGCGACAGTGATGATACAACATTAATGAAATGTCCCCCCAGCTTAGGGGACATTTTATAGCCAGAACCCTATGGCCTGGAACACTGGGTCAAGACTCATTAGGTTCATTAAATGACTGACTACCGCCTCAATTTTACCTTCGCCTTGTGTAGGCTCTTTCAGGACTCAGCCTGAGCGAGGCACGCTCCCACAGTCACCTTCAACGGGGGTGGTGGCGTGTGTGTGTTTTCTTAAGAGGGGAGCACAAGAAAGCCCACTGAGACACCTGGATGGGACAGGTAGAACTGAAGAAACCATGCCAACTGCGGCTTTATCTGCTTCACTTTGAAAGTCTTTCACCCTCTAAGAGGCAGACTACAAATGAATTTTAAAAGAGGCCCCCAATATGCCCTCAAACTTCCTTTCACTTTGAAAACTGATTAGCTACCCATCCAACATCTCCTTACCCCTAGGTCAGCTTCCTTCACACCCACCTCCAACAGGTTTCCCACCTTTGCCAACAGAATCATCTGCCAGCGTTCCAGGGCCTGGAGAAAGGACAGGGAAGAATTGGCTGCCTTCCTGGGGTCCCTCATGAGCCAGCACAAAGAGGGAAGATTCAGGCAAGAGCAGAGTTTTCCTTCGCTGGCTTCCTTACACCTATAGGGTCAAGTCCACACTTTGCGGGCTGCCATCCCACACTGCCCACCATCTAGCCCCAGCCTTGGAATTCAGCCTTCCTCTTATTCCTCTTATTCACAACCCCCCACATCCTGCTGGGAATTCCTGCCACCACCACCCCCTTTTCTCCTGCCCCTTCTCCTGTTCTATCAATCTAGATCCTACCTGGTCCCCCCACATTTCCACCCACCTCCCATGCTCCACCTCCTATGTTCCAATGTCTGACTCTTAGATCACCCACTTGACACCTGGTATATGCAATACTTCAGCAGAGTTACAGGATTTTAGAGTAGGATGCAGCCTTACACATCACCTAATACAGCACCATTCAGTTCTTCAGTTGAGGAACCCAAAGTGTAGACTCGGGTTTCCCAGCCCACAGACCAGTGATCTTGCCCTAGGCCAATGCAGCTTCATCAGCTTCTGGACAGCAAGTTCCCAGCAGGCCACCTCTCCATGCTCTCTCCTGAGATTCTATGATGCCCCTCCCTGTAGACAAGTGTGAAAGAGCTGGTGCATGAAATCTCTGCTGCCATATCGATTAAGGTTTGCCAACTACTCTGAGGCTGTAAGTTCTCTTGTTTATTATTTCCATAGTATATAGCTTTCTCCAAAGTAAATCACCTATCATTTAAAAGCCAGGTTGTCCTCATCCCACTTTTATCTTTCCCCCTACTTCCCTTCCCCTGAGCCTGAATCCTTTGTCAAAACAATTGGTATCTTCCTTAATTGCCAGTTTTTTCTTCCTAATTGTCATACCATAGGCTTTACACCCAAGTCCCAAATTCTGGATCATGGTCCAGGGAAATATAGATAAAAATCAAACGCCAGGAGATGAGCTAGAGGAACGAAAGCAAGAGCCCTGCCTCTCTGAGTCCTGGTCCTTACTTACCAGACGGCACCACACGCCCTGCTCTGCGGAGTCCACGGTGGCCCTCATATCCTTTCAAGTCTAATATTAACTTTACCAGGTTTTACCTAGTTCACTCGCAGAGTTTGAAATCACATTTTTTTTCTTTTGAACAAGGCTGAGAAGTGGCCTCTGTAACTTGTTAGAAACATCAGACGAGAACACACCAAGAGATATGCAGTGTGTGCTCAATTCAGGGGTAACATCAGCTTGGGATAGACAGGAAAGGTTTCATGGAGAAAAAACGATTTGAAATGGGCCTAAAAAGGCACTTAAACAGAGTGTTTTAAGAAGGGGACATGAGGAAACAAAGTCACAGGAGTGAGATCCAAAATGGCAGGAAGCAATTAAGCAGGAATGAGTATATACTACAAATGTTCCTCAAAAAAAAGCACCTACAGATGTCCGCCAATGATGCAGTCAAGACGTTTTCTACCATTACTTGGGTGAGTGGAGGAACGGGGGTGGGTGGTCAGGAAGAGAAAGGCAGAAGGTGGAAAAACCTCTGGGAGGCCAAAGCAACCAAATGTTACTCCTAAGACCCCCAGCCAAAGACAGAAGCCTATCCGAAAGCTGCTGACGAGTGTGGGGAAGGGCCCTAGGGACATTTTCCCTGCCTATGTCCCCCTCTCCACCAGCACCCGCCACAGAAGGGATAATGAAATATTAATTCTATCTGATCTGAGGCCACCCAGGCAGGATCATGTCACATGATACTTTAATGACCACAGTTCAGGCAACACAGCCTGGCTGTGAAGGAGGAACTCCTTTCCCGGCCCAAATCCAAAAGGTGCTCATGTTACAGGAAGGAACAGGAAGTGGGGCTCAGAAACTGAGCATGGGTCCCCATGAATGTTCCAGGGCCCCCTGGGAGCCTTCACTGTCTATGCAAAATCGAAAAGCATCCACCACTTTCCATCTTGTTCCTCATCACCACTAAAGTGAGCTGTTCTTCAGCGTATGGTGTCATTCCAGAACTAATAAAATGTGAAAGTCTAATTGTATTAGCAATTTCCCATCATATTCTATTAATATGTATCATATTGGTATCCATTTTCACTAATGTGACATGAAAGGCAGTAATGTGATTACTTTTTTAGCGAAAACAAATGCTAATGTAATTAAAGGTTGACCACATAGGCTGGAAGATACGACAACCAGCAGGTATGTGGGACTTTCTTCCTCTAGAAGGAAGAAAGGAGGGTGGAGGAAGAGAGAGATGTCAATCAGAACTGAGCAAAAATATTTTAGTATGCCATGGAAATTCATGGTCAAAACCTGCCAACAAAAGAGCTGGCACACTGTAGGTTAACAGGGCACAGTGGGAGGCAATGCAATGCAGAGCTAAGACATGGTTTTTGACATCAGAGAGATCAGCTTCATAATCTGGAATTTTCTGGCTGGGACACTTTGGGCAAGTGTTCATTTTTTTAAACCTTATTTCAGCATTTGAACAAATGCAATAATAACAGCACCAAACTCAGAGGTTCTCATTAGAATTAAATGAGATAATGCTCGTAAAGCACTTAGCACAGTGTCTGACATGTAGTAAGTGTTCAGTAAATATGAGAAGTTACTGGTGTGGTAAACAGAGACGCACAACAGTCTAAAGCTTTCTGTCCAATGATGTCAGTTTACTTTCAGCATGGAGCCATTCGGAATATGCCTTAGTTGTCCTGGAATAATCTACCTTCCTTGGAAATACTACATGCAAACTACAAGAGAAGAACAGAACAGAAATAGAAAATAAACCTACTCATAAACTCTTCTGAATGCTATTCACTGCGGAGCTAAGAATGAGTGAGATTTTAGGCTCAAATTTCCAAACAGACCAAGTACCACTTGGAAGTGTACAAAGTGTTGTTATTGTTGTTTTCATCCGGGTCTTTGGTCACTTCTTCTTGGCTAGCTCAGAAGTGAAAATCCAAAAGCCCTTTTCTATGCCCACCCGGAAACAAGGAAGGTGTTACCTAGAGATTCAGCCATTGCCAGGGACACAAAGGATGTGACCTGACCACCAAGTGCCTCTGACCCAGTAGCTACTCCAAGTACGATGTGGTAGGAAGGCCTTTGAGAGGCTCTTCCCCGCCAGGGCTCCTGCAGGAGGAAAGCCAAGGACAAGGGAGAGGACCAGAGGGCCTCTTTTGGTTGTTTCCCAGCAGGATCAACACAAGACAATATAGGTTCTAGCTAAAGAAGGCTGCCTGAGCAATTTCTGCCCAAGTGGCACCAGATAGATCATTTCCAAGTTTCCTCCTGACTGCAAGAGCCTCTGACTCGACAACACTCCTCTGAGAGAACAAACCACTTAGCCTTCACCTTTGACCTCTATCAAGCAACTCAAAGCTTTTCCATCTTCCAGCATCCCTACAACAGAACTTTCTCCTGGATATTTGGGAGATACATCTATGAAATGAGAAGGGGCTTGTCCAAGGTACCTGGTGTCTTTCAATGCCAGGACATACCAAAGATTTCATTTTCTACAACAGAGAATTCTACACACTTGTATCTTTATAATTTAGAATTACATTGGACTGGTCTTTCATAAATGAAGTTTGTGTACTAAGCATTATATTAAGCATTTCATGTAATATTCACATGAGAGAGGTACTACTAACCCCATTTTACAGAGAAGGAAGCTGAGATTCAGAGAAATGAACTGACTTGCCAAAGGCCAATAGCCAACAAAAAGCAGAACAAAAAACTGAATGCAGTCTGATCCTACATCCAGTATTCTTCTCCAGAGAACCTCCTGACTTTGTGGGGAAATGCCTTTTCCTGCCAGTTATTGGAAGCTCACTGAGGGCAGGAATTGCCTTTCACCAAATCCAATGAAACGAGGAGCTCTGGGTTTGATCCCTGCCTCCATCTCTCACCAACTCTGTGAACTTGAGCTGTTATTTGACCTCTCTGAGCAAGGTAGCCACGTAATTTACAGTCCGGACCAAGAAGCATCTGAGACTGAAAGAACTAATCAGACAGGACACTGGGACAACAGACAAACCAGGACTGTCCTGAGGAAATGGAGGCATGTGTTCCCTCAGAGCCTCGCACACTCGTTTGCAAAATAAGGAGGTTGAATGACACCTCAAGGTCACCTCCAGGACTGAAAACTTGGATTCCATGAGTACAGTAAAAGGTGTGGGGGAGGGGAAATACACTTGTCTGGACAGCTAACCAGGAACACAAAATGGTGAATATTGGGGGCCAAATGAGTGCACAGAAAGGAAGTGCTACCAGAGTGCATTTCTTCATGTATTGTTAAAATTCTGAAAAACACTATGAAACACATAAAAAAAAAAACATTCCTAATCTCACTGAATATAGCCCTCTATGGAGTGTGGTGCATTTTCTTTCCTGATTTGTACCTGTGTTTGGACAACATAGCTATATAGAAACACATTTTTTTTTTAATCAAAAAGAGAGTAATCATACTCTCTGCCTGTCAGCCTGTGCTGTGCTTATTATCAGGTCAGGATACAAAGATCTACCTAATAAGGTAATGTGAGTAGCTACAAAATATTCCATCATGTGGATGAAACTGTACATCTCACCATTTCCCCTATTACTGGACATTTAAGTTGCAACCAACTATTTCACAAACCAACTGTAAAGAATATAATGGGGGTGGTAGATGAGGGTAAAAGGGATCAAATATGTGGTGATGGAAAGAGAACTGACTCTGGGTGGTGAACAATGTGATATATAGATGAAGTATTACAGAATTGTACACCTGAAACCTATGTAACTTTACTAACAATTGTCACCCGAATAAACTTTAATTAAAAAAAATACATATGTCCTTATACAGAGACAGCACTCCTGCTGTTATTTTATTCTTAGGTGCTGGATAAGAGCATTTTAAATTCTGAGCGATCCGGCCAAACTCCTCACCAGGAAGGCTGTGCCAATATACCCATTCCCACCAACACCACATGAGTATGCCCATTTCTTTGCTTCCTTGCTAGCATCAAATTGTTTTCATTTTTACAAATCTCCTAGGTGGAAAAAAAAAACTATGTTATTGCTTAACATTTCTTTAGTAACTAGTAAGGTGTATAACTTTTCAAATTCTTATCTGCCATTGGCACATATTTTTCTGTAAATCACCTGTTTGTACTTTTGTCCATTTTTCTATGAGTTATTTGGTTTTTTTTTTACTTTCTACTTTGTAAGTCCTCTTTGTATATTAAGAATGTTAATCCTTTATATGTGATGCATATATTTTCTTGCCTTGTAAATTTGTTTATGTTTTCTTTTTGTCATATAGAAAACTTTCTGCTTTTATTGAGCCCTATGCTTCCATTCTTTTTTCTCTAAGGCCTCTGGGGTTCCTGTCTTTCTCCCCAAGTTTATTAGAATATTATCCACAGTGGAAGTTCCAGAACCAGAGTCCCCTGGAGTCATACAGAAAGAGGGCTGGCCTGCATGCAGCCAGGCTTTATCTGCCCTATGGGATTGCTGGGCAAGCCTGGGGGGTCAAGCTCAGTAAGGTTGCTCCTGAATTCCTCCCTAAAAGCCCCAAAGGGAAGAGAAGAGTGGATCCCCACTGCCAGGGATCTGGGGACCTAGCTCAGAGTTCCAGTGAAAGGGAAAAAAGTTCTCAGAAACCCAATGTTTCATCTTAAGACTCCATTAGAATTTTGTTTTCTACTCCACAATGTATTGATATTTATTTTGCTATAAACTAATATTTGGGTTACTGACTAAATTATTTAAGTTCCCCTCCTTGAAATTATCCACCAGATTTATTAGGTGGCATTGGGTACTTCCAGTGGTAACTGAACCATTTTTAACACGATTATTAAAATCGGACGGAAGCACAGAAGAGGGACAGTGTTCAGTTGACAAGTTCTACAGGTTAGGAAACTGAAAGCTACTTTCAGAACCTGTCACCTTGGGAATCTGACCTGAGTGCCTCCCCAGAGGGTGGTAGGGTCTGGGCTTCCAGAACCTCTTTGCCCATGCCTTCTTTCCCTCCCTCCTCCTGCCCTTCCTTCCACTCACCCCAACCTTTCCTCAACCATCCCCCAACTCCTCGAGTTGCCCCACCATTTCCCAGCATATTCTTAGATGGGGCTGCCTTATTCCTGCCTGCTCTGGAGCCACAGATCACATTACAGACCTGTGATGGCCACGCCAAAGGCCGGAGCAAGCACAGACCTCCTTTACTGAGGGAGCAAGCATAGAATGTGGCGGCTTCCACTGGAACAGGTGCTGCAGCAGAGCGCCACGTGCACGTGTTGCAATGAATCCAGGAGCTAGTTAGTTACCCTCAGTTCACTGATGGGTAAAACGGGGCAAAAAGAACTACTTCATCAGAGGCTAAGGAGAATTAAATGAGTTAGCATAAAGTCCTTAAGAGAGTATTTGTCACAAAGTAAGCACTCAACAAATGTCAGCTGTTGTCCATATCATTACACCATATACAAGTGCTCGGTCAGACTATCAGTGAATGGTTCCTGTGCCACTGCTTCCATCCACAAGAATAAGCAATCCCTTGTCCCAGGGGCCCTGAAGCAAGGAGGGATGGGGACTGAAGGGGGAGCAGAACATGGCGTTAACCAAGCAGACATGTTAGGATAAGTAATCCGTTTGCCTGTCATGTGGCACTTGTATGCTAGGCTATTCCAAAAAAGATCAGCAGGAGAGTTATGTCTTAGTTTGCATCACTTTCAGCAAAAAAGATTTAGATGAGAAGCAGCAGCAGTCTGATATTTCAGATGGATTTACCTGGCGTAAGTTCATACCTTCGCAAAGTCTTACATTCCTTCTCTTGGGTTGGTGCTGAAGTAAAGCTCCCCAACGCTTTCCACTCTCCTTTCAGCTCTGAAGCAGAACTGCAATTTGCCACTGCTATACTGCTTTCACTCCAGCTCTCCGTGGGGTCCTATTCCCAGCATGGCCCTACCCCTTGCTAAACGACAAAAGATCAAAGCTTTCGTAAAGCCACAATGAGAGGGAAAGAGAGATCAGGTTATCTAGGCCATTCACTATACACACACACAGGCATGTGTGCACTAACTCGTACACACACGCACACACACACACACACACACACACACACACACACCCTCTGCCAGATTATAAATTGCAAAGCCAAACAAGCCATAAACTCTTATGAGGGATGAGGGGGGGAAAGCCATGCCAGAGAGATAACAACAATGTCAAATTTCAGACACGAGCAGGTTTTCGTGTGTGTGGGCTCCAAACCAAGGGTTTGGAATGGAAAAGCTGCCAGCCCCTTACAACTAAAGCAGCTCGACTGGGTGCCACTATAATAAATCAAAATCAGTTATGTAAAGTGTAAAATTATCATTTGGAAATCACTCTTTCTGAATAATTCAATCATTGACTTTCACATCAAACAACCATTTCAACCACCCACACACACAGTTCAGTCTCACACTGGTCTTAAACTCTCTTTAATTATCGGCATTAACCTATCACATTACTGTTTCATTCCTATTTCATCCTGGGGGAGGGGTCAGTGATTATGATAAATCACAATGAACGAGGAGACTTTCAGTTGTCCTTCCACACGGCTTCAGAGTTCCCTTGATCTGACGGTGGCAGGTCTGCCTTTGTCCCAGGAAGGGACAAGGACAGATAAGCAGCCTCCCTCTTGACAAATGCATTACGGATGCCAGTCAGGACAAAAAGGCCAAAGAACCCAGCTCTGCAGCTGTGTGTGGCTGTCTCCCATGCCTACATCCCAGGCTGAGCAGAGATGTTGACTTGCCCCTCTCTCCTGAATGGGTGGAACATTCAGGTCCATGTAAACAAGGTTCACCAACAGCCTATGTACCCCATGTGCCTCATGTACCCCACTGAGCAGCCATTACCCTAAAAGAGTACTTTCTAAAATACACACATATGTCTAAAACTAATCACTTACCCCCTCAAAGAATAGCTTACGGAGCCATAGGTGAGTCTCCTACTATATTCTTTTAGGGGAGTTCTGGCCCTTGCCTTAATGATCCCCAAGAAACTAAGAATGGATATGAGGTATTTCATTTAGGGAGACGGGGTTTCCTCCATTGCTGGTCAGGAGTCCAGCTTCCTAGTTCTGGGTATCTGGGAGGGGTCCCCCCCTCCACCTGTTGCCCCCTCCCCCTCACCTTTCATATCTTCTGAATGCCATATATTTAATAGTGAAGAGATTACCATAAGAAAACCAACAAGAAGATAAAGATGTTTCTATACAGAGGTCACTGCAATGTGCTATAAGAGGAAGGAGAATACAACCTAAATGTCACCCGCAGTGCACAGGCTAAATAAACTGTGGCACATCTATTCAATGGAACGTATTTCAGCCATTGACGATCATGCTGCACATGTGCATTAAGAAGCAATGGAGGGCCGGCCAAGTGGCATGTTGGTTAAGACCTGGCTTGGGACGCCAGAGGGCCCCGGTTTGGATCCCACATATGAAGGCCAGTGGCACTGCCCTTTACAGCTAAGATGCTGAACAACATCTCAACCTGGAGCTGGGCTGCTATGAGCTGCCAGCGACAGCGTAGGCTGCAGCCCCTGCTGCAGTGGGTTGCCATGGGCTACCATGTGTAGCCAGCAGCCAATGTGAGCGGCCAGCAGCCACAGTGAGCGGCCGTCCAGAAGCTGGCAACTGATCTGCCTCGCCCGGGAAGAGCGCAATGATGGTGCCAGCTTGGGCCAGTGAAGCAATGTCCTCCACAACTAGACTGAAGAACAAAAGGACAGCAACTTGTCTGTTCCCCTTCCCCCAATTCCCCAGTGATGTTCCCATCCCCCAATTCCCCAATAAAATCTTTTTTAAACAAAGAAGCAATGGAAAGCTGGTGTTAAGAAAGTGAAATCAGGTGACTTATGTGAGAGCATGTGAACATACTGCATTCTGGTTTTTTTAACATGTAAGAAGGAAGATAAATTAGATTGTATTCAAAATTCCAGTAATGGTTCTCTCTGTCTGGGTAGTGTTACTACAGGTTATGTTTACTTCTCATTTTCTTCTTTATTTCTGTGTGTATTTTCTAATTAGTCATCAAGGAGCAGATTAATAGAGTGGCTATGAGCATGGAGCTGGAGCCAGTCAGTCTTCCAGGAGTCATATCTAGTTCTCCCACCTAGGTATGTGACCTCGGGTAAGGTATTTAACATTCCAGTACCTCAGTTTCTTTATCTGTAAAATGGGGAAATAGTGATACTAAACTCTCAGGACCATTGTGAGGGTCAATTGGGTTCATTTTGTAGAATGCTTCCACCAGTGGCTGGCACAGACTAAACACTATATAAGTGTTAGCTATGATTATTAAGATAATCATATATTTCTTGCATAATTTTTAAAAACCTGGAGGCCCCAAACCAGCTGTTGGATCTTCAGCACATCCACATCTCTTGGCATGTGTTTCCTCCATAGTAAAATGAGTGAATTAGATAGATGACCTCAAAGTTCCATCCCTGTTCTGTGAGGGTATAATTCAATGGGGATACTTCTAGTGGGCCCTAAGTGTGGTACAGAGGGTAAAGGAGACACTTCAAAGCAGCCTGCAGTGGGGGTTGGTAGGAAGAGGGGATGATGGGGCCCTTGGGATAGATCAGAGCAAGCATGTGTGCAGGGCTGGGGGGAGGGAGAGCCTGCGAGAATGCCAGCCAAGGCAAAGCTGCCTTGACACTCAGCTATGTGATTAAGTGACTAGCTTTTCTTTTTCACAAAGCCAGGCTCCAGCTCCAAGAACCTCAGGGACTATTTTAAAGAAAAGTTATTCCTTTGTTTTTAATTGTAATTAAGTAGGTATTTTATAATTTTTAAATGGTGCAATTTACATGTCACTTCCATGATGCGCTGGGTACCCTTCACCGGAGGGAGAGAATGTACATTTAAGAGGACTGCTGTGTATTATTTTGTGATTAGCAAAGTGCATTTATGAAATTGTGAATAGAACGGAGATACTGGGATATTTCAAGACTCCATTAAACATGCCAGAACTTTTAACAAATTTATGTGGAGCCAAAGTTTATTCATGTTAAGATTTCATTCATCCTTCTTCCTACACTTTGACAAAATGTTTAAGTTAGTTTCTCATTTTATTTGTCTACTGAGTTCCCTAAGTTAGGGAAATTAGTATTGTGTGTGCGGTTTGATTTAATTAGCAATTGGGGAAATCGGCCTGGCATGTTTCATGGAAGCTTGGGGAAATTGTCAATTAGCATTGTGTTAATTGGTGTCTGCCGTCCTTGCTTTTTAGTTTTTAACCCCTTTTACCTTGTTCCCTCTTTCAGTATGTAAAATCTGGCTGTTTATTATTCTTTAAATAAAGGATTAATTGCCTGAATTCCTGCCTCTGCTCCGTGTCCTTTTTCTCCCCAAGCAGATGGAGTGCTGGGCAGGCCTGTGGTGGCAGCCTTGTTTCTTTCAGGCCCTGGTCCTCCCTGGCACAGGAGGAAGCACTCTCTGCTATACTGCCACATGCCCAGCCTGAAGCTTCCTCTCTGTTGTCATCAGAGCCTGGTGGACCCTCTCTGTCCACAATCACTGAAGATCCTGCCTGGCCCTCAGGAGACCCCCCCGCCCCCACTGCTTGGTTTTTCTGGAGTGTGTGGCTGACACACAGGATTCGAGCAGCTCATGTCATCTGGCCCAATCAGTGCACTCCTAGAAGGTAGGTGAGGGAGCCTCTCCAAAAGCAGGAAGGAAGCTACATGTAAGTACCTCCAGGAAGCCAGGCTCTCTTCATCTCACTGCATTTCCAAAAGGTAGGTTTACAGTAAAAAGGCTGGGATTCAACTCCACTTATGGGATGCAATATAAGCCTTTGTCCACCTTGTTCAGCACTGTATTTCCAGAGTCCAGCCTTGGTGGTCACTGTGGTCCTTAGACCAGCAATACTGGTATCGGCTGGGAGCCAGATAGAAATGCAGAATCTCAGGCCCCAATGAGATCTACTCAGTCAGCATCTGCAGTTAACAAACTCCCCAGGGCATCAACATCACATTAAATGTGAGCACTGGCCTAGCACATTGGTTGGCCTGTGTTAATCCAAAAACTTCACATTGTTGCTAGAGTGCTTGTTCTCTGCTGAGCACCCCAATATCTACTGTCTCCTTTTCCATAATCATAAAAGTTCTGACTGGACACTTAGCTGCCCAGATTAAGATTACATTTCCCAGGGTCCTTTGCAGCTAGATTTCGACCATGTGACCAAGTTCTGGCCAATCAAATTTAAGTGGAAGTGTCCAATGGTAGCTTTCAGGACACTTCCTGGAGAGAGAACCAGCCTTCTATTCACCACCACCACCACCCCCATCTCCACCCATCCTACTGCTTGGAACATGGATGTGAGGGTGAAAGCTCCATCTTGGTCCATGAGGATGAAGGCTATCCTTTGGGGATGGCACAGTAGAAATGTAGGAGACTGAGCCCCTGAGGACTGGATGGAGCAGAGTCCCCAGCTTACCCTATACTGCTTCCCCCAGATTCTAAATTTTGTTTAAGCCATTTTTCTTTGGGATTGGGGGTGGGGAGTAGGGTCCTATTATTCATGGACAAACCTACTCCTGATTAATACAGAATCCAAAGCTCATGTAACACATAGTGTCTCCGAAAGTAAAAAGGAGATGGGGTGAAGAAATCACCTATGGTGTTCAGAGCAAGAACCAGGGGCTGAAGTTCCTTGAAGACAGGTTTCAGCTCAAGAAAATGCTTGCCAGTAATTAGACTAGCTGTGAAATGAACTGGCTACCCCATTGAGGTAGCAAGCTTCCTGTCACTGAAAATGTTCAAACAATATTTATAGGGCCATCTTCTTGTGCTTCCAAATGCTACAGAAGACAGTTCTGCCCTGGGTAGAATATTGATCACCTTCCAACTCTAACTTCTTTTCTCCAGAGAACTGTAGGAGAAGGGGAAAAAAAAAAAAACACATACTCAAGGCACAATGGATTTTAAATCTTCAATGTGCCCTAGTCATTGAGCCAAGTTAGGAACTTATCTCTTAGTTTCCACTTCTGCACCTTAATCGCAAGAGCTCTGTGCCATTTATTTATCCGTTGCTTCTCAGCTCCACAAAGGCCCTTCTATACTCTCTTCCTTACCACTGGGGGTGAGAGCCTGCCAATTACACTTCACGTAACCTCTAGCAGCTTCTGGTTAGGCTCTGCCAAAGGGAGGCACTACTAGTAGTTCAGAAGGTGGAAGAAAGAGAAAGGCGTTTTGCTTTTTCTTGGACATCATAGGCAGCCCTGGCACTAGCTGGCAGTTGCCATAGCGGCAGTAGGATACAGTCATTCCTGAGTCCAGCTGCCAGGGAGGGTGGCAGAACTCCTCAGCTAGTTCCAGCCACACAGCCACGGACTCAGGTGCAGGTTCCAGGCCAGGGGGAATAGCAGCTTCCTAATCTCTGGGTTTTGCCTCTTCTTTCTTCTGCTCCTTCAACTTACCTACCTACTCCCATTTGCTCCGATGGCCCTTCCTTCCAACACCTTTGTAACCAGTTCTCTGCATTAAATCTCCTCTGTGTGAAATATCTCACATGGTTTCTGTTTTTCTGGTTGGATCCTGGCTGCTGCAATCACCAGCCCTCATGGGTATCTCTTCTCCCCTGAAGCAACCCCAGTGCATGCCAGAGGAGGACATATATACATAAAGTTAGCACCTGGTGTCAGCAGCTCCCACCACCAGTCTTTCCTGCCCTGGCTAATCCCAGAGCTGCCGTTCATCAGGCGCATGCAAGAATAGAGAGTGCAGAGTCTTCAACTTAACACTTAGCAATCACAGCTGATGAGGCCGCGCTCTGAGACAGATCTATGGCTTCAATTTCTCACCAGTATTTTAGCTCCCCAGGCTACCTGTCATGTAGCTGGTCTCATTGAGAGGACATTAAGGACCCATTTTTCAGGAGTTGGCTTATGCTAGCAGAACTCTATTTCCATGTGATATTTATCAACAAGAAACTCTCAAACGTGCTCCCATGTTCCAGTCCCCTAGCAGATTTGACTACTAGACAGCACCCATTTATAAACGAGCAAATGAAATCCTTCTCTTTGATAAGGAGAGCAGAGAAATTATCTGCTGCAGGGTTTCTTCAAGGGCTCCCTGAGAGAGAATTCTAGAGAGGATATCTCAGCCAGTCCTACCCTCCTCCAGCTTGGGTTCCAGAAATAGGCTCTGAGCTGGTTAGTTGGTTGATTGGTTGGATGGATGGAGGGGGGGGGGTGAGATTGGAGAGCCAAGATGAGGAAGCTTATAGATTTTCTACTCAACTCACTCCATCTCTCATTACAAAAAATACACGATTAACAGAACTGCAATCACACCCTTAAATCAGTCCATTGAATTAGTTAGATTTAAACCCCCAAGAGAATAACACATTTTGATACATTTCTTTCACTGTCCTACATTCATAAGAACTCTGATACAAGCCTGCGTGGGACACAGCACAGGAGCAGCCTTGCGAGGATCTAGGTCCTGACTCAGCCCACTGGGAAGGCAGGTAACTGCCCATACCCAGGTCTCCAGAACACCCAGCTGCTGTCAGGTGAGGACAGAGTGGGGCCTTGGTGAGAGCCTAGGATTCTGGAGTCACCTGGAGAGACCTGACCCATGCCTGGCTGCCACTGTTTCATTTCCGTGCAGCTCTCCCATCCCCCGAAGGGCTGACCACCAGGCCTCTTGAGGGTACTAGGAGCTGGTGGGCAATACAGAAGGCCACAAGTGGGGAATTTCCAGTGGGTCACATTGGTGAACAACGCTAAAAATCTCCTTCAGGTGTATCTGTACAAAGAATGCTTTCCTTTATTTCAGCTTATGCTCATCTTCCCTCTCCTGAAAATCCATATAGGTTGGGTGGTCAGGATCATACATTAGACACAATTAGCTCTAGAATTCTTGGGTTGTAATCAGAGTAGTTAATGAGTTTCTCTCTCTTTCTCTGTCTACACACACACACACACACACTCATGCACACACACACACATATCCTACATATGCTGTGTGTGAGAGTGTATGTTCAAAGGGCAGAATGAGAAAGAGGACCCAGCAAAAACAGAACAAAACATGCTTAGAAAGTAGATCGTAATAATTAACTAACAACTAGCATTTATTACCTGCCAGTCACCTTGCTAGTGCCTCCATGTGTGTTGTCTCAATATTTTTCAAATTTCCACTACTCGGGTACAACCTTTACAATTTTGGTCCTATCTGTGTGCACGTATAGTATCACTTGCTAAATATTTTCCTTTCAATCTATTTATTTGTTTATTATTTTCAGAGAAAAATCTCATAACAGCACAATACAACCATGGGTGCTATTTTTTTGGTGAAACACATTGGAGTAAAATATATTACCATAATGTTCAATGAACTGTTCACCAAACATTATCTATAATGGTACCCATGGTCTCATCTGGGGCAACAATGCATTGTATCATTTATTCTTCACAACTCCATGCTATATTACAACTGTCCCCATTGTATACAGGGGCAATCAAGGCTCACAGAGGCTAAGTAACTTGCCCAGAGCCCAGGAGTGTACAGTCACAGGGGTCAATGGAGGAGACTTTCCAGAGAGAGGGCATGGCCAAGAGTGTCCAATACCACAGAAAGGTCAAGTTAACCAAAAACGCACAGGATCCCTTTGGACTTGGAAATCTCGAGCCCAGAATGTAATGAGATAAAGACTGGAAAGGTGTGTGCAGAGGTGATAAGTAGGCAATTCAGGAACTTGGAAAGACAGAGATGAGAGGAACACAGAGTTTGTATTCAATACACGATTGAATATAAATCCAATCATGTCCATAGTTGCTTCCCAACTGAAACCTTGGCATTGTGACTGTATTCCCATTTCTTCCTGGTGAAAACAAGGTGAGCTCAGATGCAATCTGAACTATACAAAGGATATCTCAGACCCAAGAAAGGAATACCGAGGTGTCAGGTAGAAGCTTGAGCCGGGTGGGAGGGAAAGCCACAATAGGAAAACCACCCACCTGGCCCACTGAACCCATCCTGCCAGCTTGAGGCAGCCCTGCAAGGTGAGCTGTGAAAACAAGAATGGTGAACTAGCCCTACAGCAGGAGGCTTCTGGTTAGCTATGAGGATGGTCATTTTGACCAGGGATTGCTGGCCAAGGGCTATTTTAATCTTGGCAGGAAAAGGAGAGGGTAAACTTACCATTTGTGACTGTTTCCAGCTCTATATTCTACTTATAAAAGCCTAGCCATGAACTCTATGACCTACTCAACAAGCCTGACACTATATCCATTTAGTCCTCTATTTCCCAGGGTTCATAATCCAGCCAGGAAACCTGCATCCCCTGATGAAACTTGGGCTTCAAACATCTACTCAGAGGCAAAGCCTGTTGTTTTTCAATAAATAAGTGACCATTTGCAGTTTGACACTGCAAATCAACACAGCACACATGTGACAGTTTCCTGGGAGACCCGGGAGCAGATTAGATGGGACACATGGCAGAAGGCTGGTCTGAGAACAGTCCTGGCCTTGGACAGTGGGGACTGCAAGCTAGTGATAAGGATGCTTGCAAAATAATAGAGTAATAATAACCATAATAGAAATATCAATGACCATACCAAATCTATGCATACCATGTATCACTTTAGAAGTAATTTCATACTCATTTTCTCTTTTATTCTGAAAAGTTATTTCCAACTGCATGGGCTACAAGTGCATTCCACATGCTCTGATGCATCCAGAGTCTCCTCAGCCCATCTATGTCTAATTGTGCTGTTAACAACATAAACACTGTCCCAAACCCTGGAGCACAAAGTCTGGGAACACCTGACTCAACAGCCCCTCAAGTTCTGTGGCTCCTCTTTTTGTAACATTTCACATCAAGTTTTTTTCTCCAGCGCATCACCAGTACCCAAGTCAGGCCCTTGGGACGCCTCTCCGGGACAGCTGTCATTGCTCCTAACTTGCCTCTTTTTCCTGGGACATTGAGTCTCAAGCTAAGACCAGGTGAGGGACCACAGAACTCCTCTGCCCACCATTACCAGTAGCCCCAGTTTGCTCACCCCCGGAAGTCTCTTTCATCTCAACTCCCAGGACAAATGTGGGTGCATCTTTATGCCATCTATGAACACCTTAATGCCAGTGCACAATCTTTTATCTGCAATTCCAAAATAGAAAAAAGCTTTAAAATAGGGGGAAAAATTGGAACTCATTTGACGGTAAAACTTGTCATGAGGCTATTTAAAATTTTTATTTACCTCACTTAGAATATTCCCACATTTCACTACAAAAACATTAATATCTTTGATTATGGAATACTTCCCTAGACCCCACTGGGGGGTATTATAAATTATATTGGATATGAACCACAATATCTTCCTAAAATCTGAAAAATTCTGTATTCCAAAACATATATGGTAGAAAGGGTTTTAGATCATAGATTTGGAGCCCATATTAATTTGCATTAGAGTCATTACTCTTTTTGTCTAATATCTAGTTATCAACTGGTGGATCCTCAAATTGAACACATACTATAGAGGCAACTTTCCAGGCAGGGAAGGCTTGTAACAAATCAAAATACCTGATCCTTGACCACAAGTTCTTATAGCCCTAGGTCGAATGGACCCAAAGAAGAACCAACATGCCATTGGCCCACTGAAGGATTCTGATGACAGAGAGACCATGGCAGGCTGGGCGCTCAGGAAGACTTTTGCAGGGGAGATTTATCTTACCCTGAGTGATAAAGAAGAAACAGAAAAAGCAATAAATGTCTGGGAGGGCAGTCCAGGTATGATGGGCAGGTAGGCGAGAAACTCACAAGGCCTTTCAATCTGGTTGATGAAACTGAACTACTAGATTCATGTACAGTCACAGGAGAGTCGGCCACTATTTATACAATTATACTTCTTAGAAAACCATTCCTTCTGCTGCTACCAATGTTCCTACCATAACTGCAGCCAAAATGTCATCTGGACCCTCAGCAACATTGGGTGAGAAATCCTACTTCTGTTACAAGCACTGTCAGTGAATGCCAGGGCTGGTGAAATGTGGCTGGAGAAATGGCCAAGGTCAGATCATTAGGGGCCTAATTAACAGGTGGTGAATCTAGTGGCTGAAAATATGGGCTCAATATTTAACAGCTCAGCAACCCTAGAGAAGTTGCCTAATCCTTCAGTGCCTCAGTTTCTTCATCTGCACCAGGGAGATGCTGTTACTGCTGAGGGTGGTCCTACCTAATCCATCCAAGTATTGTGAGGATTCAATGAGAATATGCATGTAAAGCACTTGGTAAATATTCAACAAATGTTAGCGGTCATTATATTACCATTCAAAGGGACTTAGGAGCAAAAGAGAGCAACAAAAGAGTTGTGACATGTCCGGCTGGCATTGCCCAGCCTTGGGTGTGTGTAAAGTCTGGCTGGAAAAGGAGGAGGCCAGTTAGGAGGCTGTTGTAGTGATCCAGAAAAGAAACGAGGCAAGGCTGAACTCACAACGATAGCAATCGGACTTAGAGGTGATCTATGGATTTAATACAATAACTATCCATGAGCCCAAGATGATATAAATAAAAACTTAGATAGATTTGGGGAAAGTGGGATCTATTTCTTACAGTAGAATTCTAATTAATAAATGTGGAAGAAATAAAAGAAATAGAAAATCATCATAAAGCAAATACAATGTAGTTCATTGTGACAGGCAGGAACCATTGACTGATGCTAAACTTAGTGGGCAAAACGTATGAGAAGGGGGGCACTTGCTAGTACTGAAGAGTAATTTTCCATCAAAGCTGAGCAGATTTCTGCCAACAGTGGCTGCACTTGACCATCCACAGCCAAAGGCACCAGGCACACAAATCCAAGGTGCTGGACCCTTGGCAGAACTATACAGCCAGCCCCCAGCCCTGCCCTCCAGGAATTGCCAATCTGCCCGACACAAACCATGCGGACTCCAGCCAGCCTCTGAATGAAACAGAGCCAAGCACATCAGCTGTCTCTCCAACTAGGAATAAACACACTGAGTCCTTTCTCCCTCCAAGCAAATGGGACCTGTGTTCTGTGGCCAGACTTTGAGTATAACCTCTGGGGCCAGGTACCTAGGTTCCTGATACAATCTACTACTCACAGGTGCATCCTTGGAAAATTGACTTATTCTTGCTTGGCCTCAGTTTTCTCATCTGGAAAATGGTGATACTGGTAGCCACCTTGAAGGGTTAATCCATGTAAAGGGCTTATCACAGCAAGAGGTCTATAGTCAGCACTTGGGAATATTAGCAATTATCTCATGTCCCCTCTTTTGTCAAGATGGCTGGCTGGGAAACTGCTCAGTGGGAGAGACCTGAAGGATGGCAACAGCTATTTGGTTTATATCCTCATACACACCTTGACCTCTGACTTAGAGGGCTCAGAGAGGCACTCCCACTGCCACCCCTAAATTTGGTATAAACTTGGAAAGCACTGAAAAATCTATTTTTATTTATTTCTAATTGATACCCTGTCAGGTGCCAGAAAGGATGTAAAGCAGCACATATAAATCTACGTAACCTGCCGTGACAGGAACCAGAGCACTCTCACCTTCACATCTGCCATGAAGGTCAGCCCACCTCACCCCTGTGAAGCAGACAAGGGGTAACCAGGGAGCAAATACGGGAGGGAGGTAGCACCCTACTCAGCACCACAGAGTCTGCGGCTCCCCAGGCCAGACCGTTTTCCTCCTGCCCTGTCTGCCTGCTGCTCCATGTTCCTGTGGCCACACCATGTCCATGCTGGCCTCTGCTGGCCCTGAGGGCTTGTGGGAACAAAGAATATCAAGGTGCAAGCAGCCCTCCCACAGCCACCCCAAAAATAAAAATAAGGTAACCACATGAAATCAAATCAATAGCAGCTTTTGGAGGGAAGGTGTTTGTTTAATCACAAGAGTGGCCTGACAGTATCAAAAGAAGGGGGTAGATATCTTGGTAGCTGGTAAGTCACACCATCCTCCCACCCCATACCCAGCAGCTCCATTTCCCAGGGGTCTCTGGCTGACATGCCTTTGCCTCTCTCCTCTGCCTACTCAAATCTCCCCACTCTGCAAATGCCTGCCTGTCCTCAAGCCCTACCTGACCCTCCGCTCGCTGGCCTCTGCCCTCTGCAAGTCAGTGTCACCAATCATCTTCAGCTCACCTTGACCATTTAAACCCCTACTGACCTTCCCCGTTTCTTACCAGCACGCCCACCCCCAGATGGTGATCAACAGACCTGTAAGCTCCCAGAGGCCAGGCTGATGGGGCTACACACAGGAGGCAGGACACAAACTCAGGCTGATTGAAAAACTTGGAAACTTTGCTACAATCGATTCTTTTGTATGTTGACCAAATTAACCAAAGCTAAGCTGGCAGTTCCCAAGCTTCAGGGTACAGAGAATCAAATGGTAGGTGAAGGTGGGGATGGGAGGGGTATGTTCTTGGCTAAAATACAGATTCTCAGGAATCACTCCAGAAATTCTATTTTAATGAGTCCACGTTAGGCCCCAGGAATCTGTTGTTAGCATACTTTGTTATACTTTGAAAAACAGACTCAACCCCAGGACCTCGACTATGTGGAAAAAGCCCCGGCCTAGGAGTCCAGTGCTGCTGAAGCAAGGCCCTGGCTCTGAGACCAGGTAGGTGATCTTAAGCAGGTAAACCACCTGTCTGGGCCTCGGACTCCTCATCAGTGAAATAGGCGGTAGGACAAGATTCATGAACTCTAATAGCACACAACAATAGCTAACATTTATTGAGCATTACTATGTGCCAGATGCTCCTCTAAGTATTTTCCACGTATTCTTCCATTTACTCCTCACCAATAGCCATTGTACAATGAGGAGACTGGAGAACAGACTGTTAAGTGCCTTTTCCAGGGCCACACTGCTGGGGATTTAAATCCACAGAGACCTGGGATTTAAATCCAAAGAGTCAAATCCCGGACTCAGTGCTCACTACCACCATGCTCTCGTCCCACAGAGGATTCCTGGTGCCATTTTACAGAGAGAGCGAGCAGGACACAGGTTACCTGGGTGGCTGCCATACTGGTTTCCCATTCCACGGCTCCAGCCACACCCGTGGAGCTGTCCCAGGGCCACCCTCTAGTCCAGGTTAAATGAAAATCTCACTGCATGAGGTCAAAATTAGCCTCAACCCACAGGCTGGATGCAGAGCACTTGTGCAAAACTGGGAAGGATTTCAAAAGCTGGAAGCAGAGTGTGCAGGCACAAGGAATGCCAGGGCCTCCACAACTCCAGTAGCTCCTCCCGGGGAGGACAGGACACCAGAGGGGTAGAAGGCAGTCTGGGCTGTTACCATGAGGCCAGACTGCCAAGCAGAGCTTGTCAGGGCAACAGACCACTGAAGTCCTTTGCCCACACCTTCCAAAGCTCAGAAAGCACTAATTACACCTCAGGCCATGATGCCGATAGCCAAAAGATCCATGAGGGAGCCCAAGGGCACCTGCCACCCCCATAGTAGCAGCAAGCCCAGGAGAACACCTTAAGACCAAGGTCACACTAAGGGTGAGGGATACCTGCCCCAACCTGAGGCAGTGTGCAAGCTGAATCCTGAAAGGGAGGTGAACGGAGACAAACGGCACTCATTCTGTGGGTCCTTCTACCGTAGGCCCCCCGGCTAGGGTTGCCCTCCGCTCACACCACTTATGAGTCCCAGGCATCTCCCTCCTCCTCCATCATTCACTTCCTTCCCAAATCCCATTTATCTGCAGAGCCAAGCGTAAAAGATGCTCTTCCTCCATTAAGCTAGTCCAGAGAACTCTTCCTAGCCTCCTCCACCCCAAGCCCACTGCCCTTTCCCAGTCAGCTTCTCACACTCTGCCTTTGGGACCCGCTCCTGCATTACAGGCTTATGATGGACATAGCTCATTGCTTAGGAGCTGGGCTCCTGGGTCCACCTGCCTGAGTTAAAATCTCAGCTCTGCCTTTTACTAGCCATGAGTCCTTGGGGCAAATCACTGAATTTCTTTAAGGCCCAATTTCCTCAGCCTTGGGTTGGGAACAGTAATTGTATCAAACTCATTGGGTTATTGGGAGCATCAAATGACACGTATGCAGTGGTCTCGACACATAATAACTGCTCGATGAACATTAAAGATTAGTATTTATCTTTTTGAATGTACGTATATTTTAGCTCTTTCGCAGCTAGTACATTTTTCCATGACAGCAGTTATCTTCATATCTCCCAGCTGTAATAATAACATTGCCTACTTTCAATTGAGGGGCTACTCTGTGCCCAGCCCTGTGCTAAGTCAGTGAATCCCTAAGCTTCCCTTTAGAAGTCTCCAGGCTGGAGGTCCTTACTACCTCATATCCTACACAAAAGCCATTTTTGTTGGCATAAACCTTCCTGCACTGAGCCTGAGGCAGTTTCTGCACTCCCATCAGTCCACTGTTTGGCAGATGCCCTATAAAGTAAGGGCAAAAGCATGGCCACATGGAATTCTATATCTCCTGCAGGGTGCTTCAGGGCAGAGAAGGGTAGGTGTGAGTGCCATGTGTATGCATAGGTGTGGGGTAGCCTGCGAAAGAACATTTTGCACTCACTCTAGCTCATTTCTTGGGTCTACTACATAACTGTCAGTGTGACCTTGGTCAAATTTCTAACTAATTCTTGGCTTCCTCATCTATCCATGGGAATTAGAATTTATTCACAGTGCTATTATTAGAATTGTTTCCAGCAAACATTTATGGACTAATCTTGACACACTAGGAAGCTACTAACCCTCTCCCTTACCCCATGAATCAAAGGGAGAGGAAGTCTCCGAGGGACTCAGGGCACAGAAGAAAACTATCTACATGGCTTTTATCAACACTGTCAACAGTCAACGTGGAGAGTCCTATGAGAATAGAAACTCCAATAATGATAAAAAGTGCTATGAATTCTACAAGATGCACAAATTCAGTGTTTCTTCACACATCTTTGCCCCCAAGCACCATATTGTAACGTGAATGGAAGCAAAGTCAAAGTCAAAGTCAAGGATATGTGCAGAAGTGAATATTCAAAATGGCAGGCAGCACTGTGCTAAGGACAGGGGCCAAGCTGCAGTCAGTCCAGAAGGGAAACTCATCCAGAGAAAAGCATTCTCCCTCCACCCACACTTCCCACCACTTTAACCTGAGAGAGTAGAAACCAAAGAGAATTTGTGTTATTTAGAAATATAAGAGCATCACTGGAATAAAAAGCGGTCTTTGATTTATAGTGAATTTAACAGCCAACCGTGGGTCCTGACTCTTTTTCTATAATATGAGTATGATAACGAGTGCCTACTTCATAGAATGGTTGAGAGAATTAATTGAGATAATACAGGTGAAGACTTCAACACAATACCTTGTACATGATAAGCTTCTGATAAATGTTAGACGTCCTTGCTGTTGGTTTTTTCGTCCCTGTGCTTGAATTACGAAAACTAAAGAATCATGAATTAGGGAAACAGGTACCCTAACCAAATGGTTCAGTCTTTGGGTTAGAAATCTTATTCAAATATCTAAACATCTCCTTCTTCCCATAACATCTGTGGCTTAATGGAATACAACCTGCCTGGCTCGGGCACAGCCAAGAGAAAAACATTGCCCTGGTCTTCTGACGTCCCAGGGCTCCTGGGGGTGGAAGCAAAGCAGAAAGCTCAAGTCAGGTGGAAAGACTAGGGCTGAGGACTGAAAGAGGAGTGGCTGGAAAGAAAAGGGAACTGGTCCAAAAGACACACAAAAAAAATAAAAAATAGAACGATAGTGTGAAGAGCTCTTCAGAAGGCTCACATGCCCTGGGAGAAGCCTTCAAAGAAGAGAAGAATGAACTAACCCTTCAGGCCCTTTGAAGTACTTCTATGCACAGTGGAATCCCCTTGGTCCACTCCGTCTTGAAATCCTGCCGAGTTAAGGGCCCCCCAACTACACACTTTATATGGTATGTACCTGGAAAGCCAAGTGCTCAGGCATTGCAGGGAATTTCTCTCACCATTTAATAAGGAATGCCTGGAATATTCTGGTCGAGAAGTATTTCTTAATTTCCTGTGCAATCTGAAGGCATTATCCAAGGGTTATTTTTGTTTTGTTTTATTCAGAAGTGGGGTTGCTGGAGCATTCCTCTTGGACATGTTCAGATTTGAATTAATTAGAATTCCTGTACAGTTTTCTTCAGTTATAATTATAGCTTAATTTGATTGCTTAATAGCTCTGGTTTTCGTAATGTTTAGCACCTGTTGTAAATTGCACAAGATAAATCACCTTCTACCTTCCACCATGTTTATGCCCAACTTTTGCCTTTTTTTCCCTTTCAGGAGCTGGGCTTGCAACGACAGCCATACACTTTGCTCATCCCCGCCCCTTCCACCAAAGAACTCTCTTCTGCAAGGCTATTTAACCAGAGAAGAAGTGACTTGTACTTAAATGCCTCCTTAAGACTGTTAGATTTTTTTTAAGGGGGAAAAAAATTAAGAAGAAAAAAAGAGTATTTCAGATGCTATAAACTCTAAAGACTGACCTCTGGTATTATGTAGACTTCCACTTACGGGTCACCTTTTTGATGCGCTGGATGTATGGGTTTTTCTTTCCCCCTCCTTTCCTTTCTAGGATTATTAGACAGCAGTGGAGAAGCCCTGCATCATTAATTGATTTCTTCCATGCATTGTGCTATGATACAATTTTTCAAGGCTGTGCATAATTGTGTTCTCTGTGCCAGCGTTCTGTGTTCTGTCCTTGTCATATTGTCATTGAAGGCTGTTTCCACCCTCTGTAATTGGAGATGTTCTACTTTTGGACAAAGGTGTGGGGGCAGCTCAGGGGAACAGCGCTGACATTTACTTCATCAATTTATTTTTATTGTTCCTACATTTATTGCAGCTATAACAGCCCTTTAATAGTTATATCTCCTCCCTGTAGGGTATTCTGGTATTTGAAATTTTTTTAACTCATTTGTTCTCATAGATAACAGTAAAGTGCATTTCAGGATAACCTTTAGGTTTCAATCTCCTCTCTTCTTTTGGCTCTGAGGCAGTCTTCGCTTTAAACTTTTACTGCATTGCTAGTCTAAAGGCCAGAGCGCCAAGTTCATTCTAGCACTGAAGTAACCACAAATTAGTGGTCCTGAAAATTTCAGGGAGGTTAGTCCTAAACCAAGAGTGCAGCTATTACCATAATTCAAAACTGGTCATCCTTTTAATGGGGGGGCGGGGGGCCTAAAGGGAGGTGGGCGGGAAGGGGAGAAAGTGAGAGGCGACGAGCGAGAATCCCAGTAAATACTAACTGGACCTTATGTTAAAATCTTGGTCAAACAGGGATTGTAATTAAATCTTTATGACTGATGAAGCATCACACTGGACCAATTCTGAGTCTCTGCCCTTCAAGGCCAAAGACACGGGGCACAATTAAGAAGAAACTACATTTGGATTTACTGTTCTTGTCTTTAGATACTGTGACCTCCATCCCAGGCCCACCTCCCTTAAAAAAGGTTATCTTAGGATAGCCTTGGAAATAAGTCCTTATCTGCAAGCCTACTTTCTTTACTGTTTTATTTTTTTACCAGCCCTATAGAAAAAGTAATTTTGTCCACTTTCCTACAACCACCAATGTGGTTGAGAAAACATTTGTACAGTCAAGAAACATTTCTATACTTATTCTTAAGACCATGATACTAAGCCACTGTATAACAGTTTGTGCTCCAATTGTCAGCTTTGCAACAAGAATGTCCTCTGAACAGTATCTAGGCACATTTCAAAATGGAGTTCATTCATTGTTTCTATCTCCCAATTTCTCTTACAGAATCATTACCATACCTTCTCTCCCTAGCAGTATTATCAGGACCTACCAGGAACCACTGCTTTCATCGTATCAAAGAGGATTCTATAATAAGCCTTGTTGCTTATCATAACCCCAAATAATTAACCCAAAAAAATGGTTCCAAATTCCATACTGGTTCTAGCACCAGGTGCCTTTCTCCCCTCATGACTAACATGAACATTGATCTTGGAAACAGCATCTTTTGCGCACCCAATTGCCACCATTTATAAAAAGGAAGGTTGATACGGAGCACATACGAGGTCTGACAATTAAGTTCAAGAACTTATTACAATGATGCCGCTAACCTTTTTTGATATCAAAGGGATTATTCATTATGAATTTGTACCAACTGGACAAACAGTTAATCAAGTTTACTATCCGGAAGTGCTGAAAAGGCTGCGGAAAAAAGTTAGACGACCTGAACTTTGCACAAACAATTCAAGGCTCTTGCATCACGACAATGCACCAGCTCACATGGCACTGTTTGTGAGGGAGTTTTTAGTCAGTAAACAAATAACTATATTAGAACACCTTCCCTACTCACCTGATCTGGCCCCCACTGACTTCTTTCTTTACCCAAAGATAAAGGAAATATTGAAAGGGAGACATTTTGATGACATTCAGAACATCAAGGGTAATACAACGACAGCTCTGGTGGCCATTCTAGAAAAAGTTCCAAAATTGCTTTGAAGGGTAGACTAAGCACTGGCATCGGTGCATAGCTTCCCAAAAGTGACCACAGAGGGCCGGCCGAATGGCTCAGTTAGTTAAGAGCTGGCTCAAGAGTGCGAGCTCTGAGCAGCAGCGGTTCGAGTCCCGGCCCGAGATGAGCTGCCACTGAGCTGCCAACAGGTGGCAGGATGGCTCAGCTAAAAAAAAAAAAACCTTAACCCAAAGGTGACCATAGCGATATTCAGCAATGAAGCATGTAGCAGTTTTTCTAGTATGAGTTCGCAAACTTAATTGTCTGACCTTGTAAACTCTCAAGACCTCCATTACAGTAGGAAGGGTCTAGTAAGTCTCTGATAAAAGCAGGAAGAGATCGAGATCAAGTGGTCAAGGTGGGTGTTCCTGGTCCTAATCCCTACCCTTAGATTCTCTCACAATAGTAGAGAAGGGGGACGCCAGGCCCAGGACATTCTATTGAAGCTTCTAGAGCCAGGGAAGCCTCTAGTGGTTCCACAGGCAGGCTCTGACGAATTGTCACCCTTACCTCTACAATGCCCATTTGCCTCACCCCTCCATAAATTTTCAATTTTTTTCCACTCCCTCTCACCACTTGCAAAAATATTCTTATCAGAAGACTGCTGTCTACTGCTGTGTTGGCACATCAATTAAACCTTCAGAAAGGGAAAATACAATATGAAGAAATAAATCAAGTATACAAAGCCAAAGGGGACAAATGTCAGACTATCTTTATCCTGAAATCCTAGCTTGGGCAAGAAAGCTATAGAAATGCACAGTTCCAAGCCTCTGCTTCCCAATAGTGCTATAAAAATTTAAAAAAAATAAAAATAAATAAAAACACCCCGGAATGATGCTGCCAAGTTTCTGATGAAGATAGGATGTTTGGAGGCTCAATTGGGATTTTTTTTTAATTATTATTATTCTGGTTAGGCTTTATCCCTAGATAGCTACAGAAAGATACCAACAGCAGGGCATTAATTCAGATGAAAATATTTTAATGTTTCCCCTTTACAGATCTGGCTCACAATTCCAGATCATGCTTATTCAGGTGCCTGACTCCCCTCCTCATCTTTTTAGACTTACAAAGAAAAATCATGCTAGGCTAACATGCAATCGCCTGAGCACTGATGAACTTGGAAAATATACCCATTGCCTTGGCATGACCAGAGGAGGCTGACATTCGGATTGCTTTGCCCAATGGCAAAAGTCATTCTGTACCAGTCGTCATCTGAATCATGGGGTAATTAGAGGCACTAACCAACTACAACTTTCATTATCCACAAGCAACTTATTATCAAGAAAACTAGAGCCTAATTGAGATCAGAGTTGTCAGAATCCAAATGACTAAAATTACTGTAAGTTCATTTTGGTCAATTCTGATTTTAATCCATTAATCAAATAAAGATGCTGGCCACAACTAATGTGAGGAAAGTTTGACAACAATGGCATTCTAACAAGGAAGAAGGCCTTCCAGAAGCAGAGGGGTGTCTTTGAACTCGGAGATGAACCCTGAAGGTCAAGTGTGCCCAAGGCGGCCTCTAGAGTAGCAGACAAAAATAGCATGGAAGAGCATAGGGAACAGAAGGAGGGTGCTCTGAAAGCATGACTCCAGCACTGGGACAGGACAAGGACAGGCAGAGGGGAAGCCACCTGCAATAGAAAGGAAAGGAGAAGACCCACAAGTGGGAGGCTTGATTATATTATTCTCTAGCCAGCTGCTGAATGGCCCTTAGCAAGGGCATGCAGAAGGAAAGGAAGGATAGTGTCAGCTGGTGAGGGACCTTCCATGCCAACCCTATCTTCCTTTCTATGGTATACCAGGTAGAACAGGAATCTAGGATAGGTAATTAATAAAGTGACAGGTGCTCAGAGCCCAGTAGCCTTTATGCCCCAGTTCATGATACACATCATGTTGGCCCAACCAAGGCCCCCTCATTTAATCTTTTCATCCTCCCTTCATTTTTCTTCCTCAGTCTCTACTCCCACCCATTACAATAGGTACCGACTGTTTCAACCTTCATCTTGTATCTGTGGGTTCTATGAGGTTGGTTCAGGAGAGATGCCATGTTCATTTGTCATTTAGTTCTTCAGATTGACTTTAAGCTTTGCGTTTCATTTTGTTTAGGCCTTCCCTAACAGAGAGTCTTGCAGAGATCAAGGACTTTCTTTATATCTGTTGATCTAAAAGAGAAAATACAGTGGTGGATTTCAAGGACTATATTAAAGCAGATTTACACAGCCATGTATGGCTGTGCAGCTTATTTTGGGGAATGGTGCCTTCTGGATTTGTAGAATAAACAACCTGTGCAACTGGACATGGTGGTGCTGTTTAAAATAGTTTCTGAAATCCATCACTATTAATACTGCTATTGTTTTGCTGACCTCAATTCAATTTTTTAGATTTTAGGGTTTTTTTCATTTTAAAGATATACATGCTTATTATAAACAAAACTAAAAGAGTTCAGAAGGTCATAAAGTTAAAAGTTCAAACACCCTCTTCCCCCACCAGCATCTCTCCCATCCTACTCCCACTGGTAAACACTGCTAACTCTTCCTTGAATATATATCCTTCTGAAACTGTTATACACATCCAAGAATACAATACATACAAGTATTTTTATACAAGATAATATTATATATACTGTTTTACTATTGTTTCTGAACATATTTTAGACAAGTTTCTATAAAAATGTAGAAAGACATTTCATTCTTTTTTAGGAGCTGTACAGAAGTCCATTGTATCAGTGTACCATTATTTATTTAACCATTCCTCTACTGATGGAAAGTTAGGCTGTTTCCAATTTTTGCTATTATAAGCAACACTGCATGTTAAATGATCATTTTTATATGTATGTCGATATACATGTATACCTTATATGCATAAGTGTACGTAGGATAAATTACTAGAAATGGCATTTCTAGGTCACCAAGAATGCATATTTTGAATATTAATAGATATTGTCAAACTGCCTTTTTATTTTTTTATTTTTTTTTTCAATCTGCCTTTTTAAAAGATGCTACCAATTACATGCCCACCAACACTGTTTGAAAGCTTATTACTTAATACCCGGGAAACACTAGGCATTATGAAACTCTTGAAACTAACATTTAGAGAAGTGAAAATGATATATGGTTTAACCTGCTTCTTAAAAACAAAATCATCCCATATATTTATCGGCCACTTATATGTCTTTTTCTTTGAAATATCTATTCTTGAGTTTTGTCTCTTTTCCTATTGGTATATTTGTCTTTTTATTGATTTGGAAGCACTCTTTGCATATTAAGAAAATAAATATTTAAAAAGATTTCCCCAATTAATCATTTTTTAAAATTTGTTTATGATATTTTGCTATATAGAATCAGTTAGTCATGTTTTATTTCCTATTTTTGTGATCTTCTGCCAAAAGGAAGTTTCAGGTTCTATGTT
This sequence comes from Hipposideros armiger, assembly GCF_001890085.2. NCBI lineage: Eukaryota > Metazoa > Chordata > Mammalia > Chiroptera > Hipposideridae > Hipposideros > Hipposideros armiger. The sequence goes on from NW_017731352.1 coordinate 2,243,534, forward strand.
ATCAAACTAATCAGCTCTTTTTATAGCTCCCATGGTTTCATGTCATACTTAGAAATGTCTGTTCCACTTGAATATCATTAAAAATGTCTTTCTTTTTGTCGTGATTATACTTTCATGGTTTACTTCTTATATTTAGGTATCCAGATTTATTTTTCCAAATGACTTGCCAACTGTCTCAATACCATTTACTGAATAATATATCAATTACCCATTGCTTTGCAATGCCACTTCATAATTTAACAGTCTCATATTTTTGGCTATATTTCTGGATTTTCTATTTTGTTCCATTGCTTTGGCTACTTTTCCTGAACTACTATCATACGTTTTTGTTTTTTGTTTTTTAAGATTTTTTTTTTAATTGGGGAATTGGGGGAAGGGAACAGCGCTGGGGAATTGGGGGAAGGGGAAGAGACGAGTTGCTGTCCTTTTGTTCTTCAGTCTAGTTGTGGAGGACGTTACTTCACTGCCCCAAGTTGGCACCATCATTGCGCTCTTCCAGGGTGAGGCAGATCGGTCGCCGGCTTCTGGACGGCCGCTCACTGCGGCTGCTGGCCGCTGACGCTAGCTGCCAGCTACACACGGCAGCCCATGGCAACCCACCGCAGCAGGGGCTGCAGCCTACGCCGTCGCCGGCGACTCATGGCAACCCAGCTCCAGGTTGAGATGTTGCTCACCATCTTAGCTGCAGAGAGCAGTGTCCCTGGCCCTCATATGTGGGATCCGAACCGGGGCCCTCTGGCATCCCAAGCCAGTTCTTAACCAATGCGCCACTCGGCCGGCCCAATCATACTGTTTCATTACTACAGCTTTACAATATATTTTTGGTCTGGTAGAGTGCTTTTTTAAAAACTGGTTCTTACAAAAAGCACAAAACTGTGAAAAAACTTTTAAGTTTGATGTAATCCCATATGTTCATTTTTTCTTTTACTTCCCTTGCCCATGGGGATATATCAGTAAAAATTTTGCTCAGGGTAATGTCTGCAAATTTACTCCCTATATTTTCTTCTAGGAGGTTTATGGTTTCAGGTCTTACATTTAAGTGCTGAATCCATTTTGAATTTGTTCTTGTATGTAGCATAAGGAGGTGGTCCAGTTTCTTTTTTTTTTTTTTGCATGTGTCAGTCCAATTTTCCCAGCACCATTTATTAAATAGACTATCTTTACCCCAATGTAAATTCTTGCTTCCGTTGTCATACATTAACTGTCCGTATATGAATGGATTTATTTCTGGGCTTTCTATTCTGTTCCATTGATCTATGTGCCTGTTTTTCTGCCAGTACCATACTGTTTTGATTACTGTAGCCTTGTAGTATGATTTGATGTCTGGTAGCGTGATACCCCCAACTTTGTTCTTATTTCTCAGGATTGCTGTGGCTATTCAGGGTCTTTTATGGTTCTATATGAATTTTAGGATTACGTTTTCTATATCTGTGAAAAATGCCCTTGGTAGTTTGATAGGAATTGCATTGCATACTGCCTAAAGTATGGACATTTTAACTATATTAATTCTTCCTATCCATGAGTATGGTAGGTGTTTCCATTTATTTGTATCTTCTTTAATTTCTCTCTTCAGTGTCTTATAATTTTCTGAATACAGGCCTTTTACTTCTTTGGTTAAATTTATTCCTAAGTATTTTATTGTTCTTGAAGCAACTGGAAATGGGACTGTTGTCTTAATTTCTCCTTCTGATAGTTTGTTATTGGTGTATACAGATGCAATTGATTTCTGAATATTGACTTTGTATCCTGCTACCTTGCTGAATTCATTTATCAATTCCAGTAGTTTTTTTGGTAGAGTCTTTGGGGTTCTCTATGTATAGTATCATGTCATCTGCATATAATGACAATTTTACTTCCTCCTTACCTATTTGGATGCCTTTTATTTCTTTTTCTTATCTGATTGCTGTGGCTAAAACTTCCAGAACTATGTTGAATAAAAGTGGAGAAAGTGAACAGCCTTGTCTTGTTCCTGATCTTAAGGGGAATGGTTCTAGCTTTTCCCCATTGAGTATGATGTTAGCTGTGGGTTTATCATATATGATCTTTATCATGTTGAAATATGCTCCCTCTGTTCCCACTTTACTAAGAGTTTTTATCATAAATGGCTGCTGAATTTTGTCAAATGCATTTTCTGTATCTATTGATATGACCATATGATTTTTATTTTTCATTTTGTTGATGTGGTGTATCACATTAATTGATCTGCAGATATTGAACCAACCTTGCATACTAGGGATAAACCCCACTTGATCATGGTGTGTGATCTTCTTAATATATTGCTGAATTCTGTTTGCTATTATTTTGTTGAGGATTTTTGCATTTATGTTCATCAGGGATATCGACCTGTAGTTTTCCTTTTTTGTACTGTCTTTGTCTGGTTTTGGAATCAGGGTGATAGTGGCCTCATAGAAAGAGTTTGGGAGTTTTCCCTCCTTCTGGATTTTTTGGAATAGTTTGAGTAGAATAGGTGATAATTCTTTTTGGAATGTTTGGTAAAATTCATTTATGAAGCCATCTGGTCCAGGGCTTTTGTTTGTTGGGAACTTGTTGATTACTGATTCAATTTCCTTGGTGGTAATCAGTCTATTCAGATTTTCTATTTTTTCTTGAGTTAGCTTTGGAAGGTTGTATGCTTCTAGAAAATTATCCATTTCTTCCAGATTGTCAAAGGAAATCATCAATAAAACAAAAAGAAAGCCTACTGAATTGGAGAAGATATTTTTCAACAATATATTTAATAAGGGGTTAACACCCAAAATTTATAAAACACTCATGCAACTCAACACCAAAAAAACAAACAACCCAATTTAAAAATGGGCAGAGGATATGAAGAGACCTTTCTCTAAAGAGGACATATAGATGACCAACAGACATATGAAAAAATTTTCAACCTCACTAATCATTAGAGAAATGTAAATAAAAACCACACCACAATGAGATACCACCTCACTCCAGTGGCTATCATCAATAAATCAACAAACAACAAGTGCTGGCGAGGTTGTAGAGAAAAGGGAACCCTGGTGCACTGTTGGTGGGATTGCAGATTGGTGCAGCCACTATGGAAATCAGTATAGAGGTATCTCAAAAAACTGGAAATGGAACTACCTTATGACCCAGCAATTCCACTCTTAGGTATTTATCCAGAGAAACCCAAGACACTAATTCAAAAAATATATATGCATCCCTATGTTCATTGCAGCGCTATTTACAATAGCCAAGACTTGGAAACAACCGAAATGCCCATCGGTAGACGACTGGATTAAGAAACTGTGGTTCATTTATACAATGGAGTATTGCTCAGCTATAAAGAGGAATGAAATCGTACCATTTGCAACGATATGGATGGACCTAAAGAACATCATGCTAAGTGAAATAAGTCAGTCAGAGAAAGACAGATATGGTATGATCTCACTTATATGTGGAATCTAAAAATCTGAATAAACAAGCATTGCAAACAGAAATAGTCTCAGAGACACAGAGGAAAAACTTATGGTTGTTAGTTGGGAGGCGGTGGGGATGAGAGAGAAGGGGAAGGGATGAGACAATATAAACTGGTAACTACAATATTGCCACAGGGCTAGGAAGGATTTGGGGAATATAATCAATAATGTTGTAAATATTTTTTAGGGGGTCAGATGGACTCATGTCTTGTTAGGGAGACCACTTCATGGATGGTGTAGAGGCTTGACCACTGCACTGTACATCTGAAGTTGCTGTTCAATATAATATTGTATGTCAGGGCCGGCCGAGTGGCTCAGCTGGTTAAGAGCTCGCTTGGTTCAGATTCCACACTGAGGGCCAGTGACGCTCGCCCTCTACAGTTAAGATGGTGAATAACAGCTTGACCTGGAGCTGGGCTGCTGTGAGTTGCCGGCGACAGCATAGGCTCCAGTGAGGCTGCAGTGGGCTGCCGTGAGCTACGTGAGTGACTGGCAGCCAGTGTGAGTGGCTGGCAGCCGGTGTGAGTGGCTGGCAGCCAGTGTGAGTGGCTGGCAGCCGGTGTGAGCTGCTGGGAGCCGCTGTGAGCGGCCGACCAATGTCCAGCAACCGATTGCCTCACCCAGGAAGAGCACAATGATGATACCAACATGGGCCAGTGAAGCGACGTCCTCCACAACTAGACTGAAGAACAAAAACAGCAATTTGTCTGCCTGTCTGTTCCCCTACCCCAATTCCCCAACGCTGTTCCCCTCCCCGCAATTCCCCAATTTAAAAAAAAGTGTAAGTCATATTATAAAACAAATAAATAAATAATATTGTATGTCAACTAAGATTTGATATATATGTGATCACAGGATGTGGAGTACAGTGCAGGGAGTGGAATTGATGGAATTGTGGTAGATATGTATAATATTGGGGGAGGGGACGGTTGATTGGGGGAGGGGGTGGTCACTTTGTGAGGGGTAAAAAGTATAACTATTGCATTGTACAACTAAAACTAATTTTAAAAAAAGTACAAAACTGACAGGATCTTATCGTAGGCTAGAGATTTTTCCTTTCATGAAGGATACTCATACAAACAGTTTATTTAAAAAAAATAATAAAATAAAATAAAAAAACAGTGTGCAATCAACCAAAAATAATATTTAATTAAGAATTTACTATAGTAATAGCTGGGAGAATTGGTAGAAAAAGGTAAGGCAGAGACCACAATCTAAAGTAATTATTTAGATAAGAAGGTATCAGCATACAATTACCAGGGCATTTAAAACAAAGACCAGCCCTTGTGGGTGTGTGTGATCAGAGAAGGCTTCTCAGGGATGATGATGGATGGACATAAACACCGCTCAGAGAGACCTTGAAGTGTCTCTGTGTAAGAAGGGTCCCTTTCCCCTGGAGATCTACTTACAGGCTGTTTAGCATTTTGCTAATAATAAAACTGACACTTACTGAGTGCTTGCTGTTTACCAAGCATTGCTCTAAGCATGTTACATGCACCAATTCATTCGAACTTACAACAACCCTATGAAATAAGTACACACTCTTATTTGGCCCATTTCATAGATGAACAAACGGAATCAGTTGCCTAAAAGTCACTGAGCTATTAAGTGGCAGAGCAGAATTTGAACACAGGCTGTCTGGCTCCAGAAAGTTCACCCTTAGACATTACACTTCACTGCCTCCCAAGCCCTGACCCATGCACTACCTCTGCCAAGCATTCCCCCAGATGATAAAACTATTAAGTGACAGGCTGCCCTGCCCACAGAGCTGGGAGGCCCCTGTGTTCAGGTTGCAGACACATGAGCTCAATGGAAAGCCTGAACTTCCTGAAGGGATGGAGCCTCCTGGAACACTGGCCCCCTGGATAGAGTTTGCAGTTCATTCCCATCAGTGCTTGCAGCAACTGTCCCACAGAGGAGGCCAACAGTTCATGCTCCTGCAACACTCTTTGGGCCTCCAGTGCAGTCTGGTCACCTGGGTGACCTTTGCCCACCTGGGACCAAAGTGGCCTCTGTGTGACCTCCTCCCAGGCTGACAGCTGGCGTCTCACTCATCCAGGCAGCCGGCACTCTGAGTCAGACAGAGTACTGTCTCCTGACCTGCCTTACAAATGGGAGAGAAACTGTGCAGGCCACTCCTGTTCAGCCACGGCCTCAGAGCGGGGCAGGTCCCTGGAACCAAGGAGGTAGGGTGAAAACAAAATGTCAGCTGCAAGTATTTCTGACTCTAAGAGAGAAGCAGAGCCGATGGCCTCCTGAAGTCCAGTGCCAGGAATTGTTGGAAACAAAAGGCCCTCTGGAAGGCAGGGTCATGCCAGAGCACAAAGCCTCATTGTCAAGCGACACTAGTGGTTTTCCAACTTTTCTTATTAAGTCATGGAACCGTTTGTAACCCCTCAGCCATGCCCTGGACGTCTGGAAGGGCTTTCAGGTACAGCCCATTACCAGGAAGGAAACAAAAGCACACTGAACCCATCGTGAGCAGACACAGCATTGAGACAATAGCGCAAAATGTCAATTTTCCCATCGAGTCACTTTTCATTTCTTACAAAGGCTGTCTCAGATGGGTGTCTGGGAGTCCCTTCCATCTGATCTCCCTCCTTCCTCTCACCACACCCCTAAACTGAAAACTGGCAAGGTCTAGGTGATCCTTGCTCCTGGCTCCATTCTGGAAGGACAAGGCTGGGGTCCTTAGCCTGCTCATCACAGTTTCTCAGATTCATCACAGCCACATAAACCCTCTTCTCCCTAATATTGACAGTCTCTCAATAGCAGCGCCGCCATAGGCTATAGTGCTAGTAAACCTCTGCCTCTTATCCATCTTTCTATCCCCACAAAAGGGGAGAAACAAAAGGAAAGAGACAAGGAAAAACAAATCCTGACCATTCCCCATCATTTTTGCAAAGACGATCAGATGCAAAAAGCAGGTGTTGTAATACTACTCTGATCCAAGCAGGGGTGGGACTTCACCCTCTCAGCCTCTGAGGAGAAGATAAAAGTGGACAGGCTCCAATTTTGCACCCAATTTCAAGAGGTGCATGGCCCTCCACATATTCCAGGATCTCAGGTTAAGAACTTCAGCCCAACTTTTGAGCTGTCCTACACCATTTTGGAGTCTATTCCTGCGACAGTTAGGTTCTCATCAAACCCGTTTTCTCTTCTGGGATCACAGCGGAATCACATGTCCCAATCCTCTTGCACACGAGTGGGGATGTGTGACCAATTCTTGCCAATGGACATGAGCAGAAGTGATGTGTCTCTTAAGATTGGAGGCAGTAAAGAGGAGGCATACCTTCACCACACTCTCTCCTCCATGGTCTGCCAGCCAGATGACTCCAGGGACACTCTGAAGCCACATACTGAAGATGACTGAGCCTTTACATGGAAGGAGTTTGGGTCCCTGACTGACCACACAGAACAGAAAGGCCTCCTCCCCCGCCCAATCTACATAGGTCTGTGATGTGAGCTACAAATGAAGCTTTATTGTGGTATGCCACTGATATTTGGGGGCCATTTGTTACAACAGCTAGCAAAATTACCCTAAAACGGGGCTCCTTCATACAAATATCCAGCACAAACCCTGCCTTTTAATGCTGCTTTTCACCTAGACGACAGGTGAATGCCCTGCTTGAACATTAGAATCACCAAAGGACCCGGTAAAAAGAGGGGGATAGGGAAAAGGTGGGGCAGCAGTAGAGCCTGGCCATCACAGGCTTCTAAAAGTTTCCTGGTGGTGTTCACTCACTCAGGGTGAGTGGTGATGAGAGGATTGCTTTCACAGTTCCCTCAGAGGTGCTGTTAGGAACTCACACAGGGTAATGCCCCTTCTCCACTCAGGCTCCTCTAAGTCTGGAAGAGAGCTAAGCTCACCCATGCCAACCTCCGCCATGGCCGCCATGCTCAGGGAGACCTCAGGAGCACACCATTACTGAACACTTACTCAGTGCTGGGCTTTGTGCTAAGCCCTTTACATCCAGGACCTCATTTCAGCCTCTCAGCGCAACTCAGAAGTTACTAGTCATATCTCCATTGTAACTTTGACCCAGAAAGGTTAAGTAACTGTCCCCAGATCACACAGCTAGAAAGAGCATTCAGTCCTAATACTTCTAACTTGTCATGACTTTCCCAACTTCTCAAATCACCTTTTCAAAAACAAGATACTCCTAAGTAGTCACATCTGAAGGTTTACCAGTTACCACCTAGTTATCAGCTAGCAGCGCATGTGGGATTGGTTAGCACTCATCTGAGAACAAGAGGCCTCAAGGCAGCTATGGTGGGCACCTGTGGGAGGAAAGGGTTGCTGGCTGCAGAAGCGAGAGGCCAGAAGGCAGACTATGCCTACCTGACCCTTGCAGAGAGCTGGCCTGGCCCTGACACTCAAAATCACTTCACAGCCCACCTTGGCCCTGAGCTGCCCTTCTCTGCAGACCACAATCCCACATGATCACATGGCTACAACACAGGTAGTAGAGAGGATGAGTGTTCCTATTTACAAGCCTAAGGCAGAAGGGAGAAGATCTTTGGGTGGGCAGTACTGCTATCAACCCCACCTTACTCAGTAGCCCACCTTGACTACAGGGCGGGGAATTCGGCTTCGGTGCAGAAGCCCGGCTCTGAGTCATGTAGCTTCTCCCAGACTTCCCGTGCCCTGGCCAAAACTTAGACTTCCCAGTCTGCAAAAATGAGGGTGCAGTTTGCAGTGGGGAGAACTGGCACCTACCGCCCTGTTAAGGTCTTTGTTGGGTCAGTCACCAGGCATCCAAATCCGGACAGCAATCACATACTGCAGGGCATTCCTACATCCACACCAGGAGACCCAGATGTGGGCGGGGCTTTGTGCGGGAGGTAGAACTTTGCGCAGGAGGCAGGGCTTGCACAGGTAGGGTCATCCCGCAAAGGTTTGCACAGCCCCTCCCAAAGAAAAGGCCTGCCTTTTCTCTGTCCTTCCCCAGATGCTTTGGGCATTTTTTGTCTTTAAATTCATTTCACACGTTATTACACATTCCTTTATGCAATTTTTAAAAATCTATAATTTATGAAAGCTGTCGTTCGATAGGGTTTTTCACTCTCCCTGGCTGGAACTTCTTCGAAAAGTACTTCTCAGTAGGCAGCAAATCACTCCCCTTTGACTACCGTGTGATTAGTTTGTTCAACTGATGGCCTTTCTTCTCTAAGATACTCATTGTGTCTTCTGCCTCCTATGCAGTTCTTAAGAATTTAAATGAGCCATTTTATTTCTTCCTCCTAGCCCGGAATCCGCACACCCGGCCCACCCTTCAGCCTCCCCTTTGAGTGCGCCTAATAAACAGCGGCATGGTTTCCGAGGGCCCCCTCGAAAGGGGAATTTTATGTTGTTTCTGACATTGTTTGTTGTGCTTCCCACAAGACTGAATGCTGCTAAAGATTGAGAGACAGTGACATAAATGTCAGGGAAACGCCTCGGTAGTGTCAAGCCTAATTAGATGCCTGCACTTGGGGGACAACTACGGATACCATAAAACTCAGAGCTCATCCCCTCTCAGCACACGCCTGGAGTCTGGCAGATGGGGCAGGGCAGGAGAGAAGGCCCAGGAACAGGATGAAGGGGATGGGGAACAGTTTCGCTGGGATGCTGAACTCAATTTTAACACATCTTGTTCCTTTTAGGTCAGTCACTCTTGTCCTGGAAGTACCCACAGGCAAAGCCATTGTATGCATCAGGCACTGTAGGTGCAGAGCCTAGAGATTGGGAGCTTGTCAGGGGCCAAGAAAATGTTTGAGAGAAAGAAAACCTTGGCTCCAAATTACAAAACAGAAACTGTGAAATCACGTGATAATTGAAATAATAATCAACAATGCAAATTACAAAAATTATTTACAGTGAAATTATGTGCATACGCACATACAGTGTAATGTACATGCATTTTAAAGATTGATGTGATGTGGGGTAAAGCTTCCAAAAGAAAGAGTGCCTTCAGCCCAAGGTCTGAAAGTAGCCAAATCTACTGATCCAAAACACATTTCTATGTACATGTGTAGATGATTCACATAAATGATATCACTAATATTCAAGTTCTTCAGCACTATGCCAGGTACACTGGGTGGGGGGGGGGACAAGAGAAGTGAAGATATAGACCCTGCCCTCACAGCAATTAGAACCTAGCTGTGAAGATATGACTAAGCTATGAAGAATAGTCCACTTATGCATACAATAAATATATCTTGAGCACCTGTTATGAGCAATATTCTCTATATTGAGAATAAAACAATGAACAAAAGATACAAAATCCCTGCCCTCATGAGCTTACAATACAACGGCCCTGTGAACAATGACATAAGAAAGTACTAAGTTCAACACAAGCACCAATGATAAAAATGCTAAGTGAGCATTTTTAATAGAACAGAATGAGGAGCAAAGGAGATTGGTGTTTCCCAGATGGTCAAGGCCAACTGCACGCAAGAGGGGGCGGTGTGAGCTGGGTCTGGTTGCTCAGTCATCCGTTCTGCAGCCTGTGCTCCTCCCCAGATGTGCACAGAGAAGCAAAAGACCTGTTTTTGCCCACAGGGAGATAATATATACATAGATGAGATAATGTGTGTGAAAAGGCACGTTGTAAACTCTCAAGTGCAATGTGAATTATATATCTTATTATGTATATGACACATTCTGTTTATGCACCTGAGTAGAGATACTGAAGTCATTGTGGAGAAATCCATGTTCAATCATTTTCTACTCTCAATTTTTACCCAGATAGTCTTTCTCTGCTAAGTTGGACTAGCTTATACATAAATATTCCAAATCCTTTTCGGTCACACTTTAGAATCCCGCTGAGGTACTGAGAACATTAGTTACCTCAAAACAGCATTTAAAGAAAGCCAAAACCATTAACAATTTATCCAAAGGGCTTTCCTTGGTAAAAGGAGGAGAGGGGTCCAGCTCACGTGTCCACAGCATGGACTCCGAGGTCTGGATTCCCAAAAATATTAGTACAGGTCCAGTGTATTTTGGTAAGACAAAGGGTCCATTTCCTTTAGTGGTATAAAAAGTTTATACTGTTTCAAAGAGCTTGATCATTGTTTCATTCTTTGGCTCAAAATAAACCCATGAAGAAAATAAAATAATTATTATTAAGCCCTATTTGACAGATGCAGAAAATGAGACAAAGCAGACTTAAGTAAGTTGCCCAAGACCCCACTGACTGGCCATGATAAAGGACCTCAGCTTTCCTGGCACATTCTAGAGCTCTTTTCACCATGCCTTTAGCTAAGGCTCTGGTGCCAAGAGTAGCTAGAGACCCTCCTTCTTAGGAGATCACCAAGCCCAGGGTTGACCTCTCCTGAGATAACCAGAATTATTTTAGGAGTAAATACTCACCATTAATTTCCCCATCAGACTTTTCCTGTAACATGTGCACTTGTCCAGTTGCCCAAGTAATTCTTCCCTAGACCCTCCCTGTTCTTCCCTAAACACACACCTAAAATACAAACACACCCAGGTACATACAATGTGGATCTTCTCAAAGCCCATTTCTTAATTGCCTGCCTTCTAGGCTTGCCAGATTTAAGGGAAAAAAAGCAAGATACCCAGTTAAATTTTAATTTCATGTAAACAACAATTAGAATAAGTACATCCCAGGCAATGTTTAAGATATTTAAGATATACTTAAACTAAAGAAAAAGAAAAGAATTTGCTTATTGCATTGCATAAAACTAGTTCAGATGGAATCAGAGCCTATAAGCCTCCTAACCCAAAAATCAAATGCTCTCTTCCAGGCCTAAACATATCTTGGCCCTACTTGCAATCAGCTGCAAAGGTGAGAAATCTGAATCTGAACTCACCTGTTTAATTGCCAAAGAACCTGAGGATGATGGAAAAGTTAAAGGTAATTTTGTTCCTGACTTCCATGAGATTGCACCTAAACTAATTAAGACCAGAAGAAAATCTACATGTGCATGTGGAATTCAGAGCCCTTGCTAGGAACACCACAGCTGTCATATCCAAGAGGCTGTTTGCACCCAGTATGACTCCCAGTGGCTTTGAATACAGTCATTTTTCTGCACCTTCCTCAGTGGTACCCAAACCCCTTACTCACCTGCCACAGTGACCTCCTCCAGAATAAGCTTGGTGCCCTTGTTGGCACCGAGTAGGCTCCATCCTTATTTGTGGAATGAATAAAATGCAATACACATCAAAAGCTGTATTTCCAATAGGTTAGCTCAAGTTGGATAAAACTGTAAAGAGTCAGAAGAGAGAAAGTTCTGGAAAAAGACCTCATTGCCTCCGTTCAGGGAACTGAATCTCTTTGAGGACCAAAAAGAAAGGGAATCTAGCACCAAAAAAGAAACAAGCAAGCAAAACACTGATGAGGTAAATGCAAGCTTTCTCCTCATAATACTGAGTGAATAAGTACCCACTAATCCACCTCGATGAAATAGGGGAAAACAACTAGCCTCACAGAAGAGAGAGTTCCCCCAGGGAGAACTGAAGAGCTCATGGGTTCATCCATATTTTGTGTGTCAGGGTTGGAGGTGACTACAGGGTGCAAGAGCCTTCCAGAAGGATATTTCAGAAACCTTAACTTGACCTCCACCCAATTAGGAAGGCAGCTTTCATTGAGTGTTTTTATAGTGTTTGTTTTAGAATAAGGGCTCCTGAGAACAAGGAGAGCGAAGGAGCACCTTTATTTCTTTATTATTTATATTTAGTACTTTACAGTGTATTTACAGCTCACAGCTTCTACCAACTACAGCTCAAGAGACACAGTTTTCGAGGGCACGTGAAGAGCTGTGAAGAAAGGCAGGAAACTACTAGGGAATTGGTTGCAGGAGCATAGGATAGGGGATGGAAGATTCTAGAGAAGATGAAGCCATCCTTACCTCAACCCACCCTGTCACTAGCCATTGGCAAGGTACGCTGAACCTGGATGGGGAAGGAACACACAGGAAACCAGCATGAGCTTGGGGTCTAGGCAGGCTGTGGTAATCGCACTGACTCTGCTGCTTGGGTGAGCCTCTCCCACTGGCCAACCAGGCACAGACACAGGACATGCCCTCAGGGATTGGAGTCCAGAGGGAAGACGGGCATGTCAAAGGCAATTTCACACCATGCAGTGAACAACGCAGGGTGACTAGTAGGCAAGGTAAACACATGCACTGGGGCTCAACCTAGCAGTGGCAACAATGGGATAGAGAGAAAAAGACTTTTGAAAATATTTTGTCTTGGATTTTTCTCCCAAAAAATGCAAAATAGAGAAAAATCAGAATTTTGTTAAGCTTCTTTACAGTGTATGGTTGAAAACATAGATTCTGGAGAAATTCGGCCTTTATTTGAAACTCTGCCATTTGATAGCTCTGTGACCTTGGACAAGTTATTTAAACATTCTGGGCCTCAATTTCCTCATCTATGAAGAGGGGACAGCATATTGTGTGATTATTAATTATTGTGAAAAGTAAATGAATTTTAACATATGTAAAGCACCAGAGCCTGGTGCATAACAAGTGCTCAATAAGTGTTAGCTATAATTATGATGATGTGTATAGTTTAAAATTGTTTGTATTTTAGATTGCATATTGAAACAGAGACACATTAATCTATTCCAGGTTTAGAATCTCTAAAAATAATAATATGGCCTTATGATGAATACTATGGCAGAGGTATGCCTGGGACAGTAGAGTTAAGATGCTCCTAGAAGGAACTCCTCACTCAGACTAAAGAAGTATAGTCAAAGAGGGCTTCCCATAGGAACTCTCTAAGCTAAATTCTGAAGAGTTGTCCAGGTAAGGGGAAGAGGAGTAGTTTGCATAAAGGCCAGAAGCAAGAAATGGGAAGACACAAACACCTGAGGATAGATAGCAAGAATTGGTC
>NW_017731352.1:2259932-2261679 GCF_001890085.2 Hipposideros armiger
ACACACACACACACACACACACACACACACACACACTAACTGATTTCTCAGGTTCCTTCCTGCACAAAGATTCTTGGGTTCTTTTCTCCCAGGCTGGGGCAATGACAGCAGCAGAAACTCATGCTCTGCATGCCTATCTCCAGTCCTACGTCAACTGAATATTTTCTGTAATTTTGTCCAACAAGCCCCACTCACTCAAGCTTGTCAAAGTACTGCTGCTTTGCTCCATTGGTCTATTCTGGGGAAGCCAGCCATTTGCATGAGACTCTCAAAGTGTCTAGTTCAAACCAGGCAGGGAAGGGAAGGCCATATTTTAATCTGGAGGCAGAAGGATTTTCATGCATTACTCCCCAGGCACAGAGCGAGCCCTGGAGAGGCTGCAATGGATGTTAGCAAAGCAAGACAAAGGAGCACAGTTGTGAGTTGCTTCTTCCCAGGGAATCCTTTTAGTATTATTATTATTTTTTTTAAGAAAGGGAATGAAAGCCCAGCACCCCTATTCCCTTGCCAGTTTTGCAAAAACAAATAAAAGCAAATAATTTTTATTCATTGACTTTGTTTTCCCCTTCCAAGAAAATCTCTCCATCTTCTAAGGAAGACCCATTTAAGGTTTACTGCACACTGTCCACTTGGTCAGAAGGGATTTGACTTTTTTTTTTCTTTCTCACACCATTCTGTGCCAGCGTGAGCTTGACCATTTCCAGATGAAACGCTGCCTTTACCAGAATGAAATGTTTGCGAAAAGGTCTTTAATGAACTGAAAACGTTAATTTGAAAAGTCTCCTCTGTGGAAAGAGTGAGGCTTGGAGAGGGAAGGAAATGACACACAGCCTGTGGACTGGCAGACGGCTGGTTTCTCTCAAGTTTTTCAAAGAGGGGGGATGCAGAATGGGCCACATTAGGTGGGGGTCCAAAATTGACCCTCACTTGGAGGGCAGCACCAATATGGCAAGTCTGCACTGCGTTCATACACTCAGCTTTGTTTTGCTGTTTTAAATGTCTATATACTCAGGCTTCTCCCTAGTGAAAAACAATACACAGTCCCCCAGGCTCCTTCCCCGCCACCAGAAATTCCAGTAAATGCCCCACTGGCATTCTTTCAAAGGTAATCGCAATGAGAATGATGTTCATGTTAACAGCAACAACCACCACTAACACCACCACTTTTTTAAAATCAGGTGTTACCCCCACCCCATCAGTGCCACCCATATTGCACACAGAAGGAGAAAACATGAAAGTTACAGACTCTGCTAAGAATGCTGATTATAAGTCATCGGGCAGATATAATTACAGGAATTGCTCTCCCTAGCTGAGCTGATATTTATTTCAGCAGCTCTGACCCTTCACGGGGATCTTGCTGCCACCCCACCCCCAACTCTCAACCTCATCCACCAAAGGGCTTTACTAACTGAAAGCAAACCCAAGCCAAGTCCCGCTCATACTCTCGGCCAGGTGCCAGGAAAAGTGTAAATTTTCGTGAGCTCCAGCTATTTTGCCAGAAGTCTGCAATGTGTCTGGACACGAATGGCTGTTCCTTTTGTGAGGCCAGGCCTGAGCACCAGGAAGTTCTAAAAGCAGCACATGGAGACAGATCAGGTAACCAGAAAAAGGGGTAAAAACAGCCTGTCTGCAGTATAGGAGGCTCTCCTGGGGTGTCCTGCCTGCACCCAGAGTCAGTCACCTTATTTCAGTCACCTTATTACCCTTAAAAAGAAGAAAGAAAGAAAAAGAAAGAAAGAAAGAAAGA
>NW_017731352.1:2261915-2343102 GCF_001890085.2 Hipposideros armiger
CCAATTGTGTGTTAACTTTGTTCCCAAGGGCAATCTCCCAACTCCCGACCAGGATTTCACCTTTCATAATGGAAACTAAACCATGGGTATGTGTGTATAGGACCATGTGTGTGTGTGTGTGTGTGTGTGTGTGTGTGTGTGTGTGTGTGTAAGAGAGACAGAGACAGAGAGAGAGAAGGGAGGGCTAACTTTAAACACAGGCACAGCTAACTATATTTAACCCTTGTTGCTCCTTTGGCCTTGGCAGAGACAAAAGCAAAAAGACATTTTGAAGCTATTTGAAAGAATTTTTTAAAAAGTAGAAAGCAAAGATCACCAAGCAAGGAGAGGGCATCGTTAACCAGTCTTCTGAGAGGGTCACTCTTGCTATCGGGGGTCTGTAGGCTTCTACATTCAGAAACTCCCAAAGTCCCATCCATGAGTGAGTAAGTGAGCTGCCCAGCCCCACTGAGACTTCTCCTGCATGATGGTGTGGTGCATCCCCACAGTACAACCCTGGGTGAGTTTTACTGTTCAGTGAAAGCCTGTGGTCTGTCTCTAAATTCCCCAGTTTTCATTCCATCCCTCTTAAAGGAGGCCATAAACTTTAATGTGAAAGATGCAATTATTTGGGGGCCAGGTGTGACTTCACAAGCTTCAAGTCCCCTGAACAAAAGCAAAGCCAAAGGGAAGGGCATGTTTTCCAAGCGATTAAAAGTGGTGTTATTCCCTTCACTCCCCTCCTGCACCCCATCTTGCCCTGACAAAGCAAGGGAAGGCTGCAAACCAAAGAGCTGGACTTGACTCACCAGGTGAAGGTATTAGAAGGCACTTGCTGCCAACTTTCCATCAAACTGGCAATGTCAGGGATAGGAAAAGAAGGGCTGGAGTGAACAAAAGGAGGGGACGAAAAACCCATAAAGTAACACAGGTTTGCCTCAAATTACACAATAGACACATTTCAGGAAAGTGAAATATAAATCGTTTTAATAAATGGATTCACTGTCAGTGTACCAGCTATTGTTCCTAGAGGGGAAACCTTTTGTAATTTGAAAAAGAAAAAGCAGCTGCTATTTATCTTTCAGGCCAATTTGGGTTGCTAGGTATGATATGGAATTTTTATAAAGTAAAGAACATCAAAATAAAAGGTTTTTCTGAATTTTTTAAAATATGGCACTCCAGCCAGAAATGTAGCTGCAAGGTACATGAACTGAAATAAACTAAGAGAGGGAAAGAGAAGGAAGAAGGAAGAAAAAACGAAGAGGAAAGGGAGAGCAAGTGAGAGACAACACTCTCCTGGGTTCAACGAACCCAATTCAATGAGCTAAGTTGTCCATGCCCATCTTAAAAGGGACCGGGATGAGTAAATACCATGTAGAAAGATAAAGTGCCAAGATGAAGAACCAAAGAGAAAAGGGGGTATCACGGCACAGAGAGCAAGGAAGACAAATGGAAGTGAGGTCAGGAAAAATGCATGCAGACTCGGGGTTCTGGGGCAAGTCAGAGACCCCAGTCACGTGTTTGAAATAGCTCTGAGCTGGGCAGAAAATAGTACGTGTAAAGGGAGAAAATGGGGATTAGTGATACACAGATCCCCCTTGTTCTCTAGCAAAGAAGATTCCAAAATAAAATGTGCCTTTGCTGCCTTAGAATCTCATGGACCAGCAGTCCATAAGCCTTTCTTACAGCCACAGCACCTTCTGTAATGGTAAAAGGTCAAGTTCATTTCCAGGAGCAAAATACACCCAAGTCTTCTCAGCCCCAGGAAGAGTAATTCCTTAGACAAAAGAAAGAAAACAAAAAGTTACTATAGGGAGGCAAGAATTGACAGCAGAACAGGAAAACTTTTAAGTCATTAATTCCTAATGAAATCAAGTTAATTTCAAACTTTTGGAGTTTTTAAATGTCTTTTATTTATGTCTTTTGCTGAATATGTGTGTTTAAGAGGGAAGCTCAGAGAGACTGGTATGTTTTTAGGTTGTTTTAAGAAACCTGCCTCAGTAATTCCATTATTCTTAGTTATGAGTTTAGCTCATGCAGATTGGAAGGGCCTCCTGGAATCCGGCACCCAAGAAGCCCCTCAGGGCAAGGTCCAGCCCCACCCAACAAGAGACTACCATCTGGTTGTACACGCAGGTGGGAAGATCAGGCCCCAGAAAGAATCATAACCCTTTCTCAATGGCCAGGAACTTCCCCAACCATGTCTTTAAAAATCCTCACCAAAACCCACGTAGACAGATATGGTTCTCTCCATCTTACGAAGGAGGAAACCGAGGCCCCGCGAGTTTAAATCCTTTGCCCGAGGTCACACAGCTAGCTAAGTGGCTGAGTTCGGCTTTGAAGGTGCCTGAGTGAGTGCCGAATAATGCAGAACATGCTGCACATGCTATAGGCAGCCAGAGGAAAGCAGAGTCCAGGGTGTCTTCACGAGTCACCTCAGCACTGTCACGGGTGACCTGACACAGCCGGAAGGCTAGGCTGGACTCCTACTTGCCAGATCAGGGGTTCTGAGAAACACTGGCCCGTCACACACATGCAACATTCAAAAGAAAAACCACCCTTTACAAAAAGGCATGTAGAGGAAACCCATTTTTCTATCTTTAGGTCATTCTTTGCCTCCACAGCCATCTGCAGAGATAGAACATGGTTTCATTAAACATGATATTTTTGTCAGCTTTCTTATGCTTTTCTGTTTTGTTTTCTCTTGCTTTCAATTAAAGGATTCTTTTCACCCTCTCAGAAATTCTTTGGGGATTTGAAACCCACTTCAAGGAAGGGGGAAAAAAAAGGAAATCCATCTTACAGTATTAGTCACCGAGATGGGTGTGAAGACAATGGGCTATAAACTGAAATCAGCTCCGTCTCCAAAAGCAAAGAACAATCTCTAACAAACTGCTTTGAATTTTAAGAACTAGAAATCATGCTGGCAAACAGGTTTGCCTTCCTTAAAATGCAATATATTAAAAAAAAAAAACCTTCCAAATTAAGTCCCAATGGTTACAACCAAATAAAGAACACAGGCTTGGACTTCACGCCAAATCCAGGAAGCTCCACTACAGAAAAATACTCAGCTATGAAGAAATACAAATGTGAACTGGAAATAAAATTAAAATCACACAAGAGCATATTTGGTGGGCCCTGGACGTCTTGCATCACACCAGCAAATAAAACCAGTGCAGCATGGGCTAGTAGGACGGGAAGTCAGGCTGTGTGGGGTTGGGTTCAGTATTTCCCACTTTGAAATCAAAGAAATGGGCATGTGTGGGGTGCCTGCCCTGCATGTATGACTGTCTCTGTCCTTTGCAGAGTCATGATGAAATAATCTCCCTCTTATCACAGCCTTTGATCTCACAATCCTTTTTTCCCACGCTATTAAGATATCCCATGTCTCAGCAATTCAACTTTGCACGCTCAAATCCCTTTTTTTTTTTTTTTTGGTTTGCACCTGCCCACACATCAGTGGTTCTGCTTTGCTTTATGCCTTGTCCACCTTGCAATGTTTTCATTAGACAGGAACTATCTCTATGGCAGAGGCCAGCTGCCACCCACATGTGGCGAACTGAAGCCAGCCTCCCTTTTCCATGGGGCTGGAGAAGGGTCACAGGAGAGGGAGGGCTTTCAAGGGCTCTCAGTCTCCCCAAGAGAGGAGGCACTGACCCAAGGGAAGGGAAAGGTCATACTTGCTTAGCAAAGCTCTCCGGGATCTCAGGGACTCTCTCTGGCATTTCCGAGCAAGCGTTGCTGCCAGGAGCTCTTTGGGGAATTTGGCTCAAGACTAAGCTGCCTACCTGTATCTTGTCTTTAACAACCATTTCCACTGGGTTTGCATCACTGCTCCCTCAACAACCTCTTGGGTCCCTTCTAAGGCATATGAACAGAATGTCTATGATGCTGGGTCCCAGCCTGGAAATTGCCTGGCAATTCCAGCCAGCCACCTTTAACCCTCTTCCTAAGGAAAAGAGAACAAGATTCTGGAATCAGGCACACCCAGGTTCAAACCAACCTCACAGGGCCCCCCTTAACCTCCTTGAGACTCAGTTTCCTCATCTCTAAAATGAACATCACAATATCTTCCTCACTTGTCTTTTGTAGCAATCACGGGTGTTTTTTTTTTAGCTGAGCCATCCTGCCACCTATTGGCAGCTCAGTGGCTGCTCAGCTCGGGCTGGACTCGAACCGCTGTTGCTCAGAGCTCAAACTCTTGAGCGAGCTCTTAACCAACTGAGCCACTCGGCCGGCCCTGCAATCACTTTTAATCAAATGTGTAACCTACCTATCTATGTAGTCCAGTGTCAGGCACATAATAGACACTGAACCACAACGGTTCCAGCTCCAACTGCCCACACTGACTTTATATTTCTTTACAATAATAATTACAACTATTTATTGGGTCTTTACTACTTGTTAAGCACTGTCCTAAGTATTTTACGTAGATAATCGATTGCATCCCCCAAAATAAAATCCTGTGAAGTACCATCCTGATTCCCCTTTGACAGGCCAGGAAACTAAGGCTCAGTGCCTCAGGTCATATCCTTAGTAAGCCACAGAGGTAGAGTACGAACCCAGATCCCCCGAACTTTAAAAGCCTTGTTCTCTCTTACATATCTTCTGCTTCCTGTATCCTCACAGTCTTCATGAAAACTTTTGCCTGATTTGCCGACTCGTCTTTTTAAAAAGTTTCTCTCTTAATTTTTTCCATTTATTCATTCATAAACAAGTCCCAACTTGCTCGAGATAAGAAGTATAGTGATTTTTCCTATTCCATGGTCATTTATGTGATCCACGGCAGAGTAGAATATTAGCAAAGCAGAGATCCCGATAGAAAGCAAATCGTCCTTTGCCAAAACCCAAGTTTTAGCCTGGGAATTGTAATACTTCTTCATATTCCTTGGAACAAGAAACCTGGGTCTTCGTCCTAAGGCAGCATTCACCCTGGCTACATCTTTTACAAAACCCAATTTTCATTTATCTATCCTAAGGCACAATAAAAAATTAAAAACCTTTATTATGTGTGAGTTCAGCCTTCTGCATTCACCCTGCACTTTGTTCTCCAAGCCCCAGCTCAAATCCCTCTAGGCAGGCTTTCCCCGTCTTTCAGCCCAAGGCCCAATCCCCACGCCCTGATGTGTCACTGAGCTCAGAGCCTGTTCGACAGACACCATCTGGCACTTCCTTAAAGGGTTTTCTAAGTGTTTCACATGTGGACATCTTGTCAACCTAAGAAGATTATAAATTCCTCAAAGGCTCAGCTTCTGTCTTCTGTTATTTTTGAAACTCCTGAAGTGCTTAGAACTTTACTAGGCATCAAGTAAATGTCTAGTAGAATGTTCATGGATGTAATTACCCCCGCAAAGTGCTAAAAGCATCATTTGTCCCACAAGCCACAAGGGTACCTCCGGTTTTCTGTTTATGTTTTTTTGTTTTGGGGGCAGGTGGTTTGTAAGTTACTACTAGCCCTATCCCAATGCCCAAGCCATACCAAAACAATGTGTGGTCAGGCAGAGACCCAGAGGGAAATGATCCTATGTTCATGATCCAGGTGACCTCCCACCTCCTCCTTCTCATGAAAATCATCCAGCCAGTCCCACCCAAACCAGCCTCTCCATGCCCTGAACTCTTCATTTATAAGGAAGCACAAGCATCGATACTTCCTTCTTCTAATAATACCAACACCCCTACCCATCCTAACTCTTTGAAAACTGCTCTGTTCCCAACACAACCAATGCTTCTGACGAGGGCTGAGTATCTCCTCCTTCTGGTGACAATGATTGGTCCAGGGATGAGCACATGACCCAAAACAGGCCAATAGCATCCTTCCCCAAGATTTTTCTAACTGGAACTAGCAGAGAACCTCCTCTCTCTGTGATTATGAAGTTGTAACATGAAAGTTGGGAACTTCCTGTCTCCTTTTGGAAGAGAGAAACCATCTGTCGTTAGAGAAAATGAAGCAAACAGAAGACAAAACCTGAGAGAGTATTGACAACGTTCAAGCCCCAGCTGCAGTGATCCCCAAGGCAGCCATCCTGCGGCTCTGCCTGAGATTGGGCTATGAGAGGCCAGATCTCCCTTGGGTTTAAGTCAGATTTCTAGCACTTGCACTCACAGTATCTTTCCATACATAATTTTCCAGGAGTTATGTAACATACATACTTCCCAGGAGGGGCATGTAAGTTAGTGCCAGGAACAAGTGTGGATTAGGCCATCCTGCAGATGAAGGCAAGTGGATGGCAAGAATTGAGCCATGGGCAGAGCCTCCGCTGGTCCACAGATGGGTACAAGAAGGGTGACCTTCTCAGCTCTCTGTGGCCTGGGTCATGGCCTGAAGTAGCAAAGGGCTCATGACTGAAACCCCTTGGAAGAAATGTCCCTTCGTTCCCTGCTGGCCACAGATACTAAGGGGCAAAGGGACTCACCAGCCTCCTAGTTGGACTTCTGAGGGAGAGGCCTGTTCTCTCTGGCTTAGGAGACAGGCAGCCCTGCAAGTTTCCTCAGCAGAGCCTGCTTCCCCATGCCAAAATGGTAGCAAAGCCAAAGGCTAGAACTACAACCTGGTACAAAAAGCCGAACTGGGAGTCAAAGCTTGAGACCCAGAGCTTCTCTGAGTCTCAGTTTCCTCTTCTGTTGCAGGTGTGAAGAAATGTGTGGCTGCCTCCTTCCAGGCCTGCGCAAGGCTGGAATAAGAGAAAATAACTAACAACTTTCTGAGCAGTCACCATGTGCTGAGACTATATATGCATTATCTTGTTAAATCCTCATAGCATGGCCTGGCACATTCAAGAAAACTCTGGTTTGATTTCAAAAGAGAGCTTACCAAAAGACACAAAGCTAGTAAGTTGAAGAACTTGGAGGGCAAACCACGTCTACATTTGTGTTTTAACCATTATGCCAGTCCTCCACTTGGAGATAGTATTGCCAGATTTAGCCAACAAAGCAAACAAACAAATAAAAGCAGGACACCCAACTACATTTGAATTTCAGACAAACAATATTTTAGTCTAAGTATGTCCCATGCAATATTTGGGGCATACATATATTAAAAGGGTTATTTGCTGTTTGTCTGAAATTCAAATAGAAGTGGATATTCTATACTGTATTCTGGCTTTGTACCTTCTACCTGGAGATCAATTTTATGAATCCACGTTGAAACTAGTGGTGTGCCACCCAAAGCAAAGCTCTTGTTATTGGCCCTAACCCCAGGTCTACCTGGTGACCAGCACTATTCCGGGACATTGGCATACACAGCTAGAAGATCCAAATAGCACCCAGCCCTAGCAGCTTTCCATGGCCCTTGTGGAGATCAGATAAGCTCTAAGCACTCATGATGATTAAAGTTAATTGGGATCCAAAAAAAATGATATTAACCACCCATATAATTTCCTGCACCATCATGCACTCTCCCTTTTCCAATGCCTGGGGGATTGTTTTTCCGGGGCCTCTCCTCCTTTCCCTACCACGTAAATACCTAGGTGACAAGGTCATCCCACTGTCTGGGTTTCTGGCCACTGCATGCCAATTTAGTACTAGATTCTGGGGAATTTTACTGTAGAGATATGGGCCCTGCCCTCAAGGTGTCACACAATGGTTGTACAGTTAAGTAGGAGTATAATGAGGCAGTTCCCACTTATTGGGCACCTCAGACTCATCAGGCACTATGCTAGTTACATGCCTAGGGATGATCTTGTATAATGCTCCCAGCACCTCGTCCAGGAATCAAGGGCGTCCTGCAACCTGCCTGAGCAGCTAGAAACCGCCAGGGAGCTCCCACCATGCTGTCAAAGGTGCCAAGACAGACACTGGCTGCTTATTGGGTGAATAATTAAAATCACCAAATCCAGTGTACTTGGCTAAGAGGCCCTGCCCTTTACCATCCCTCACTTTCTTTATACATGTCTCCTTAAGACTGATCAAGATGCTCATTCCTCACAGTCATTTGGAGTGCCAAACTGGACTGGGTCCTAAAACATGACCCCTGTCAGAACACATGATATGGCCAGAATAAGAACAGAAAATGGCTCCATTATTTCTCTCTTGGGGACAGTGGGGGAAAGGACAGTGTCCAAGTTTCCTTTCCCTAATGAAGTTCTGTGGTTTTACCAGCACAGTCGGCTACCAACTCCCAGATCACTTTCACCCAGACTTTCACTTCCGTCCAGCTAGTGGCTACCCTGTGCTCGGTGACTAATGCCCTGCTTTGGTCTCATTGTGAATTCCTAGTCTCTTCTCATTTTTCTCCAGAATTCCAGTTGATAATAGCAATCAACTTTTCTCACTGTAGAAGAGGCCTTTTGTAATATAATCCCTTCTATTCACAAGCAGTTGAAGGAGAGGATTCAACAAGTGCTATCCAGATTCTAAGAAAAACAGAGCAGGATATAACAAGTTCAAAGAGGCCATACTACTTCCAACTTCCCACACCACTTTGTCCAGCTCAGCCCCTGTGTGCACCAGAAGTGTTATACCTTTTAATGATATCAACATCACCGGCCTTCCTAAGAATATTTTCTGTTCCTCTTTATCCAACAAGCCACTATTCCCACTTTTCCTGCTTCTCAACCTAGACTTGTCGAGGCCTCGGCTACAATGACCTTGATTTACCTCTCATTTAGAGAATGCAATGGAAATCTTTGTAAGGCGAGTTGAAGCCATGGACCAGAAGGACACACACTTCAGATACGGCTTATGTTGGATTCGGCTTTGGAACTATCTAGCTTTATGATCCAGGAAATATGATTTGACACCTTGGGTAACTAAATCCAAAAATGAGCCAATAGGATCCTACTGAGCTTGGATGTCCTGCTTCTATCTTATCTATCCTTTTTTCATTTTCTGGAATATATTGTTAATTGCTTTCATAATAAATATCACACTTGCTTTCAATCCCAAAGCCTTCAGTGCTTCGTAAGGGATGCTCAATATAACCTTTTTTTTTTTTAGCTTGCTCTTTCAAGGTCTTCCTTTTGCACCACTAACTTGTGGTTAAAAGGATTGCTTTTGTTGCTATTTCTGTATTAATCATCTATTTTGGGGTTTTTGTTTATTTGTTGTGTTTCGTTGCTATCTTTAAGAGATTCTAGGCTATTGACATATGCATCATATATGTAGCAACATAGTTACATATACATATATTATGTTTGTACTATATACACATCATTTTTTTCTGGCTACCAATCTGTTTTTTCAGTTATAACCCCCAAGCATAGGACACAAAAATTTATTTGTGTATCATGTCCTTCCTACATGGGATCACAGAATGATTTGCAGTGAGTCAATGGTGAACTGACAGGGAAAAAACGTTTTTGGGAGCAGGATTTGAAAGGGGAAGTCACTGTGAGGCAAGAGTATCCATTCATTTGTAAAGAGCACAGACGTGATTGGCATGGGCTCAACTCTGAAATAAAAATCCCCAAAACCATTGAATTTTTAAGTTGAGTTTCACTGTGAAAATGGTGAAGGAATTGGTTGAGTGTGTCTCGTTTTGAGGGGAAAATTTTTACTGACCCTTTTATTTAGGAACTCACAACCAAGGGAAGAATAATGGGGTATTTGGAAAGGAATATGGACAAAGGTAGGGATTTCAGAGAGGCCAAGGCAAAATGGAATGTTCTAGGTGATGAAAAGAAAGTATTAGAGACATAAAGCTAAGAATAAGGTCAAATATCAGATACTGGAAACAAAGTTACACCTGTTTGGTACTCCATCTCAATCATCATCACATACGAAGTTATTACGAGGGCTAACAATTATTGAGGGTTAACTATGTGCTGGCACTCTAAGCTAAGCAACATATATGGCCTTAACCTTAATTGTCACCAAAATCCCATGAGGTGGTTATGCTTTATCACTCCCATTTTACAGATGTGGAAACTAAGGCCTAAAGAGAATTAGTAAGTTGCCAAAGTTTCCATATTTTAGCAAGTACTAGACTGAGACGTAGAACTCAGACTCACCCAGCTCCAGGGCCCACCATGCTAGCCATGAATGTTCTCTTCCTCCTGGAGGCTTACATTTAAAACTGTACATGGGTCAGAAGTTTGAGGTCTTACCACCAGGCTGCTCACCAAGAGAGTAATCAGTCAGCATTGCTATAGTAGGTCAGACTTTACTCCTCATCTTTAGTGGAGTATAAAGATGATTAATTGCTTACACAGAAATTGATCTGACCACTGTTTTATGAAAAATGCAGGATACCCATATCTTTAGAGAAACTTCTAGGAGAAATTTGAATTAGGGAACAATGTAATTGAATTTTTCTGTCTTTCTTGGCATTTTAGCTACTAATTAATGTAGAGTCCTAGATGTTGGAAAGACTCAGGGAGATCAATAATAATATTAACCCTTATAAAAAGGTTTGCAATGAGAAGGGATTATAATTCAGGGTCTTTGATGGAAAAGTCAAAGGTTAGAGTTCATGGGTGCCTTTTCTATTGGCAGGGGGTGGGGGTGGGGTAAACTCTATTGCTACTATCACCTTTAACATTTCCTCAGAACCCTAGCTGTCTCCTGGTCTGAGGGAGATAGTAATCCCCTTCTTAACATGTTGAGATTGGGAGGGCAGAGGAAAGAGTAGGGTTGGCAACCACAACCAGGCAACAATATCTGGTATAAATGGGGCCCTCTCCCATCACCTTCCCAGCCAGGCAGTCGTCCACCCCCCTAGCTCTGTCCTATTAAGAACCCCACTTGTCTCTCAGGCCACAGTTGGTCATGAGGATTAACCCCTCCCACACCCTCAACCCCCACCCTGGCATTCTCCCTCCTTCCTATAGTCCTTTGGGCAGACATGACTGACAACAGTACCACGGGCGATGATGTCACAAAGAGAGGGGGCAGTGTGCCCTGTTAGACCATCTTTCACTCCAGTGGACTCGCCTTCACAGACAAATTGATTTGCAAAGGTTCAGGCTGCCAGCCCAGCCTGCTTTGCATACAGAACGCTCCCTGGTGACACAATAAAAAGTGGCCAGGCTAACAGAGGAGCACAGCGGGGTCTGGCCGGTTCAAAGTCCAAACTCCACACCCCCTCACCTCAGTCTGGTTTGAAAGGTCACTGTGTGTCTGGGAAAATAGTCGCAGGATACAATCCTTTATTAAAGGTCACTATTTTTCAACAGCACTTAACACACACTTACACACAAATTGAGACTGGAGAGGGAAAAAAAACAAAACTGGGGGCTGCATCGTATTGTATATTGTGCTTGCAAGATTTATGTCTTGTGGTCACCAGCAATAAACACACACTGCTTCAGCATTAAAGTTCACATTAATCCACTGATTTTCCATCCCTTGGAAATCAGCCTCTTTTTGCCAGGCAGATAGGGGCAACCGAGACTTTTGTTCATCTCTTTTGTTCCTTCTCCATCTTTGCCGTCCCTTGTTGCAAGTTTTTTAGTTTAGTTTAGTTTTGTTTATATTACTATTATTATTATTGGTGGTGGTGGTGGTGGTGGTGGTGGTGGTGGTGGTGGTGGTGGTGTTGACATGCAGCTATAAAACTTGACTCTCAGTAGTTTCCACTCTTGCGTGGTGAGTGATGTGTGCCTAGCATTTGCATCCAAGTCCATGCATACTCACCATGCCAGAGACTCGGAGTGTGCATCTGTGAGTCTGTATCTGTCACAGACCTTGGGAAGGGAAAGTCAAGTTCTTTTCTGTGCTGCTTGTGAAAATCCAGGGGAGCGCTGAAGCCAAGCCAATGGCCATAAAGCCATCAAGGAGACTGCCAGTCCTGTCTATCTATTATGTTGCATGTGTTATTTGAGTAAATACTTCCAATACAGGCAAAAATAGCAATTGTATTTTCTTCCAGTGACAGGCAGTTCACGTTTGGTTCCCAAAGAATGTTAACAATAGCATCCCCTGCATTCTTAACAAAAGAGATTATCAAAGAAGTCAGCCCGAGCTGTTAGATTAATTTAGGCAAGAACTGCAAAAGAAAATATTTAGGGAAAACTCTATGAATTTCAAATAGCCAGCAAAATATATAATGTTGGGGATTCCACTGTGTTCTGTAGCACATTTTTGCAAAGCTTTTTGCTAGTGATAGATTTCTGAGCTATCAAAAGCACATTAATTTTTTCTGATTAAAACAGCTGTGAAAATATACAAGTGTAACTGTGAAAAATCCAGGGCTTATTGTAATACTTTAAGCAAAACAAGGATAAAAGATTTTTAAATACGGACTTGCCAAAAGTAAAATATCTAACACGGGGAGAACTAATTCTGCGCGTGCTTCTAATATTTTGGCATAAATACTTTAATCCTCTTGTCCATCCCGTTGGCACCTCGTCTGCAGTTGACTTGTTAAGGGCGAGTTCCTTTGTAATGTCGTCAGCACCTCTCCATAGTTATTGACTGTGCTCTCATTAAAAAACGGCAAGATCACAAAACGGCAGAAGTGAGAAGAGGTGGGGAGGAAGCTGGCTCCTCACTACAAAGGTATTCAGAAAGGCGAAAGGATCTAAAGGAGAAATGAAAAAACACGACAGAAGTGAAACTGTCTAACAAGGAGGAGGAGGAGGAGGAGGAGGAGGAGGAGGACAGCGACGAGACTTCTGGAGGTGGGGCTGGGATTTGGAGACTCTGTTTTCATGTTTCTTTTTTTGATAAAAATACACAAGGGATCACAAAGACCAAGTTCAAGTTGCTTATTGTGTTCACACAGAGTTACGCTGTAATATGGCACGTGCATGAAGCGTGTGCACATGTGTACCGTGCACACACACGGTTTATGTCCTCATGACTTAAAAATAAATTGTTTTGGAGAAAGATGTCAACTTCTCTTGCTCAGGCCCCTGATTTGGGTTTGGCTGGTAATAATTTCACTGTGGACCTAGACTCTTCATTCCCCGATGCACTGCCTTGAAGGGGTGGCTTTATGAATAAAGTCATTGTGTGATTCAAAAACATGGGGTGGAGGGCAGGGCATGCTTAACCAAAACAAGGTGCCTTTTGAGAAGAACAACCCCAAAGTCAGCCCCCCAACTCTGAATGCAGCATGATGATTGAGAAACGACAAGAAGAGAAAAATCTTTCCTCTCCCCCTAGACTGCAGGCTGGAAACTCACGGTTGTGCTGTGCTGCACTGACACTCTGTGGCTCCCATTCAGACAGGAATTCTGGGGTAGGGGTTCCAGGTCAGATGGTGAGGTTGCCAAGTGCTAGCCATTCCCAATGTAGAGCTCAGACTCTGCATTCCCCTGCCTCCGAGAAAACAACACAAACAACGCTGCTCCTCAAAGCTGTTAGGAAAGGACTCTGGTTCCACTGTAAACGTAAGTGCCTGGGATTCCAACCTAGAGCTCCCAGTGTGTTCAAAGGCAGCAAGCAGACTAATGCATAAAACGTCTGGGCTCAGCCAAGATGAGGCATCTCATAGTCTCTGCAAATGAGGCTTTTAGGACAGCAAAGGATGAAGAGCCAGATTCTGAGGGGCTTGGGGATCGAGGAGCCAGGATGGTCCCTCTCTCCCCTCCTCTGGACGCTCTCTCCCTCCCAGCCTCCACCCCTCTCCTCTCCCCAGGTGATTAATTCCAGGGCCCAAGAGGGTCTCTAAAGGGAGTCACATTCCCTGCAATGACACCCAGTGCTAAGGAAGAGAGGAACAAGCAGAGGCTCCTCTGTTACCAGACATGGCAAGAAGTCAGCACATCTCCTCTGGCCAGGCTGAGCATGCCCTGGTTTCTGGGCAACTGGGCACTCTGCCTTACCCAGGATGGGGTGCTGAGAGCCACACTCTGGCCACAGTCCTGTGGTCTGAAGAAGCCCTGCATGCCATAATGGCTCCCAGCACATTGTGCACAGCACGGTGCAAGCCCGCAGGCCCTGTGCTCTCCCTCAGCATCCCGGTGCAGCCTTCTGTCCAGGACCACTCCACCCACACCCATCACTGCACTCTATCCCACCCTCACTCCTCCATCCCAGTAAACCTGTGATCAGGTACCTGCAGGGACTACCCATCCAGGCACATTCCAGGGAAATATCACATTTCACTTACTGTAAAAAGTACTCGGACTTTTCCATGCATGACAAGCCCTGGAGATTGTCCAGAATGGAAAGAATCTGGTTAACGCAAAGGCATCTCATGACACAGTAGACCTTCAGGCTGAAAAACTAGCATCACTTTTCTCCAAGGCTCATGGGCTTGGGACATTTTAGTTTTTCCTATTTTTGCAGTCCCCAAGGAGAAGTGTCCCAGGTATTTTCTTAGCCCTGCATTATTTAAGCCTATCATGATTATGTGAGAGTGTGTACACATATATGCGTGTCTGTGCAAATCACAGTGGGGGAAATACCGATGCCACCATCCTTTGGTCACATGGAGGTCTCAGTAGTTCAGACATTGAGAATAGGAAGTTTTGGGGTCAGTGCATCAGAATGTCAGCTCCATGAGAGCAGAGACTTTTGTCTGTTTTACACACAGCTTAGCCCCAGCATCTAGAAAAGGCTGGCTCACCAGTCCATGCTCAATAGATATTTACTGAAAATGTTGACACGTTACAGAATGTGAGTGCATGACTCAATGCTTTCTGGCATTTCTTTTATTTTTCACCAATTAGAAGAAAAATCACCTGGGTAGATTGACAAGCTCCTTTTGGCTTATTGGGCCTTCCTTTTGTGGTCCTTTGAGAGGACGATAAGGCAAGTGCATGCATGTGTGTGTGCGTGTGCACATGTGCGTGTATATGTGTTGGGGTTTAGCCTCTCTATGTGGCTCTTCTCCCTTTGCTATGTCTGGTCTAATCCCGCCACTTCTTCACTCCCTAGGCCATGCACCTGAGTTCTGTTATAATAGTAATTACAATGGTTTTGACAGCCTTTTGAGTATAGTTCGTAAAGGAGCTGTCACAGAAATTAGCAAGTTTTGCAAACAGCTCAGCTGGAAGGTGATGGGAGCACAGGCCGGGACAGGAGGAGTTAACTGAGATGAGTGGGGTGTTATGCAAAGCACCAAATCCCTAAACTCCCGCAAAGATCTTTGATGATGGCTGTGATCAATAGATTCTCAGACCACACTGACATAACCTTGTCAGGCCTCAGCAAGGGTACAGTGGCTAAAAAGGCGTGGGGAGGTGGAGAGGTGGGAGGAGGTGGGGGGAGAGAGAACCAGGGAGGGGATAAAGATATCAAATGCCCTCCCTTCTCCTGTCCCCCAGTGCCCCTCCTTTCCACACCCACCCCGTCTTCAACAGGCTTCACACAGCAAGTGACTGGTAATGGTTCTTTGGCCTTGTACAGCTTTTAAAATCCTTCAGCTGAAGCAGCTCAGCTCCAATCGCCAGCAAAGCTTGAGCACCCTTGAGACCCTGGTGCAGATAATCATCATCCACTCAGTGACAAGAAGCTGAGCGCCGCTTCGGTACCAAGGAGACCGAATGTGGCAGGGCACCAAGGTGCCATCTTAGACACATCCAAGCAGCCGCTGTGGCAGCAGCAGCAGCAGCAGCAGCATACGGGGATGTGTATGTGTGTGCAAGTTGGGTTTTTTCCCCCCTTTTCTTCTTCTCCTTCTTCATCTTCTTCTCCCTCTTTCCCCTCACCCTCCTCAGAGAATTCTTTCTCAAGAGGGATGCTGTTAACACAGCTGCTCTTAGCAGGCTTCCCGTTACCCAGTGCCTGCTGGACCCAATTGAATCCTGCAGTCAATACTGTTGGCAAGGAAAATGACATTAATTTGTGTAAAAGTGTAATCAAAAGGTGGTTGGGTGATTTTTCTTGCTTTCAGAGACATGCGAGTTTGAGTTTATGATTATATAAAAGAGAGCCAGCCGGTCAGCCACTTCCTGCCTTTCTGCCGGCGCTTCCCGAGCACTCTTTCTGCCGTGTGACAGCATTATAGTTAATGGTGCTGCATTATGTATACAATACACTGTGGATGGTACAGCTGGCTGGGATGGTCCTGCGGACCAGGGTGCTGATGGGTATTTACACGCCAGCTGAAAGGTGAAAGACAGAATACCCAGAAATAAAAGAAGAGCCATCCCTAACATACACAGAACTCAAACCCCCAGCAACTTGGAACAGCGGGTAAATTTCTAAATCTCAAGGGCCCCCGCATTTATATTTTCTTTCCACCTCAGGCCTTTGGCTCACATTTTCCATTCACAGAGCTCCCCGGCACATTGAAGATGGTCTAAACAAGGAATACCACATCCCTTGCACGTATTAAAAATAGCTCTCCAAACAGCCCGAAATATTTTCATTCCATTGTCAACTTTCCATCTCACACCTTAACAAGGGGCAGTCCTCAAAGAGGGACAGCTCCGGGCAATTGTCCTTTGCAGACGTGACTCTAAGGCCAAGTCACCAGGCCTGAACCCCATACCCAGAAGCAGATCAATTTTACTCTTAAGCAGCCGTGCAAAGGAGATGGCAGGCACCAGAGGTTTGTGCAAAAGAAGATGCTGTTCCATTCCGACGCCGTGAGGACAGAGGTGGGCATTGCATATGCTGCTTTGCTATTCCCCAGGGGCGAGTGAATGTTAAGCACTGACCACTACGCTGGAAGAGGTCAGGGTAATAAAGCTGGGAGCCTGGGAGAATGAGAAAGGAAACCATCTTTGTCCTGAAAGTATGGAAAGTTCGCCAGGAACAGAAGAAGG
The DNA here is from genome assembly GCF_001890085.2 of Hipposideros armiger. Classification (NCBI taxonomy): domain Eukaryota; kingdom Metazoa; phylum Chordata; class Mammalia; order Chiroptera; family Hipposideridae; genus Hipposideros; species Hipposideros armiger. The sequence continues at coordinate 2,278,493 of NW_017731352.1, forward strand.
GGATTTTAGGATCCCAGAGAGCCCAACGAAAGAAAGCTGCATCTTTAAAAGTTATTTAAGGCACTGGCCTGATGCAGGGAGCCAAGGAGGTGGGAACCCAGAGTCAGCAAGGGCAGTCTCGGTACCTCTCTATCCCGTCATCCTCCCCCACCTTTTCTCTCCCCACCCCCACCCCCCACATATACACACAAGGAAAAGCTGTCTCTATGTGCTGACCAAAACTTGAAGTCACTTAGTTGATTCATTCATTCAATACAATGTATTGATCATCTACCATATGCCGGGCACTGTGCTAAATCCTGGGGATACCACAGTAAACAAAATTCACAAAAATATCTGTTCCCATGGAACTTACATTCTATCCTTCCTCGAAGGATGCAGCCTTTCATAAGACAACGAGAGATGCAAACAGAAAACTAAGGTGTGACAGAGATCTGTGTTCTCTATGGAATTTTTAGTGTGTGTGTGGTGGGGGGGGGGGAAGAGCACAGGACATCAAGCTGAGAGGGAGGAAGGGAGAAAGGGGATGTGCAAAGGACGAAGGAGAGCACAAAAGCTGAAAGCACTGAGGCAAGAGTCCCCAGGCTTTGCAATTTAGCTGAGGATTAGTACTGGTAATAAAGAGGTGAGCATGCAAATATCTGCGGGGTTAAATGCCAAGATTCTGAGTTACTATCATATTTATACAAGGCGAGAAGCTGGCAAAAATCTTCTCGGCTCAGGAGCCAGTAAGCCTGCTTTCCAGGGCCAGGTTTAAATGCAAAACTCCAGGGCTTTCCGATATTTCAGACCAGTAGAGAAACTGCCCCTGACCTCTGGGGAACTGGCCTCCCCCTTGTTCCCCCAGATCTCCCACAAGTCCCTGGAATGCCTAGGAGCCCGAGCATGGCAACCTGTTCACCAAAAAAGATCCAGCAATTTATAAACGACAATTCTTTCCCTAAACTGCTGGTGCGCTGTACAAACTTATTGAAACACTTGACCTTCATCCTCAATGATGGCAGTATCCACGAAAGCCATGGATTTCACTCAAGCTGCATGTCATGCTTTCCCCTGGTGTCCAGATTCATTCAGAGTCCTTGAGTCATAGAAAAGCCTGCTTTACGTCTGAATCATCCCGGAGCTTGGTCCAGCAGCTTCCTTGCCATCATGCTATTTCTAGGCCTAACACAGTGTCACTGTCCCTCTTCTCAGCCCTGATTCCTTTGGCCCTCTACCTGCATCATGATATGTAACCTGGGCACAGCCTCTGCTCTAGGAAGATCTTTTCCTCAGTAGTTAGAATTATTGCCAACTTCCTTCTCTTGCAAAAAGGAAAACAAAAAGCTTTCAAATTATTTCATAGGGATCAAATAGCATCCCAAAAATAAGTAAATAAGCCCCTTTGCAATACCATGTGTGTGTGTGTGTGTGTGCACGTGCGCACACACACACACACACACACACACACACTCACACACAACCGTCCCAAAACTACTGGCCTGAAAAGTTGGCTATCCCACAGATGCCCCTTTCTAGATAATGACATAAAAAGAGGTCAAGTCTCGGTCTGCAGCCTGAGCTCAGTCTGTGGTCTGCCCAGGGTCACTAAAATAAAAGATCCTCCAAAGAGGGGAAAGAATCAAAGTTACTCAGTGTGCACACCGCCCAAGGGTGCTGAAACAAGGCTGAAAATACAACTTGGTAGGTGACGGCTGTGTGGGATATGAGGTTGTGGCTGGTCGAGGGTGCTGAATGGCACGCTGATCGACTGGGCACAGTTCGGTTATGCAGAGACACAAGCTGAAGAGAAAGACCCAAAGACACAAAGAGAATGAGAGACAAGGAGAGAGATCTAGAATGAGTCTTAGTGATTGAGGGAGACAGAATGAGTGACAATGAGACAAAGAGGCAGGGAAGACAAAGGCAGTGCCCTCTGTTCCTCAATGCTCCCAGAGATTAGAAATGAAACCAAAATGAATACATCACCATCCTGGTTGGTGATATTGGAAACTTCTTTTTCTCCTTGAGGGGAGACAAGTGGATGAGGTCTTCTCTTTATCCAATTTTAAATAGTCTGCAGGGAGCTGGGGGAGGGGTGGGGGGGGGACGCAGACCAGGAAAACAACGCAAATGGGAGGAAGAAAAGAACGTTGAATGGATGGGTGTGAACTGACTGAAAGTTTGTGTGGCAATCAAATGGCTGTGATTTTATGACTCTGATGTCTCCTTGCCAATATTTTCTCGTCTCCCCCCAAACTTGTTCCCTTAGGCCCTGCTTTATTGAACTTCAGACAATCGTGACATCAACATAGACACATACATCCAGGCAGACGCAGCCTGAGGCAGGATACTAGGACACAAAGGGCAAAGGTTTGACCCAAGAAAAATTTCTCATGGGGTCGGATCACACTGCCTGGCTAGAGGGATTTTTTTTCCGCCCGATATTGTTTTCACTCCTCAAGTGACTGATTATCCCAGCGAAATCTTTAACTCCAGTACAAGAGGAGTGATGTTTACCTCTTCCAGGTTTGGGTGTAGATATCTGTCTCCTGCCACTTCCCATCAAGGCCATCACTTTTTTTAAACTGCCATTTGTCCAAGTCTCAGCCTGGTGACATAGGTAATGCAGCCAGGGCTGCACTGCACCAGCTCCCGCCTCCCTGCAACCTCCCACCTGTCATCTCTACCCCTCCCCCCCCCTCCACCCCCATCCCTTCCTCATGCCTTCCTCTGGGGACTCAGCATCTCTGAGAACTTCCAGGTTGCGTGTGGGCCAATGGGAAGGCATTTGTTAGTTGCAAATGTTCAAATTAACACTTGCTTCTGTCTCTGAGTCTACAGGGAAAACCAAGTCTGACTACTAATTACAGCTTTTTGGGGTGAAAATGAACAGGAGGGTGGCAAGTTGAGGCCTTACTGCAGAAGAAAAATGTCTTCATTTGAGTGCAGCACGTTGACATTTGAGGCAAAGAGTGGGCGAGAGGAGCCCGGGGTAGGAAGCAGCCTCATCCTGCTCCCTCGGGGAGAAGCACAGTGTCTTCAGGCCCTGCTATTACACCCTGGGCATCAGAGTTCCAGGGCTGCCTCTCTTGTCTTTATCATTTTTTTGACAGTGGCAGAGTTGGGAAGAAGTTGTCTCGGGTCGGTGGAAGGTCAGTGGAAAGTGCAAGGGTGGCCCAACCAGCTGGTCTCTGTCTGACCTCTGAGCCCCCAGTTCTCTCCACTGCACCAGACCTGGCAGAATATCCCAGACTACCAGCACCGCCTATGAAGAGTTTTCTGACCATTCCAGCCTGGGCAATTTCTTCGTTTCCTTGAAGTACTTTTTCCACTACTCTTTTGCCAATGTAACTGCTTTGTAGAGTTGGCTAACTTTTAGTTACACTGATCAGCCCTAATGAGATTTTTCAGTCCGAGAAATACTATCTTTAGTCTTGGGAAATACACCCTCAAATATTGCTTCTGCATCTTTTTCTCTATTTTCTCCTCTTGGGATTCCAATTAAACATATGTTGGGGCATTTTGGACTCTTCTTCAGATTTCTTAACTTACTTTTCACATTTTCCATCCCATTATCTCTTACTGCCTGATTTTAGGACACTTTCTCAGATCAGCCTTCCAGTTTCATCATTCCTTTTTTGTTGTGTGCGATATGCTACTTGGTCCATTGTGTGGTTTAAAATATACCTCTCAGATAGTCCTCCCTCTGAGGGGGGGGGCATCTAATTCCTCTCCCCTTGAGTTAGGGCTAGTCTTAATGAGTGTCCTCTAATGAACAGAATACGGTGGAGTTACACAATGTGTAACTCCCAAGACTTGGCCACAAAAAGCATTGTGGTTTCTTTCCTCCTTGCTCTCTCTATGATCACTTGCTCTAGCGCAGCGGTTCTCAACCTGTGGGTCATGACCCCTTTGGGGGTCAAACGACCCTTTCACAGGGGTCGCTTAAGACCATCAGAAAACAAAAAGATATTTACATTACGATTCATAACAGTAGCAAAATTACAGTTATGGAGTAGCAATGAAAATAATTTTATGGTTGGGGGTCACCACAACATGAGGAACTGTATTAAGGGGTTGCAGCATTAGGAAGGTTGAGAACCGCTGCTCTAGGGGAAGCCAGCTGCATGTGATGAGGGCGCATCAAGGTGCACTTTAGAGATACCTGCATGGGGAGGAACTGAGGTCATCTGCCACCGTCCCTATTAGGGAATCATCTTGGAAACAGATCCTCTACCTCCAGTCAAGCCTTCAGATGACTGCTGATCTAGCTGATATCTTCACTGTAACCCAATGAGACCCTGAACTAGAATCATAACTAATATATCCATAGACTTAATTTTTTATTCCAGTAACTATTTCTTTCATTTCTGAAGTTTCTAATTTTTTAATAAATAATTTTTTAATAAATAAAAATAAATCTGTTCTTGTTTTGTTGCCTTCTGTTCATATTTCATTGTTCCTGTGCCCTCCCTAATCCTTGCAAACATTTATTTATTTTAAAGCATTTTTTTTATTGCTCTAATATCTCTTTTCCGTGGATGTTGGTTCATCCATCTGCAAAGTTTATTATTCGTCTATCATGGTGTTGGAATTCCTGGATGCATTGTAATTTTTGTTTGTGAACTTACCTTCTATGAAAATTTCTTCCTATAAATATCCGGAACACCCAGGGTAGTCTTAAAAAGGACTTGATATTCAGGTTCAGGCTTCCAGCTCAAAGTAACCTGCACACTGGTACTGGCCCGGAGCATACAGCATGGTCCCCAAATCCTGGGTGGTGCTTCTCAGGCCCTTAGCTACCCAGGCAGGAAAGCAGGGTTTTTCTGCTGCCCCACTCTCACATTTATTGGGAGTGTGTTTCCAGGCCTTAGCTTTATATAGGCTGTACAACTCTAGTCCCCAGCTTTCAGGGTAATGGGGTCCCAGCCTGAACCCATTTATTAGTTCTATTCCCAGTTCCCATAAGCCTATCAGCTAAGGCCTCCAAATTCCAGGGTGGCCCATGTGTTAAATTATTTTATGGAAACCACTCCAGTTATGACTGCTGAAAATTTCCTCTCTTGATTTACACATGAATATGTGCTTGTTAAATTTGTTTTCTCATCACTTGTAAGTGTTCAAGGTAAATGGGGAGGCTTCAGCCAGTGGCCAATATATCCTCCCGGTAACAGAAGTTGTATTTCCTAACTTCTTATATTTAGTTTTCTTCTCTTCCCAATCACAACTTAAGTTTCTAAAAGTCAGGGACAGGATCATGCCCTTTTTTTATTTCCCCTCATTGGAAAAGCAGAATGTCTTTAACTTGAGAGCTACTCTATAAATATTTGATTGACTGACAGGTGAGGGGGTGATGTGATGAAGAGGTTTGGGAGAAAAAGGAAATAAAACCCTCATATTTCATCAGGATTTCTAATCCTCAGGTTTGGAATCCCTCTACGAAGGTGTTTCTTAAGATTTTCTAGATCATACGAAAAGGTCTGACAATTAAGGTGGCACACTTGTTGCAATAATGTTGCTAACCTTTTTTTGATATCAGAGGGATTATTTGTTATGAATTTGTATCAAGTGAGCAAACAGTTAACCAAGTTCACTATTTGGAAGTGTTGAAAAAGCTATATGAAAAAGTTAGACGACCTAAACTTTTCACCAGTAATTCATGGCTCTTGCATCACAACAATGCACCAACTCACACGGCACTATCTGTGAGGGAGTTTTTAGCCAGTAAACAAATAACTGTATTGGTACACCCTCCCTACTCACCTGATCTGGCCCCCAATGACTTCTTTCTTTATCGGAAGATAAAGCAAATATTGAAAGGAAGATATGTTGATATCATTCAGGACATCAAGAGTAATATGACAACAGCTCTGATGGCCATTCCAGAAAAAGAGTTCCAAAATTGCTTTGAAGGGTGGACTAGGCACTGGCGTTGGTGCATAGCTTCCCAAGGGTAGTACTTTGAAGGTGTCCATAGTGATATTCAGCAATGAGGTATGTAGCACTTTTTCTAGGATGAGTTCACAATTGTCAGATCGTGCATGTGCTTGCACGCGCATGGATTCTATTTGTTCTTCTGCAGAGGGTCTAATTAGACTTTACAAGTGTCTACAAGGTCAGACAATTAAGTTCGTGAACTCATCCTAGAAAAAGTGCTATATACCTCATTGCTGAATATCACTATGGGCACCTTTGAAGTACTCCCCTTGGGAAGCTATGCACCAACGCCAGTGCCTAGTCCACCCTTCAAAGCAATTTTGGAACTCTTTTTCTGGAATGGCCATCAGAGCTGTCATAATATTACCCTTGATGTCATGAATATCATTCAAATGTTTTCCTTTCAATATTTGCTTTATCTTTGGGTAAAGAAATAAGTCATTGGGGGCCATATCAGGTGAGCAGGGAGGGAGTTCCAATACAGTTATTTGTTTACTGGCTAAAAACTCCTCCACAGACAGTGCCGTGTGAGGTGGTACATTGTCATGATGCAAGAGCTATGAATTGTTGGCAAAAAGTTCAGGTCGTATAACTTTTTCACATAGCTTTTCAACACTTCCAAATAGTAAACTTGGTTAACTATTCACCCAATTGGTACAAATTCACAATGAATAATCCCTCTGATATCAAAAAAAGGTTAGCAACATTATTGCAACAAGTTCACAACCTTAATTGTCTGACCTCCTGTGTGTGTGTGTGTGTGTGTGTGAATACAACACACAAACACAAAAAATTCTGTGTTCAATTTCAGTAATTTTAAAATTAATCCTAAAATATAAAAATGCTTTTACTTTATCTCCTTAACAAAATTTCTTTTGCGGTTATGAGTTATTTTTTTCTTGCCTCTTACCAAAGATCTTTCTTTTAACCACTAGAAGTAACCCTGTCCAGTGTCCTCTCTTGACAGACATGGAAGCTGAGTCCCTGAGAGCCTATGTGACTTGCCCAAGCAAATCAAGGTCTGACCTCTGGCTAGATGCAGCTGCAGGACCAGCTGTTTTCCACTATCTAGACTGCTTGTCATAACTTTGGGACTAGGTATACTCCTACATGGTAGCACCACAAAAAAAGTTTGAATTAACTCTAATCTTGTCAATAAATGACACTAATTTGTCAATGGAACCCATACATCACCTTTCTTTTAAAATACCCCCCTTGTACCTGGCCTTTTGCTGTGAACAAGTAAAGTCAACTGGTACATCTGAAAATGGAACCTACAATATAATATCAGCTCCCTTAGCCAATTGAGTGCATATCATGCTCCCACCTGTCATTCAAGATCATTTTAGCCAACATTTATTGATGTCTGGTATTTACCAGGCACTGCTTTCAACACTGAAAATACAGAAATGACCAAGGTCACCAAAGGCTCATTGGCTAATGGAGTGACAGACATATGAACACATGTGCTGAACTCAGGATATCCACAAAATGGAAGACTCTTTTAATGAATAAAATTACAATTAATTTTAAAAAGTAAAAATTGTTTAAACTACATTCTCAATTCACCATAGAACAGATCTAGAAATTATTAACAAAAGTGATAAAACCCTCCAAAAATAACCTCAGTTCCTTGAAATTTTTTAATTCACTCATAAATAATTTTGGTTAAAGAAAGAAAACAGCACAATTCAGAACTATATAGAAAATTACATACATGAGTTTATGAGATGCTCTCAAATCTATAGTCATAGGGCAAATATATAACATTAAATGTTTCCATGAGTAAGTTTTAAAAGGATAAAAAGAAACTAAAATTTCAAATCAAAAGATTTAGGAAAAAGTAAAGAAGAAATGATTAACAAAAATAAAACAGAAATTAATGTATAAAAAAGAAAAAGAGTTGAGCTTACAAATAAAATTAAGAGAATAAAATACAAATATTCAAAATTAGGAGTAAAAAGTATATAATCCACTGACATGAAATACTTTTACTTATACAAGAATCTAATGTGCCAGTCCACAACAAATAAAAATAAAATTTCTGCAAAACACACAATTTTTTTAAAAATGAAGATTACCAACACTGTATCCAAAAGAAGTAGAAAAGTTGAACAAACAAAGCCATGGAAGAAATTGGAAAAGTCTGCCAAGGGATTAAACCCAGATGGTTTTATGGGCAAATTCTTTCAAACTTCCAAGAAATCAACTATTCTATTGCTATATAAAATGTTCCAGACCATATAATTTTTTTGAAGACTCCCTTGTTTAATTTGTGAAATTAGCGTAATGCCAATAGAAAAATCTGACCAAAACAAAAACAGAACAATAAACAGTCTAACAAAATTTTGGCCAATCTTATATTAGTATAAGTAAAAAGATCAAAACATATCAAGTGCAGGTTAAGCATGTTCATTATTCCCATTGCAGTTATTTTTTTTAAAGACATTTAGCCAGCGCAGGAAGGCAAAAAGAAATAAGAAATGCAAACATTGAAAAGGAGACCAAATTAATATTATTTGCATAACTGACGGTCACCAACCCAGAAAACTCAAGGTAGTATACCTCTAAAACTAATTACCCAGTAAACTAGACAATTACAAAATAAATATACATAAAACAATTGCTGCTTCTTAAATTAGCAGCAATAACTACCCAGTAAATATAATGGGTAAAGTGTTTCATTTCCAATAGCAACGAAAACCCAAAGATCTTAGAATAAATTTAACAAGAAATATGCAGGACCTTTATAAAGGAAACAACATGCTTTACAAAAGTCCATAAAAATGCTTGAGAATAGAAGAGTGTTTTAGATAAATAGGTAGAAGATAGATAGATGATAGATGGATAGATAGGAGATAGATAGATAGATAGATAGATAGATAGATAGATAGATAGATAGATGATAGATAGACTGAAAGGTGAAATTTAATATTGGAAAACTGTACATTCTCCCCAAGTTAATGCACTTTTTACTCAAAATCACAATGGGAATTTTAGGAATCTGAAAAAGAATGGTTTTAAATTTCAAAAATTGTTTGGGAAAAATCAAGGAGTAGCTGAATCTCAGATACCAAAACAAACTATAAATCTAGTAAATAAAACAATGCAGGACAGAACAGAAAGCACCAAAACAGGTCCAACCAGATAAGAATTTACTCTAGGAAAAGTGTGACATTTCAAATAAACAGGAAAAGATAGAATTTTTAAGAAGTGGTTCTAAGACACTGGGTAACTATTTGAAATAAAATGTAAAATTCAATCCTTACCTCATATGGCATGCCAAAATTCCAAATGGGTTTTAAAAATCAATGTTCAAAAAATTATAAAAGAACAAAAATATAGATGAATATTGATCTGATTGTTGGTATGGAAAGCTTTTCTATGAATAAAATGAGGAAGGGAGGGAGAAATGAATGAAGAGAGGAAATACTAATAAATTTAACTATATAAAAGTTACTTCTAGATTTAAAAATGACATTAACAAACACTGAAGGCAAATATTAACTTGACAAAAGTATTTGCAACATATAAAATAATTAATAGTCTTACAACCAGCTCTTATAAATCTATAATAAAAACAAAAATATCGTTTAAAATGAGCAAATGATAAGGATAAGCAATTCAAAAAAGGAAAAACGCAGATAACATAGAAATGTTTGAAATGTTTAGCTTCAATAATAATCCCAAAAATTCAAGTTAAAACAAAGTATCACATTTCATTTAATTTCAAAAATTGAAATACCCTAGGCTGGTGAGGATATAGGATCATGGCTTTTTTTTATGTATATTCTGTTGGCAGAGCTGTAAATTAATACACTTCTGAGGAGCAGTTTAGTAATAGATATCAAAAACCACTCAAATGTTCACCATTTGACCCAGAATTTCCACCCCTCGAATTTTATCCTAAGAAAATGATCAAAGCTGCTTACAAAGATATGCACACAAGAATACTCTTTGCAGTATTACTTCAATAGAGAAGAGTTTGATTCCTCTAAAATACATTTAATCAGGGCCCTGATTAAATGACTTACAGCATATCCACATGCAAATTCATTACAATTTACCTATAGATTATCTAATGACACAAGAAAATATCCAAGATACATTGCTAAAGAAAATGTTGCAAAACGTTATGTGAAATATAACCTTAACTGTGTTTTAAAATTTTAACCATGAAATTTGTTATAAATGTCTGTCTTGTTCACTCTCACACTGCTAGAATGTTCTCATCTTTGCACATTAGAATAGCCTGGAATATTTTTACAAAAACCCTGCCTGGGCATCACCACCCAAAAAAAGTAAAACAGAATCTCTGTGAGTGGGTTGTTTTGTTTTGTTTTGTTTTGTTTTAATTTCTCCAAGTGATTCTAATGTGCAGCCAGTGTTCAAAACTACTTCTGTGTAGAGCAGTGACGCTCAGCCTGGGAAATTTTGCCCCAGGGGACGTTTGGCAATATCTGGAGACATTTTTGGCTGTCATCCCAACTTGGAGTGGGGAAGTTGCTACTGATGTCTAGTGGGTAGGGGCCAGGTTTTATGGGCTGGATTTGTCCCTCTAAAATTAAATGTTGAAGTCCCAATCCTCAGTACCTCAGAACGTAACAGTATTTGGAGATAAGGTCATCAAAGAAGTCATTAAGTTAAAATGAGGCCTTTAAGGTAAGGGCCTGAATCTAATATAACTAACGACCTTATAAAAAGAAGAGAGACACCAGGAATGTGAGGATACAGGAAGAAAGTGACCATCTACAAGCCAAGGAGAGGCCTCAGAAGAAACCAACCCTGCTGACACATTGATGTTGCACTCCCAGCCACCAGAACTGTGAGACAATAAATTTCTGTTGTGTAAGACCCCCGAGTCTATGGTATTTTGTTACAGGGTGGCACTGGCACATAGGGATGTTGCTAAATATCATATAATGCACAGTACATTCTCTGCAACAAAGAATCGTTTGAGTCAATGGAATTGTAATAGATATGTATGATATGAGGGTGGGGGAGTGGGGCGGCGGATTGGGGGAGGGGGATTATCACTTTGAGGGATAGAAAGTATAACTATTGCACAGTGTTGTACACCTGAAACTAATTAAAAAACAAAAGAAAAGAAAAAAAGGAAAAAAATTGAATTATTTTGACCCAAAATGTCAATAGTGCCAAGGTTGAGAAACGCTGCTCTGGAGCCTAGCTTGGTGCTGTGTGTAGATAATCAATAAATAGTTTCTTGACTAAGTGAATGAGACATTTAGTAGGTAAAAATCAGCAGGACTTGGTCACCAATGGAATGTGCACAGAGAGGAAGAGGGCAGAGTCGAGAATGGCAACCAGAGTGGGGAAGGCAGGACCCAGCAGGGTGAACAGGTTGGCGTGGGAATTAAGTGGAAGTTGAGGGGGTACCTGGTGAAGGTGTTCCGTGGCCAGTCAGAAATAGTCTCTGGAAATAGAAACAAGGCAATTGCTGCCGTGTAGAGAGCGGCTCAGCTGCTACATGGAGATAAGACTCTCCTGGAGGAGCAGCAAGAATCAGCCAGATACTAACCAGGAAACTTGAAGACCACCAATAGTTAAAGGGCAGGCAGAGGACAAAGGAGCCAGTACATCAGATAAAGGAAAAAGAAAGAGGCTAAATGAGAACCGCCATCCAAGAATAGCCATGAAGATGCGATGGTTAGTTACTATGGACCTGGCTAGTGTGTAGTACCAATTATCAAACACTACTCTAGGTGTTGTTGTGGGGTTGTTTTGTAGCTATGGCTAACATCTACAATCAATTGACTTTAAGGAAAGGATAATGTGAGTGAGTTTCATCCAGTCAGTTGAAAGGCCTTAAGAGCTAAACTGAGGTTTCCCTGAGAAAGAAGAAATTCTGCCTCCAGCAGCATCCATTCCTGCCTGAATTTTTAGTCAGCAGGCCAGCCCTGCAGGTTTCAGACTTGCAAGGGCTCACCATCGTGTAAGTCAATTTCTCGTTCCGTTTCTCTAAAGAACTCTGACTGATACAGAAGCTGAGGAGGGGTCAGGGAGAAAGTGAGCTGACTGCCCCATTCTGCACCCTTCCACACTGGCCATGGTATAGATGAGCAGAAAAAAAAATGTTACTTAATACCCATAGCAAGAACTCAGGAGAGGAGGAAAGAGAAAAAAGAGAGAGAGAGGTCATGGGAGATTTCAAAAATGTGTGTCTGCCTGTGGAAATGAGGAGGGAAACATAGACGGAACAAGTCAGGACACAGGCGCCAGGGCTGCCCCACTGGACCCCTGCCCCTACCTGCTGGGCGCTCACTGCACCTCAGATGCTGCCTCAACCTTCCAGGGGGGGTGTTTTCATCTTTGTTTCTTACAGATGTGGCATTTGGACCTGAGAGACACTAAGTAATTACCCTAGATCCTCTACTAGCTTGCAGAGGAGACCCAAACACAGGCCTCTCTAATCCCACTCTCCTACTATTCCTCAAGCAGTTCCTGTACAGCAGCTTGCTGGAAACTCCAGGAGGGGGAAAATGGAGCTCTAATGCCAACTCTGCCCTGACTGGCTGCAGGGCATCTATAAGCAGGTGGCAGGTAGTGGGAGTCATCTGCCATGATGGAACTGCCCAGGCTTTGGGGACAGACACCTGGTCTGGATCTCAAGTCTACCATATACTACTGGTCAGGTGGGCTTCGACACATTTCTTACTCAGCCTCCCCATCTTGAAGACAGAGATAAATGACACCTACCTTTAAAAGACTGGGTTTCCTGAGACAGTATGCACAAAGCACATAGCAAGCACTCCAGAAGTGGGAGTTCCAGTCCCTTCTCAGTCTTTCTCTGGTCTTCAGTTTTCTCACCCATTCTACCTCCTACAGGGTTGTTGGGCTGGTCCAATGAGATAATAAATACAAATATCCTTGATAAATTCAAGACATCATCATTAGAGGAGGACAGGATGCAAGCACCATACTTTATGCAAAACTCAGCCACCAGTTGTACAACCCTGAGCAAGTCATGCACACACCCTGTGCCTCAGTTTCCCCATCTGAATTGTGTGCCTCGTGAAGCTGTTCCACCTTCCTTCATATGTAGGCAAATGAGTACAATTTGTAACTATTATAAGAGGACTTTCAGGCCATATTGTCGTGTTGGACTTCTAAATAGCCAGATGACATCTCCAGCCCTCTCCGCAGTACACACAACTCTCATATCCTATAATGCAAGATCATCCCCCTCAAGTAAGCTCCTTTGTCTCTTCAAGGACACACTAGCTTTAACTTCATAGGATTCTCTTTTGTTCTTTCAACTCCTGACTCAATGCATATCTCGTGAGTTGCTGGCTCTCCCTGTCATCTTCTCTCTCCGAGTTGACATATGGCTGAACCGATATCCTTCCTCTGTTTCCTTTCTTGTTACTACATGTCCAGTAGTATTGCATAAAAGTGCTTAACGGGAAGGGTCAAGCTCAGTTTCAAGCCTGAGGTCTGGGATTACATCAAATCCGTAACGTTTATCTGCCCTTGCCATCAGCCAAATACTTCCCAATTTAGGTCTCACTCACATCCAGAGAAGACTGAATTGTCTGGGCCACAGCATCTCCTGCTCCCGTCTCCACTTTTCTTACTTAATTGCACGGGTACAGCTCCCAAACCCACTTAGGCCTGTGTAATGGTCACAGACAGTGTGGCTATTCCAAGCCAGGCAGCATTTCTACCTGACGTGGCTGCCGGGCTGCTGTCAGAGTAAACAGACCACCTCCATCGGGCTGGAGGGGGGAGGCCCACACAAAGGGCTTTCTGTTTTAATTAAATAAGAAGTGGATTTGAGCCCCATTTCCCAAGACCCTCGCTTTCCACATGCCTTGGGTACAGGGTGAATACTATTATTATATGACAGACCTCCCCCATTACACCACGCACAGCCCTAACTTGGGGCAAGAAGATATTGGCGAGTCCAAACACTAGCATTTTTGTGAGATTCCACCTTAGGAGACACCTCCTGCCAGCAAGTGTGGTGTCCCTCTCTGTTCTCTGTCCTCTTGTGCATAAATTCATTTTATTGCCACTAAATCTACAATGAATAATTGGGTGCATCCCCGGTGCCTAGGGCAGTGCCTGAAACCCAGGAGGCACTTTATAAATATTGGTGTAGTGAATACACAAATGAATGATGCACAAATAAAAAGTTCAAGTGGGGGGTTAAAAGGGAAAATAGAGTTTGGGGTTTGTTTTGTTTTGTTTTGTTTTTTTGGTTTTGCTTTGTATTTAAATGAAAGAGGAGAAGAAAGAACTGTTCATTTGGGATCCAAATTAGAGGGCAACAAAGCCCAGGAAAAAGTAAGTCATTTGTTTGACCATTTGAGGGCATAGTGGTCGGTCAGCAGGTATCTGCTGGAAACAGCACAGGGCACGGCTCTAGCAACCTTCTGGGTCCAAGAAGTTTCATCCGCCAGACTAGAGATCTCACCTCTGCAGCCTCAGCGCCTCACGTCTGCCTGTTTTGCTCATCCTGCTCCATGTCCACAACCTGAATGTGGTTACTTAACCCTGATAGCTTCCTCTGGGGAGCACTTAGAGCCTTTAAGACCTTACCTCTGCTTTACCAGAAATCTCCTCATTAAAGAGTTACTTAAAATGTTCCCAGGACCTAAACCATTAAGATTTAAAGGAAACAATTGACTGCTTTTTTTCCGTGCCAAATCAGACCATTATTTAACATGGTGAGGGCTACCACTGAGGTTACTGAAGTAGAAAACGGGGTCATATATATGTTGCTGGAAAACAGAAACTTAGCAGGGAAATTGAAACCAAGATAGGCTCAGGGACAAACCTAGTCAATGTGATGTCTTCAGGAATCAGGCTTTGCAGGGGTCCTGGAGCCCAAAAGTGAGACTCGAACTGGCCTCCAGGATTTCCAAAGCACCTCCTTCGTCCTATATCCCATCTCACAATATAGTCAGACTGGAAATATGCAGGCCGTGAGGAAAAGGCTTCATGGAGGAGGAAGGATAGCCTGGAAGGATGGCAAGCCAGGCCGGGGACCAGAAGAAGATGAGGTTTGGCAACATGAACAAGGGGGTGAGAGGCAACAGGGTCCAGCAGAGGCTGGAAGCTTGTTTTGAAGCAGGAGATGAAGTTCTCCTTTCCGACCACACCCCGCCCTGCCAAGAGAATCTCACCCTTCACGGGAAAGTGCTTTGGGGAACATCACAGTCATCTGTGTCTGAGTTGGGCAGTTCGTACTGAGTCATCTTGGTGTTCTGACTTGTGCATTGCAGTTTAAGATAGGGGTTCCAATTTCTTCAAAATGCTATCTGGTCAGATCAGAAAATGGAAATAGATACCATCTCCTTCAAACCTGAAGTTATATTAACTCAGGACAGGAAGAAACCTCCTAAGTGGGTAGGGAATGGTGAACACATCTGTTTGGTGTCCAGCTCAGGACAAATGGAAAACATCCCTGGGTTTCTCTATGCAGTTATGGGCTTCTGTTTACCAGAACTTTCTCAGAAAAAAAGTTCTTCACTTTTCTGAGCTGTGAGTTTACGCAGGCATCAGGATAACTCAGCAATTAAATCCCCACACAAACCAAACTCAGATGATTTTTTTGCTTTCCCTGTCATTTCCCATGAAGGCCTTGTTCTTTTTGCAGGGTGGGGTACTACCAGAAAGACCAAGCCCACATAAGCTTGCCTGGGCTCCTTCCATTCCCTGCGGCTGCTTGATGCTTGTGAGGACCCCATACCCAGCATGCCCCTCTGCCATTCCTCGGTGAACACTGCACTCCATGACAAAGGCCACCTTTCGGTGCCTTATTCTTTCCAGGGGCCTGATAAGGTAATCTAGGCCTTTTGTCCTAAGTAAGATTTTAACATTGGTCATATTTTTATAGATCCTTTCTATATTTGGGGGAAATTCCCATATCGGTTGTGCCTCCTCATTGCAGTCACAACTCAAACTCCTGACTTCTTTTGCAGCTAAGTTGCAAGGCTGTGACCTAGCTCATCTACATATCCACATAGGATTTTGTCCTGGAAATGAGGAAGCGAGCATCGTGAGGAACCAGGCTCTGCCAAGGGAATGAAACCCTTTGATTGACCCTAGTAGCAGCAGAGGCATCAGGCCTTGGGGAACCAGGTCCAGCTCTAAACACAGAAGTAGCCCTAACGCTGGGAGCAGCAGTACGTGCAGGAAAGGTGATGTGTTTCTGGAATTGAGTTCTCAGCAGCTGCAATAGTGGTTCCATCTTTAGAACAATACTACAGTGTGGTTGGAGCATTTTTCCTGGAAGCTTAACCTTGAACCTGCTTCTCCCCCAACTCCCAATGATTCTGGGGGGTGGGGGTGACCAAATATCATTTAATAAATTCATTCTCTTCTTGAAACAGTCAGATTAGTTTCGGTTATCTGCAACCAAGAATGCTAACAATGGGCATTTTGCAAGTGGAGGGGACAGCAGCCTAGGGGCACATAGACCTTTGACACTTGGCTCTTCTTCATGGGGGCTCTCTCCTCTGCTGGTCTTTAGTGACAGGGTAGGGGGCAGGGGTCATCTCTTCCTAGCATATAGGAAACTCATTCTTTCAATGCAAGGCAACCTCGTAAGTTATGAGCAAACCTTTTTTTGAATCAATGATGTCTGCTCATGTAAGTTCCTTTGACACCCACCTAAAGCTACAACACAGACGAGATTCACAACATGACCTCAGCCAGGGTTAAGCTTCCATGATCTCTCTTTGCTCTCCCTTCCCTGGTCCTAGCTCAATCTTTACTTCATTCCTTTCCAGAAACCTAGTGACTTCGTATCTCAAACCTTTCTCTCCCACTAATCTTAGTCAAACTTGCAATCAACTCCTTTAAGGCATAATAACTAAAAATTGCTTAGAGGATTATCCTTTGCCAGAAGTATTTGCATGAAACAGGAATCAAAGCCTTGGACTAAAAGAACAATACCTCCTGGCACAATTCCAAGCATCAGCCCAGACAATAAAGGAAATTCCTGTTTGATTCACCTCAGTTTTTGTTTGTTTGTTTGTTTTGGGGGCCATGAGGAGTTCCTAGGGTGACTACAAAGCCATCATACAGGAAGGAAGGACTTGAACATTTATTGAAAAGCATTGCACTGGATGTTTTTTCCAACACTGTCACACTTACCCCTTGCCCTCACTCCTTCCGTCACACCAAGCACCTTGATGCTCCTCCCACATACTCGCTCTAGCCTCAGGCCTTTGCATCTTCCAGTCCCTCTGCCTAAAGAACTCTGCCAGATGCCTGCATGGCTCACTCTCTTATATCCTTAATTAGGGACACCTTCCCTGACCACTTGGCATTTACCCACTTACTCCTGGTAGTCTCATTCCGCCTTACTGCTTTATTAGTTCTCCATACCACTGATCATATGACATACTTATTAATTCACCGTCCAGCCCTCTCCTCCCACAACGAAATGTAAATTCTATGAGAGTATGGATTTCATCTCTGTTCCTAGCACCCAGAGCAATCACTGGCATGTAGTCAATGCTCAATAAAAATCGTTGAAAGAATTAAATTCATATAGAATGAATTTTATATATCATTCAGAAAAACAGTGATGTTCAGAAAAATTAAATGACTTGCTCAAGGTCTCCCAGCTAATCCATGGTGAAACCTGTACCCAAAGCTGAGTCTGTAGAACAACAAAGACCAAGCTTGCTCACCCCTACCACCCTAAGCAGCTTAATAATAGAGAGTATTAAGGCTGACTCCCTCAGGTTCAGTCACCTTTTTGGTGATAATACTTACATTGCTTAAAGTAATGCTGGTTGCTGCAACTGATAAACCTTCATATCTAAGTGGATTAACACAATAAAAGCATCTGATACAGGTTTCCCTGGAAGGAATGGTCTCTTCCAAATGGTGAATCAGGGACGCAGGCACTTTCTAACTTGTGGATCCACTATCTTTGACAGGTGGCTCACTAGGATGCCTTGGGAATCACTTCCACTTTAGTCTGATTGAGGATCACACTTGTGTGTGTGTACAGAGGTGGGAGTTACACTTCTGCTCACACTACATTGACTAGCATTCAGTCATATAACTAACCCAACTGCAGAAGAGTTTGGCTATGAGCACAGGGAGAGGAGAAAATAGGTACGTTGTTCAATTACCAGCCTTAAGAAGATCCAAGTGTCATCTTCTATCAGGTTTTAGAGTGCCCCAACTGCTGAGTGGGGAGACGCCATGCAAAGTGGTAAACCACCTAGACTATAATTCAAGCAGTCTTGGGTTCAAATCCTAGGCCCACCACTCGCTACTTGCTTGACCTTAGTCAAAGTTACTTACCTCTTTAAGCCTCAAGTTTCTCAACTATAAAATAATGACAATATGACATCTACTTCTCAGGTTGTAGAGGGGAAAATCTGAGCTAATGCTAGTTGGGTATGTAGCACAGTCCTGACACATGGCTATTATCAGGGGGAAGATATTCAGAAGTGGGGTTCCTCAGCTTCTTCTCCTGGTACTCTTACTTCCAAGCTAGCTAGTGGTCCAGAGAGCCACTCCCAGTCTCAAAGCTTAAATGAGACAAGCTTTGTCCCAACTTGACAAGTGACCTATGAGTCCTCTCTGTTGCATCCTATTGATGATTTCTGACAAATCCCACAGTATCAGTTTGCATAAGTAAGTTTTGAAATGCCCTTTCCATTAACAGAGGAGCTCTGCTATTAACTAATTACACTTTGGCTTTTCCTGCGTTAGCCGCTGTGCCAGGGAGAAGAGGCCGAGTGTGAGGTGGCCTCTGGCATGGAGAGAAGGATTGTGCGGACTGGGATAGGTGGGGGCTAGGGTGGGCACAGGGGCTGCTGTTTTCTCGCCTTTCTTCCTACAGATCCTGTTAATGGGAGAGAGGCCTGTTGAAAAGAGGACCCATAGAGGAGCTGCTCCCAATTTCCCACAGGAATGTTTTCAAAGGCTTTGGAGAAACTCAGATTTTTCAGAAACATGCTGATATTCAGAAAAAAAAAATTTCAGTAAACTGCTCAAAGTCACTTAGCAAATGTATGGTTTGATTATGGTGGGGTCCTGATGGGAAGAGCTTCAGTTTCAGAAACTAGGGCCCTCACTGCTGGTGCAACCCCCTGCCAACATCTACAGAGTCATCCCCATGCCAGAGAGGGAAACAGTGGTGTGCCCACTCTCTTCTTCAGCTGTGCCTTCCTTCTGTTCATAAAAAAAAGAAAGCTTTGGTTTTGGAATGGGTCAGCAGTCAGTTCAAATCCCAGCTCTACCTCTCAAGCAAGTTGTATAACCTCTCTGAGTCTCAGCTTCCTCATGTCTAAAGGGACTACCACAAGGATTAATTGTGAAAAAGTGTAATTCAAAGTAGATACCAAGTAAATGTTTGTAGGTGAGAGTTTCCTACTTCCTTCCCTCCCCTGAGATCTCTCTCATTTCTGTAGGCCTTGATGTCACCAACCTGAAAATGTTCTTAAGAAGTGGCCATCTCTGAGGTAGTGTCATTTTAATACAATGCATTGTGTAGCTGAGGGATGGGGTAGTTTACCACACCTTGAATAGTGAGGTACAGATATCTCTGTGACACTGATGGAGTGGGCACAATAGAAACCCACTTAATGGGATCTGAAGAGTCTCTGGGGGACAACTCCTCCTGAGAGAAAGCATCAGAAATTAAGAGCTTCACCCAATAGAAAGTCTTTACCACTGAAAGGGTGTAGGGATTTTGAGTTGGAATCATTCAAACCTATCCCTATCCCAGCCACATGGATAGGTGTCTAGGTCCTGGACATAGAAAGTTAATAAAAAGAACTGAGCTCTACTTTTGGTAAGAATGCAGGAAATTACAAGAAACTGTTGCTTTCACCCTAACCATGAAAACAAGCCAAAAAAGCTACAAAATCACAATTGTTTAAAAACCACTAGAGAGCTGAAGGTGCACAGAAGTGAAAATGAACTAAACTTCAAAAAGTGATGATCCTTTCTTGGTAAAAAGACAGACGATGCTTTCATCACTGGTGGAGGAGCAGAGAAAGAGCAATCTGCTGTGCATGGGGGTAAGGAGAAAGCTGCCAAACATTTGACAAACTAATAGCAGTGAGTGGGTTGCCATGACAGACTAGCACCTGAGCCCCAGCCACACTGTGAATCTGTACCTACCTACCAACTCATTTCCATTGTTCTCATCTAGACCCAGAGGTAGTACGCTGAGGGCTGGGGATAGGACAAGAGGGCTTAGACAGACTTCTCTGCAGTGTCCAGGGCCTTCCCCAAGTACAAGGGTGAAGTTGGGAATGGGGCAGGAGATCTGAGGGAAATCACTTGGAAGCACTCTGGGCTTCCACCGAGTACACTGCAGCCTTCCTCCAAAGGATCAGGGCAGGACATCTTGGGGGAGAGAGAACTCTCAAGATGCAGAAAGCTAAGGGCAGAATTGGAAAGCAAAGAGAATACTCTCCAGTGGGTGGGTAAATAAATAAACAATAAATAAATAAATAAATAAATAAATAAATAAATAAATAAATAAAAGCTGGCAGCCAGATTATAAAGCATAAAGAATTTTCTGGAAGCTCACTAGTCCCAAGATCTTAAACCCTGCTCAAGGGAATCTTGATTTTTTTTCCCCCTCAAATTATTTTAAGCCAGTGGCAAAATGAATCTAACTTAAATTGCAATTAAGCCCAGGCTCAGTTGAACTACAGATTGACGTAATCTCTCTACACATGCCCTCAGGAAAAAAAGATGATCTCCTTTTCTGAAGGTGGCTATTTTTATTTAGTCTCTACTGTTATTCTATACATAATGTTCCCATACATCAAGATATGTGAAAGGTACAAAAGAGCAAGAAAATCTTACCCATGGTCAAAAGAGGAAATGGGCAACAGAATCAGACTCAGAAATGGTCCTGATAGGGACTTTAAAATAACAATGATAAGTATTTTAAAGACTCTAGTGGGGGACAAAAGCATATGCATGAACAGATTAGTAATTTCAGGAGAGAGAAGGAAACTATAAGAAAAGACACAAATGGAGACAATAGAAATGAAAAATATATATCAAAAATGAAGAATTTATTTGATGTTTAATAACAAACTAGATATAGCAGAGGAACAGTTTGATGATCTTGAAGACAAATCAACAGAAATCATCCAAAAAAAAACAAAGAGTAAAATAAGGAGAAAAAGAAAACTGTGGGATAAGATCAAATGGCCTAGAAAAAAATGTAATTGGAGTTTCAGAAGAAAAAGAGAGAGGTAACAGGGCAAATATGGTCTTCCTTCCTTCCTTCCTTCCTTCTTTCCTTCCTTCTTTCCCCCTCTCTCTTTCTTTTCTCTTCTTCTTTTAGAAACAACAGCCAAATACTGTCCAAAATCAACCCATAGATCCAAGAAACTCAAAACCCAAGCAGGATAAATACAGAGAAAACCACACCTACACATGACATACATCATAAACTGTTGAGACTCAAAGATAAAGAGTCAATTCATAAAAATAGAAAGGGGAGAAAAGATACATTATTTACATGGAACAACAATAAAACTGTGGCCAGAAAACTAGAACAGCTTCTTTATTAGTGCTAAAGAGGGAAAAAAAACTATTAACTTAATGTTTCATATCTGATAAAAATAGAGAATGTACAGACATTTTCAGATAGATAAAAACAGAGAATTTGTCTTCAAGAAATGTCACCCCAAATTATACATATGTGTATAATACATATTTGTTTGTGTGCCTATGTTATTTATATATAATGTAATATACATATATTTCCATTAAAACTGTTGACTTTTCAAAACAAAAAGTAATGTTATGGGATTTGTAGCATAAATAGAAGTAAATATATATGAAAACAAGAGCATAAATGGCAAGACACAGGTACATGGAATAATTGCTGTAAGGTTCATACATTGTTCATAAAACAGTATGAACACACCTGAAGGTAGACTGCGATCATTTAAAAATATATAGTTTAATTTCTAAAGAGCAAATGCTATAAAAATAATACAAAAGTATGCTAAAATGTCAATAGAGAAGACAAAATAAAATACCAAAATGTACATAATTCATCCAAAAGAATACAGAAAAAAATAGAAATCAAATAACAAAGGACAGATGAAAAAAATATCAAAATGGTAGACTTAACCCAATCATACACTTAATTACATTAAATGTAAATAGATTAAACACATCAACAGTAAGACAGAAATTGTCAGACTTCTAAAAAAAAACGTAAGATTTACCTGTATGTTATTTAAAAGTAACATAAGTTAAGTATAAATGCACAGATAGATTAAAAGGAAAAAAATATTATTAAAAGATATATTCTATGTAAACACTAAGCATAAGAAAGCTGGTGTACTATTAAAATCAGACAAAGTGGACTTTAAGACAAAACATACTACCAGAGATAAAGAGAGCATTTCATAATTATAAAAAGGGTCAATTCATCAGGAAGACCTAACAATTCTAAATGTTTGTGTACTCCGAACAGTTTTTCAAAGTTCACAAAGCAGAAATTGACATAACTAAAGAGAAATCCACATTCATAGTTGTAGCTTTTAACACCTTTCTCTCAGTAATTGATATAACTAATAGACCCAAAAAAATTAGTAAGGATATAATAGTTAAACACCACTTTTAAACAGCTTGACATAATTGACATTTATAAAATACTACTCCCCAAACCTGCAAATACTCATTAATTTCAAGTGCACATTAACTAAGAGAGACTGCATGCTGGGCTATAAAACAAATCTGAAAAAATTATCAAGGCTCAAAATCATATCAAAGTTCAAAGTAATATTCTCTGATAACAGTAGAACTGTTAGATATCAATTACAAAAAGATATCTAGAAAAATCTTGATTTATTTCAAAATTTAAATGCCCACTTCTAAATAACCCATAACTCAAACATGAAGTCACAAGAAAATTAGAATATCTCTAATTGAATAATAAAATATAACAAAATTTATGAGATGCAGATAAAGCTGAGCTTAGAGGAAAATTTAGAGCTTTAAGTGACTATTTTTGAAAAGAAAAGAGTAAGTCAAAAACCTAAATTTCTACTTTAAGGAGCAAGAAAAAGAGCAAATTAAAACAAACATTAAATTCAATAAAGCAAATAATAAGTTAATAGCAGAAATAAATGAAATAGAAAATGGACAAATAAACAAAAAAATTACGGCTGGTTGAGTGGCGCGTTGGTTAAGAGTTGGCTTGGGACACCAGCTCTAAGCATCAGGGCCCCAGTTCGGATCTGACATGAGGGTCAGTGACACTGTGCCCTCTACAGCTAAGATGGTGAACAACAGTTCGACCTGGAGCTGGGCTGCTGTGAGTCGCCGTTGACAGCGTAGGCTGCAGCCCCTGCTGCAGTGGGCTGCCGTGAGCTACCATAAGTGACTGGCAGCCACCGTGAGCAGCCGTCCAATGGCCGGTGAGTGACTGCCTCACCCAGGAAGAGTGCAATGATAATACCAACATGGGCCAGTGAAGCGACGTCCTCCACAACTAGACTGAAGAACAAAAGGACAGCAACTTGTCTGTTCCCCTTCCCTGATTCCTCAACACTGTTCCCCTCCCCCAATTCCCCAATAAAATCTTTTAAAAAAAAAAGAAATAAAAAATTAAAAGTTGAATATTTGAAAACAATTAATAAAACATAAATCCTTAGCAACACTGATGAAGAAAAAAGAAAACACAAATTACCAAGGAGTCAAAGGAGATATCATTGCAAATCTTACAGATATTAAAAGAATAAGGGGCTAGATCCAAGATAAACACTGTGCCTGCTTCCTTCCATGCACACATTAAAATTACAACTATAGAACAATCAACCTGGAGAACCATCTGAAATCTGACTGAAAAGAAGTTTAATAACTAAGGATATAAAGAAACCAACTCAAGACTGGTAGGAGGGGTGGAGATGCAAAATGGGCTGACCCCAAACTTCCTTATGGTGGTTGAGAACTGGAAGAAATATCACAGCCATGGAGGTTCATCGCAGAAAAGCGAGAGACCCAAGCCCCACACCAGCCTCCCCAGCCCAGAACACTAATGCCAGGAAGAGGAGCCCCACAACATCTGACTGTGATGAAAAACAGTGGGGATTCCGACCATCCCATGGGACAGAAGGCTTTGGGAAACCCAGACGTCCTCTTAAACGGCCCAGGCACAGACTCCCTCACTTGCAGGCACTAACCTTGGGCTCCAGCAAAGGGACAGTAACTTGGGGGGCTGTTGGAAACATTGGGGGGCAGACTGAGGTATATGACTGCAAAGTGAGGGCTGGAGACACTCGCCATTTTTCTTGTATGGGGTTCTGCTCCCATGCAGCTGGCAGGGGGGCACCATCTTTCTTGTGTTGAGCCCTCCCCCACAGGTCAAATCTGAATCTGATTGGCCTGGTGAGCTCTGCTGCTCTGCCCTGCTGACTCCCTGAGACCCCCGCCCCACCCAACTTGCCCAACAGCAGAGACACTTTCTCCAAGAGCAGCCAGCCCTGCCCAAATTGCATTCTTTCTGAAAAAACTATCAGAGTCCACAGGACCCAGGCAGGTGGCAGCTGGCCTCAGTGTGCTCTGAGACCTTTGCTGAGTAGCTCCAAGCTCAGCACTGGCACCAAACCAGAGTTTACATTAACTTGGTGACTACAATTCTTTCCACTCTAATGACTCACTGAGACCCTGCCTCATCCAAATCATGTACCACATGAGGCTTTATCATGGGCTGAACCTTAAGGGAGCCAGCAGGTGGCAGCAAGCCTCAGGGTATCCTGGATTTTTGCAGAGATACCCCAGACCCAGTACTGGTGGCAGCCATCCTCAGTTCATAGCTTGGCCTTTCCCGTGTGGCTCTAGGGTTAGCACAGGCAGAGGACACTGCAGATCACTTTGTAGCTCCTACCAGGTAGTCTCCCAGTCACTGTCAGTGAGTGATCTGAGCCTGAGCCAGAGCCCCTCCCAAAAGGCCCCAGAACCAACAAAATTGAAGGTTGGCTTCACACCACAATAGAGTACCACCCAATTAGCCCCACAAGTGGCACACCTAAAGGGCAGTCTCAACAGGCACAAAGCCCACCTGGTGCCTGGTGCCATTTAATGGGGTAAGCCTCCCACACAGCAGCCTGTAAGCTATGGGTGTGACCAAACTCCACAACCAATTAGCCTGAGGGTCAATACCACCCACTGATGTGCCAATAGCAACCAAGGCTCAACTATAACAGGAGAGCACACACAGCCCACACAAGGGACACTCCTGGAGCACCCAGAGCAGGTAACCAGGGAGACTGTGCCACTCGGCCCCACAGGACAACTACTACATAAGTCCACCCAGCCAAGACTGGGAGACATAGAAGATCTACTTCATACATAGAAACAGAGAGGCAGCCAAATGAGGAAACAAAAAAATATATCTCAAATGAAAGAACAGGAGAGAACTCCAGAAAAAGAACTAAATGAAATGGAGGCAAGCACCCTACCAGAGACAGAGTTCAAGACAATGGTTATAAGGATGCTCGAGGAACTTAGTAAGAACTTCAACAAAGAGATAGCAAGCATAAAAAAGGCATACAAACCATAAAGAGAATCAACCAGAAGTGAAGAATACAATAATTGATATGAAGAATACACTAGAAGGAATCACGAGCAGACTAGATAAAGCAGAGGATCGAAACAGTAATTTGGAAGACAAGGTAGCAGGAAACACCCAATCTAAACAGCAAAAAGCAAAAAGAATCAAAAAAAAAATGAGGATAGTTTAAGAGACCTCTGAGACAACATCAACCATAACAACATTGGTATCATAGGGATACCAGAAGAAGAGGAGAGAAAGCAAGGGATTGAGAACTTATTTGAAGAAATAATGACTGAAAACTTTCTTAACCTGGCAAAGTAAATAGACATATAAGCCCAGGAAGCACACAAAGTCCCAAACAATAAACAAAATAAAAACAAGAAACCTCTCACCAAACTAGGAAGGCATGAAGAGAGTCCAACTTCCTTAATCTGATAAAGGGAATCTACAAGAAATCTACTGCTGATATCATACTTATATTTACAGTCACCACATCTATTCAATATTGTACTAGAAGTCCTAGCTAGTGCGATAAGGTAAGAAAAAAAGAAATACAACACATGAAGATTAGAAAAGAAGTAAAACATTATTATTATATTTGCAGATAATTTGATTTAATTAGGTAGAAAATTCTGCAGAATTTACAAAAGAAGCAGTAGAACTAATAAATAAATTTAGCAAAGTCACAAGATACAAGGCCAATATATAAAAAGCAATTTAATTTCTATATAATCCCAATGAATAATTGGAAAATAATTTATTAAATCTTATTTACAATATCATCAAAAATATTACCTGTTGAAAAATAAACCTATTGGATGATGTGCAAGGCACAAAAATATATTTGCAAAGAGTAATTAAAGAAGCAAATAAAAGGATATACCATGCTCATAAATTAAAAGAAAAAATATTGTTAGACGTCCACTCTGTCTAAATGGATCTACAGATTTTATATCATTCCAATTAAAATTCCAGCAAGCAGTTTTGAAAAACTCACAAGCTGAGGCTATAAATTATATGGGCATACAATATCCAAAACATTTGAAAAATAATAACAGAGAACTTATACTGCATGATCTCAAGCCTTATCATAAAGTCATAGCTTGATATTGGTGTAAGAATAGACAAATAGATCAATAGAACAAGGTAGAGAATCCACAAATCAACCCACACATACATGGTCAATTGATTTCAACTTTTGTTGAAAAGGTGTCTTTCTAACATATGGTGTTGGATCAACTAGATATCTGTATGAAAAACAAAGTGAACCTCAACATCTACTTCACTCCTTACACAATTAACTCAAGAAAGATGGATCATAGGCCTAGATATAAAAGATAGAACCATATAACATCTGGAAGAAAACATAGAATATTTTTGCAAACTTGTGGTAGCCAAAGATCTTTTAGGATGGTAACAAAAAGCACTAACCAGTAAAGAATAAATGGATATATTAGAATTAGACTGGGGCAGATTGTATTTTCCAAAAATGACTATTTCCAATCCCGTATGCTCTTCCAAAACTTTTGCCCCTCCCCCACTAAGAAGTGGAGTCAATTAACCCTCCTCTGGAACTAGGGTGAGCTTGTAACTGTTCCAACCCTTAGATTAAAGCAAAAGTGATGATATATGACTTCTGAAGCTAAGTCAGAAAAAGAAAACAGCTTCCATCTGACTCCTTTTTCTTGAGATGTTCTCATCCTGGGAAGCCAGCCACATTGAGAGGTCATGGTACATATTACTGCCAATAGCTTAATCTAAGGTCTAAGCTGACCATATCAATGACCAGATATGTGAGTGATCAAACCTTCAGATTATTTCAGCCCCCAGCTTATGAGCCACCCTCACTGACACCAAAGGGAGAACAGACAAGCTATCCCTATTGATTCCTACCAAAATCACAGATTTGTGAGCAAAATAAATGCTGTAATTATTTTAAGTAAAAAAAATTCGGGGAGGGCCAGCTGAGGGGCGCGTTGGTTAGGAGTTGGCTTGGGAACCACCAGCTCTGAGCAGCAGGGCGCCAGTTCAGATCCCACATGAATGGCCAGTGATGCTGCGCCCTCTACAGCTAAGATGGTGAACAACAGCTCAACCTGGAGCTGGGCTGCTGTGAGTCGCCAGCAACAGCATAGGCTGCAGTGAAGCTTCAGTGGGCTGCTGTAAGCTACCGTGAGTGGCTGGCAGCCGGCGTGAGCAGCCAGCATGAGCTGTCAAGAGCCACTGTGCGCAGCTGTCCAGTGGCCAGCGACCAATCTGCCTCACCTGGTAAAAGTGCAATGATAATACCAACATGGACCAGTGAAGCGACATCCTCCACAACTAGACTGAAGAACAAAAAGACAACAACTTGTCTGTTCCCCTTCCCCAATTCCCCAATGCTGTTCCCCTCCACCAATTCCCAATAAAATCTTTTTTTAAAAAATTGGGGGATAGTTTGTGATGTAGTCATAGTATCTGAAGCATTACCAAAATAAAAATGATTCTGCACATCAAAAGACACCATTAAGAAAATGTATAGGCTATCCACAGACTGAGAAAAAAATATTTACAATATATATATCTGACAAAGGACATGTATCCAGCACATATAAAGAATACCTATAAATTAAACATTTAAAACGAACAGCCCTATTATTCAAATAGGCAAAAGACACCTCACAAAATATGTCCGATTAAACATGAAAAGGTGCTCAATATTATCTTGAAGTACAAATTAAAACCATAATTTCATACCTACTAGCATGATTTAAATAAAAACCACTAGCAATAACAAATGTTGGAGACATTATGGAGCTAGTAAAATGCTCACATATTGCTTGATGCATATATAAAATGGTACAATCACTTTGGATAATGGTTTGATTGTTTCTTATAAAGTTAAATATACATCTACCATATGACCCAGCAATTTCACTACTAGGTATTTACACAAGAGAAATGAAAACATGCTTCCACAATAAGATTTGTACAAGAATGATAATAACAGATTTTTTCATAATAGACAAGAAACTGGAAACAACCCAAATATTTATAGGAGAATAGAAAGACAGGTTGTGGCATATCCATACAATGGGATATAGCTCAACTGTATGAAGAGTGAACTATGAATACATGCAACAACATGGATGACTCTTGAAAATGTTCTTTTAAGTGGAAAAAGCAGACACGAAAGAGTACATATTGTATGATTCTATTTAGGTGAAATTAAAACTGATCTAAGATGATAAATTAGAAAGTGGTTGCCTCTGGGAGACAAGAGAATTGACTCTCAAGGGATACAAGAGAAACTTGTGCGATGGTCTTTATCTTTTTTTATTACACAGGCATATACAATGGTCAACACTTATGGAACTGAACACTAAATATCTGTGAATTTTATTGAATATAATTTACACTCAATTAAAAATTAGAGATGTTTCTATAAACCCTGTAACACATTGGTGCTCAAGTAGCCCTTCTGTGGACTTCTTCTAAAAAATTCTTCTAACAAAGAAGGCTAAGTCACAGCTCTGCCCCACTCTGCCCCCCACTCTCCCACAGTACAGCCATATAGTGGCACACAGAGGTACTGAGCAGGACACTGGGGAGAGCAGCAAGACACACGACAAATACCCAAGGTCCATCAGCAGGTACAAGCTTGTTTATACATACTGCTTCTCAGAATGTCCCATGAGAACTAATGTAAGTAGGAATTTTTGCAGGGTGCCCCAGGTCATGAGTTATGCAGGTGGGAGTAATAAGCCAATCAAAAATGTGACTTAATCATGCCCACAGGTTGGTGAGTCAGGTTACATCAGAGACCTGAAAGCTTTAAAAATTCACCCCCCACCCCCACCCCATCGCTTCTCAGCCTTTTGGCTAAGATCAAGTGTAGTATCTGTTCTTATCAGTTTAGAAATTCACCCCAGTAAGATTGCTCACCTTACTGTATTTCCCAAGCTACCACCTTCCCCCACCTCACCAATTACCTCTTCTACCTAGCTGATGAGCTCTAAAATTCATTCCTGCCATGTCCTACATATACATGTACTATTATTTTCTAAATGTTTATTTTCCAAAATGTAAATAGACACTATTTAAATACAAATTCACTTACAAGCGTTACTGAGTTCACTATATCATTTCAAACAGTAAATGTTAAAAGCAAAACTTCTACTGGGGGCATCAATTATTTTTAAAAAATAATTTTAAGGGGAGAGGTTCTTATTCTTAGACAGACACTTGACTTCAGACAGGCCTGGATTCAAATTCTGACTTTGCAACTTCCTGGTTGTGCGACCTTGGGAAAAATTACTTCTTTTTTACCTTCAATTTCTCATACAAAGAGAAAATAATGACAGTCTCTGCCTCATAGGGCCATTGGGAGAATTAAATAATGTTATCAAAGCTTTAATACGGTAAATGGAAGATAGTATGTGCTCAGTAAACATTAGCATTATTCAAAGGAAACTTTAAGTTATACCCAAAAAAAAAAAAGTCCAGAACTTAAGAGTCAAAATACCTAGTCCTGCTCCTGTGCCCTCATTTCTCTCTGTGATTTGAGCATATTCTTTAACTCTCTGGGCCTCTATCTCCTTACATGTAAAGTGAGAAGTTTGAGTCTAGTTGTACTGGTGACTTCTCACCACCACTGAGCACCTTCTCCTCATCCTTGGCAGAAGATGCCTAAGGATGGAAAGGTTTATCTCACCATCAACACAATCCAAATGCAATTCAAATTACAGCCAAATGACAAAGAACAGCAGGTCTGCGGTGATCATGACCGACACTCCCTGCCAGTGGCACAGACAGTAGAGAAATGATTCAGGAAAAAATCTGGTCAACAAAGAACTTGGGAGTGTTGAGCTAAAAAATGGTCTCTTCCCTCGGGATTTGCAAACGAGTCAATTTTTGAAAATCCAAGCAAAGAAGGCCTTAGGGATAGGAGAGGGATGGGTCTTTCCAGTGGGTCTGCCTCTTTCTATTTCCATTACTCCACCTAAGTCAGGACATCAGGGCCTTGCCTTGGGACTATAAAGTCTCCTCACCCATCACCATGCCTCAGGCAATCTCCCCTCCGTTCTATTCTAAATAGCACAGCAAGAGCTGTCCTTCCAATGACATGCTCTCTCTTGCTCTAAGTCCCTCAGTGGTGATCGACGATACCCGACTTCTGCCCTTCCTTCCACCAAGAATGCTTTCTAAATTCTGATGATCCTTGAAGTCCCAGCTCAGTTCCAACTGCTTCCAGAAAGCTTCTCTTCATGGGTACTTGGATGGAGAGTGTTCACTCACTGGAGAACCTCAAAAAGAAAAACCCAAGCACATGCACATAAATCTTTATTGATTTCCCATTTTCTATTGAATTAAAGAAAGAAAGACCTCAGACTGGCACTCAGTACAGTCCATCACATAATCCCCATCCATCCTGCTAGTCCACCGTACCTCGCCTCATCACCAGCCAATTCTGAGAATCCCCATACCTTTGTCTTTATTCATGTTCTCTCCACCTGGCATCCTGCCCTCTGATGGTCAAAATGTGACCCATCTTTTGAGAGTTATTTCAAATGCTACCTTAACTCTGCTGCTTTTCCTAATTTTATTCTCCTTCTAAGCCCCCTGAGCACCTCGTTTTTCACCTGGGACTCAAAATCGCCTTGGTGTTTCAGTTGAAGGTGCACTCAGAAAACATAAGGCCATTGAGGGTGGAGACCGACCTCTTTGTGCCTTGTGATCACGGGATCTGCCCTGTCCATGCATTGTCAGGGGGCTTAATAATTGTTGGGTGAGGGATACTGGAAGATCTATGCCTTGGTGGTTGTATGACATGCCAGCATTGAGTGGGAAATCAGACAAATGGCACCTAGAGACCCTTCCAGTTCTAATCTTCCAGGAGCCTGAGAAGGCTTAAGGAGACCCCCTGAACTCAGCTTTTTTCTGAATTGCTTTGGCTACTAGTCGCCCAATTCAGCATGTGATTGGCTGGTTTTGTTGGTGTTATCTATATTTGATTTTTTGCAAAGATAATACATTCACATAGTTCAAAAATGTTTTTTGTCATGAAAAGGTACAAAGGACAACATCTTACCCCCCCTACTCCTATCATGCAACTGCTCAATTAACCACTTTTATTAGCTTTTTGTATCCTTCCAGATTTTCTTAATGCAAATATAAATATATGTTCTTCTATTTTATTACACAAACAGAAGCTTGCATTTGGTCATTTTTGCAATTGATCTGGGAGCTAAATTTGCCTCACCAGGTGCAGTGAAATTTCTGTTACGTGTGCACCTTAAAACTCCTTCATGTCCTACGATGCCTAGCTCAAAGCTGAGCACACACAAATGCTCCAATAAGTGCTTCTTGGTTGGCTGCCCTTCCACAACTTTCTCTGGAGCTGAGGGCAAGCACGTGCTTCTTAAAAATCTCCAACACGCAAAGAGAGGCTCTGCATTCTCACTTCCTCTGACCCTTTTTTAGAGAACGATCTGAGCCCCAGGGGGGTCAGTGCAAGTTTCAACCTGTGGTATGCCAATCCTCCTGCCACCTTTCAATCTGGTGGAAGAGAAAGCAAGATGGACTGGGAGTCAACAGACTTGGAGTTAGCTGCAGCTGTGTCCCCACGTGGCCATGCAACTCCAGACACGTCATCTGTCCTCTCCAGGCCTCAGCATCAGTGCAGGGTCCTTCAGCCTCAGCTCTGTAGACATCGTGTGCTATGGGCATGAGAGCATGTTCGCACCCAGGAGTCCATGGGAGGCTTCTGGGGCACTTCCTCTGGACCTATGACTGCCGCCCTGCTGATACTGGTCATGAGGACACAGCCCTTGCTGCAGTCATAAGACAGTGCCTGAGCATCTCAGGCCAACAGTTCCCTCCCTGAAACCACAGGCAGCTGTCTGTGTAAAGCAAGACCGAACTTCTGGGTAATCAGGAGAGGTCTTAGTAAGTGTCCCATAGTTGTCCAGATATGGGCCCCAAGAAGCCTAAGGGGACATCTGGTGAAGCCAGACTACCCACCCATGCAGCCTTCAAGGCCAGCAACCTTCTCACCTGCACCCTCTGAGCAGGTGGCATCAGAATGGGGAACTGTGTGGTTCCCGAGAGCCTCTGCTGGGGAATTCCTCTCAAATCCTCTCTGCTCCACTGCCATTGCCCTTCCCACCTGCCTCCATCTGCCTTCAGGGACAGGAAAGAGCTAACTTGGAGGGACTTCCAAGGCCATCTGATCCATCTTCTTCTACAGATTCAGAAATTGAGTCCAGAGAGTGGAAGTCACTCACCTGGGGCACACAGCTGCCTGAGGGGGAACCGTCTTCAATGATCAGCCACCCAAGTCTCAGAAAAGCCAGCCAGGGCCCTCTCTTGCCTTCTGGTGGCCTTGTTTGCACATCCACAGTGAGGCAGATGCCATGCCAAGGCTCCTCTCTCAGGGAACAGGGTGGGAAAGTGTCTCAGAGGACGCAGCCAAGCAGACACTTTTCAGTTTCCTTTTGTGGCGGAACCCCGGTTGGTTGATTCAGTTCTCTGAACTAGAGGCGAAGGCTGGCTGGCTGCCTGCCTGCCTCTGGGGGCATGATGCTGGTTATAAACTTATCACAACTGTCATGAGCAGGACAGGCAGGGAGAAGAGCAAGGTAACAGTTTTGTCTTCAGCTGACCAGCCTTCAAATTGGGAGTCAGGCCTGAACTCAGATCAAAAAAGTAGGAGCCCTGTTCCCTACAAGGCTCAAGATTATAAGGGTTTATGACAATTCCTCCCTCTGTTGAGTTATTCCTACCTCTCTTTCCCTGTCTAAATCCTCTCTCTCCTTTGAAAAGCAGTTCAGGGCTGCATCTTCCATGAGGCCTTCCCTGACTACAACCCCCTCACCCCCATCCCACAAGACACCCATGATGTATCCTGGACTACTCTTTAGAATGTGTATATGTCTGGATTCATGACCAAAAGCTGGGTGATTTCAAGAGGATGCCAATGTTCTACTTCTTTAGCATCCTTCACAGCCCTTCACCCAACAGAACACACAAAGGGTGCACAATAGCAACTTGCTGGTCAACTGATTCCAGCCCCTCCCACTAAAGGAAAATGAAACCAACCACACCATCCTTGAAATGCTTGTTTCCCTGTCAGACTGACTGTACGCCCCACACCAGCACCCCAGCACCAGGCAGTTCCATGAGGAAAGGGGTGCGTGGTAGAAAGTTGTCTACAGGGTTTGAGGACGTGGGATCTGCCTTGGACCCCATTTTTGTAGGCTCTACACCAGGTACAGTGCAGCAGACCAGAGCAGATAAGTCCCGCCTTCTAGCCTACCCTCCCTCCAGTCATCACCACACACACACACATTCTGATCAATAATTATCTGGAGACAACTTTAATGCTTAATTTCTCTTTCCCCATGATTTGTGGCTTGCAGGCCTCAAGATCCTTGAGTTGTAAAGAGCGTTTTCACTCATTAGGCAAAGTTGCAGACCCCAGTGGCAGTGGCTTTCTCCAGCCTCGCTCACTGGGCCCCAGCCTGAGGTGGAGGAAACCTCCTTGGTGAAAGCGAAGGGTCTCACAATGACGTTAATTCAGACTCTTCCACACGTGTACTATTCCTGAGTAGTGGTTAAGCTTGTAAATCCATTATTTATGATGCAGAATTGCCTGTGCAGTACAATATGGATATGTTAGCATCACCACGAGAAATTTAACTTTTGATTGGTCTTGTTTAGAGTGGTACAACTTTTACAACTTTGGCAATATGTCACCAAACATTTCTTACATAGCTTACTTTCATACGTCTTTCAAACTGGTTAGTTATATTTAAATATAGAATTCCCCTACCTGATTACACTGAACAAATTAAAAATGGCTCAATTATTTGCATCCACGTTCTGGGTTTCTTACCATTGCCCTCGCTTCCCTATTGTAGCACTGAAATCAGACCTTAACAGTGCTTGTGAAACAAAAACACAGGAGGCCATTTTCATTGCAGAACAGAAAGTCATAGGCAAGCACCTGCATTTCTTTGCTAATTGGGGGTGGAGTAAGGAGGGAGGAAAAAGAGGAATACTTCCATTTCCATGTGTCGACTTCAAGTAAGAGATTGGTGGTTTCAGCCTCGGCATGTCCAGGGCACCCATTTGTCTTCTCTGGGCCATGATTGCCTGCTCTTAAAAACAGCTACTTTTATCCTACTCCTCTTAGTGGTAGGCTAGCTTGCCATTTCCCAACACACACACTTCATGTCAGTCAGAACCACAATCCCACTGACTCACTGGCTAATCCTTAAACTACATCACTCCCTACCCCAGCCTTGTTCTTCTTGGTCCTGCACCAGAACTGCCCCCCACCCATTCCTTCTGAATCCTTTTGTTCTTCCCAGCCTTGTGCAGCCCTCTCTGAAGCCTCTCCCAATACCTTCGGCCCCTCACCAATCTCCCTTCTCTGCACTCATGTCGTACTCCTAGCTATGTCACCAGCCTTATGTAAAGACTGCTTCAATCACCTGGTGACTTGTACCAGCTTGTCCCTCCATCCTTGGGGGACCCCTATCTTATATGTCTGTGCATTCCAAATAAAGCTTAACAGAGTATTGAGTTGAAAGTTGACAATAAATATTCAGTCCTTTTTTGGAGGAAGAGTTGGCATTTGCAATCAAAATTTTAAATGCACTTGGCCTCTAAGCTAGCACCCCCACTTCCAGGCACCTAAACTGTAGAAATACTTGTTCACTAATACAAAGACACATGTTTAAATTAGTTCATACATGGAAAGAGCTTAGAATGGGACCCTGCCCTTAGTAAGCGTACTATTCGGGATTAATGATAGCTGTTGCTGATGCTATTGTTGTTAATAATAGCACTGTTTATAATAGCAAAAATCTGGAAAAGAGCACAAATGGCCAGCAATAAGAGTCACTAAATAAATAATGGTACTTCAATACAAGTCTACGTCGATTTTTAATACAATGAAGTGGATTTATATGTACTGTCATGGGAAAATGCCCACATTTTTCTTGTTTACCAAAAAAAAAAAAAAAGCAAATTGTGAAACAATATGTATAATATGATTAAATTTTTAAGTAAGAACTAGATATATAGTTGTATGCATATATGTATCATACACATTCATGGAGGCAGCATAAAGTCATAGGAAGAGCACAGATTCAGGACTCAGACTGCTTGGATGCTAGTCCTGACTGCAACTCCTACCACCTGTGTGATCTCAAGCAAATTGCTTAAATTCTCAATGCCTCAATTTCCTCATCTGTCAAATGAAGAAAATAAAAACACTTGCCTCATAGGGCTGATATATGAACCAAATGAGTTTATATGTTTAAAGCACTTAGAAAAGTATCTGGCACATAGAGGGCTCCCAATAAAAGTTGTTATCAATATTATTACCTGCAAAGGGGGAAAGACAAGAGAAAAACAAAACAAAACTATTAACAGTGGTTTCCTCTGGAGAGAGAAATTGGAGCCAAGAAAACTTTCTATTTTTTTTCCACAAGCAAGTACAACTTACATAATACAAATATAAAGATGCGACCTACTTGACAATAGGTTGCAGGTTTGACTCCTAAGCACAACTGCTACCTGAGATGTAGTGTGAGATATCATGATGCAGGACCACAAGTCACGGCTTCCCCATTTCTAAATCCCAATTCTAACTCCAACCCACAGCCACAAAATAAAAAATAAAAGATGTTGTTATCACCAGCTGCTGCCCCCCACACTCTCAGCAACCCCACAATGTGCTAAAAAATTGAGAACATCTGTTTGGGGAAAAAAAAAAAGCATCAATTACTATTTTGAATGGGAAGAAAGGGAACAGGAAATAAACCTGGTACCAATGTATTTTTATTCATACATCTTGACTGCCAAGGTAGGATCTAGTGCTGCTTTAATCATCATCTTCCTGAGGTAGAAGATGAGTCTAAGAACTAGTGAGTACAATTCCCTCTACTTTGCAAAACCTTCCTCTTCCTAGACACCTTCCCAGCCAACCCCAGGACACAGCATTCTCTACCTCCCACCACTTAACGAAAAGCTTTGGCCTCTGGTCTCCAGGAAGCCATCATTCTGGTGACTCATGTTGTGATTTAACATGTGCTCCACCTTGAGACCCAAAGCCTGAGAACAGGAGCCTATCTTGGGCTTCATGGCTTCCCCCCACGTCTTGGCACAACTCTATCCCATTGGCTACAACACAAAATCCCAACTCCTTAGCTCTACCTCATGGCTTCTCCTAGCCTCGCCCACACTCCTTTTCCAGCCCACCCTTTCTATGCCCCGACAGGATCCCCTCTCTTTCTGGGGATGAGTTAGACTGGCCAAGTCCCTGCCCTCCAACTCTATCTTTTACTTTCCATTTCTTACCTTTGTGGCTGCTGTTCCCCTTATATTCGCCATCTTTGTGCTATTGTCAGCATCACTTCCCTTCCTCTTCATAGACCCACTTCTTACTATCCCTTTAGGCCGACTTCACACCCCACATCCTGGTCCCTGACCCATGCTTAATGATCTCTTTGCCCTCTCTACTCTGCACCCCTCGTCCTGTGCTCAGTAAATAACCCAAATCACACAGGCTAGCCTCTGAATGGGGAGAGCTTATCTCCTGAACCAGACTGTAAATTCCTGAAAGGCAGGACACTTGTCAGTGTTCTTTTCCTTTCTTATATTGGGCATGGGAAGAGGGGGGTAGAGGAAACATTGGGAATTGGGAGAAGGAGAGGTGGGAATCTTCTCCCAAAAACCTAAAGTGGAGTTTCATTTAGTAGTGAAATTTTTATTGACAGCTTGCTAACTTCTCATGGTAACATTTTCTTGTTTGTCTTTTTGTTCGTTTTTCTAGGTAGCAAAGGGTAAACTTTGCTAAAAAAATAAATCTGAAACTTTCAGCTCTGATAAGATAAGTTTTCTCAAATGCCAATAATTCCACACGGCTCAGCTAAAATTAGAGAGAGAGGTGACCAGGATTTTTAATGGATTGGCTTTCATAGTAGATGCAAGATATTCAAAATTTATTTAAATGACTTTCTTAGGGACTTGGAGCAGCAGGCAATGCATCAGATGCCAGAAATCCATTTAAATATTATACTAAGGGAAGGGTATTCATTTGGTCAAGCTCCTAAAGTGAACAGGCAGGAACAGAAATGCCCTGGAGAAGTGCTGGGTGTTGCATCTTGAATCCATTTGTAAAATAAACACATTTATTTTACCATGTTTAGTACTTCAACTATTTCCTGGAATCAGTACTTGCACAAATCTAGACTGGGATGGCCAACTGGAATTAAAAAGTGACCAAGACTACAAAATTAACTTGACACTCCTCAATTTCCATGTTTAGAAACACAAAACAAAATCCTAATCAAATTAGAAGTTTATACAGTATTTCAGTCTGCAGCTTGAAAATTGTCACAGGGCACTGGCAAACAGCAGCCCTTAGCGCCTCCAGCCCCAATGTGCTTGCGATGATGGTCCAGGCTGCAGCTGTTTATGAGCTTAAAATGCAAACATACTAACTCCTTTCTTCTGCAGGAAGAACTTGCATCCCCACTGACATCTACTGCTGTCTTACAGATGGGCCTAGCCCTGAGATTTCAAACCTTCTGCAGGAAACACAGAGACACACACACCCTGCTCAGGCCCCACGCTACCCAGACACTTTTTAAATTGCTTTTCCAGTAGGATCCCAGGAAAAGGTTCTGTTTAACTACCACCTGCACATGGCCAGGATATGACTGGTTTGACAATCTATAGCCTCTCCGGTCCTGCAGGGGTCCTTGAGGTAACTCTGCCCCCCGCCTGGTTAATGACCCCTTATGGGCTTTGGATTGGGTGTTTGGTATCCTGAGTTTCCTGTGGCTAGCAAAGGCAGGAAGACCACACAGTATCAGACATAACATCCCACAAAATGAGGTGTGGCACAACAGACCTACTGTGCTGGCAACTGGGGCTGGCTCCTGAGGATGTTGTTTAATGGCTCAGCAACTCAGGGGCTGGTTTCATTATTGAACGCCCCACACCTCTCCCGCGCCCCCCCCCCCAACGGAACTCCTGCAGGCAGGCCTGGCTCTTCCCCATAGCTCTCAAAGGTTACAGAAGCCCCTTCTGCCCTTGAAAACTCTTTCAGCAACAGCCTGACCTGTTCTCCCCATATTGTCAACAGTTCATAGCTGAAGCCTCAGTGGAATATCCCATCCAATTTCCCATAAAATGGGACATGAAAATAAACACACATATTGTATGTTGGTTTACATTTCCTGCACAGACCCAGCAGGGGCGACAGGAAAGACATTAAGGAAACTATTTCTAAAGCAATGGGCTACATTTTAGCAAGAATACTCTCACTGACCCTAAAAAGAAAGCCATTCAGATGGCTTAAATCCCATATAATTCTTTGAAAACATTCTCGAACATTCCCATTTTAATTTCCCAAATCAATATGGCTTGCTAGTGCCCCATGCTCGATGACAACAATTCATATTGATGGGGAGGGAGGTATGAACATTTTTCTATTGAATGGAAAATTTGGTTATTTTTAAGGACATTATTCCAACAGAGAAAAAGGTCTTAAGACCATTGCACCTGACAGAGTATTGCTTTGTTCCTAGAAGGCTGGTTTCTCTTGACATCTCTGCCCTCATTAAAAAAGCATATCACAGTTGTCACCTTAGTGTTTTCAGTCATGCAATTTCAAGCCCCCAAACAGAATGTTGTCATTTATTTTTCTTGTGAAGAAAAGGGCTCCCCTACACTCCCAATGACAAAAATCCAAGAGAACGTTCCCATCACACCTCTCTAGTTCAGAGGATCCAGCAACTCTAAGTTAGTGAGATGTCTGAACTAGAGAACAGTAAAGGCTGTTTTATTTCTTTCAAGTAAATTCACTAACTAGATAATAATCACTTGCCATTAGCACATTAAAATTGTATGTAAGTGGTGCTACAAAAGTGCTAGAAAGCAGTTTGTTCTCAGGCAGATAAATAGCCCCTCCTGCAGTCTTGTTCACACTGTTAACCTGCTCAGCAAGCCCTTTCCTCACGGATCATGCAAACATCAGCCCCAGGCACCATGCCAGGGAAGCACACACACAATCCAGTGCCACCTTGAAACAACAATGCATCTTGCTCCACAACAGAGCCATTTTACCATACCTAAAAACCTGGAAAAACAACAACAATGAGAAGGTACTGTAGGTAATATCATTGCATCTCTCAGCAAAGGCCTTCCTTTGATTGGGAACAAAATGTTAGTTCTACACTCCAACCGTCAGGAGAAACCTGATGGCTCCTTCCAGGAAACTTCCCTTCGCATCCTCCTCCACGCTAACCTGACTTAGTGCCCTGGGTCTTCCGCTGCTTCCACCCCTAAGCTTCTCCCTGTGATGAGAGAAGGTTAAAGAAGTGTGGTGTGCCTGGGTCTGGTGCTCCTTCCAGTTTCATCTACTCCTACTTCTTTCTCTGAGCACTCCCATGTCACTGAGGGGTAACATGAGCCTGGAACCATTACCTTTGTGGGTTGGCCAAGTTGGGCATCTTAGGTCAACTCTCCTCTAGCCTTGAAGAGAAATTTCCTCTTCCCCAGCTCTTTCTTGAGGACTTGCGCTTTTTCTCATCTCAAAAGGGGAAACGTGGAAGACCAAGTTCAGAGTGTGGGGCTACAGGTTGAGGGGGTCACTAGACTGCATTTGGGCCAAGTCTTCCACCATAGGGCTAAAGAGGCCCTTTTGACCCATGCTTGGTGCAGCAGATCTCAGCAGGAACAGGAGTTTCACACTGGGGCATGAAGCCAAAGCCCTGCGGAAATCAATAGGAAGCCTTTGCCAAGAGTGCCCGCTTTGCACAGCTCCCTTGAGACCGATCTAAGATTTGATGTTTGGGATCCTGCTTAAATAGCTTTCTAACTCTTCACAGCTAGCCTAATGAGTGAAGAAACCCCCAAAATCAGGTAAGTGGCAATTTGGAACATAAGAAACTGAGCTCATCCATACACAAATGACAAGTCCTCAAATGACTTGGGTTGACCACATGCACATCCAGACATTTTCAAAAACCAAGAAGAGTTAAAAAACTGACCAGTCTTTTGCCCTTCCTACACTTGCATAGAACACAATTGGTAATATCTAGCTATTATCAAGGTAAGTAAATTTGATGTTATACATACAATAAGATCCACGTTCCAAAGATATTAAGATCCACTGTCAGATAAAACAACCTTTCTCAGCTCTGATAAGAAACTCAGTAGGGTAATTGGCTCAAGCATCATGCAACTTCCCACCCCTCACGCAGACAAGAGTGAAATCATACTTCTGGGGACCCTGAGATGTAGGGTGAAGCAGAGAATTCCAAGTAGAAGTTTCCTGGTTTTATTTCAAATTAATGCAAATTTTGTATTTAACTCAATAATGTAATAATAATCTTTCTATTAATTAAATTTCCCTCAAAAATCCTTAAGTAAAATAAATGCTCCAGGAAAATCGTCATGTTTATTTTACAGCCCCGAGTTTTGCCCAGCATCTCACCTCACCTACCTCAGTTTGAGAAGAAAAGCAACAGGGAACCAAAGCTGAATTCTAAATCTTGGACGGAGAAGCAAAAACAATGCTTACCAAAGTAGAAGGAAACCAAAAAGGATACTGATTATATTTTTCACAGAACCATTTTCCATAGCCACTGCTAGAAAATAATTAAAGTATTATGCTGGCTTGTCAAGAGGTTTCACACTGAACTGTGCTCAATTGGCACGTGAAAAGGTTTCTCCCCTAGGGACCATCAGAACTTGGCTTAGTAACAGGCTCTGAGAACACCTTGAGAACTTCATACCATTAAGCCAAACTTCTTGATCCTTTAATACACCTAAACTCTGATGAAGTCACAGAAGGTGTCAAAGCAAGGCGCAAAATCCTCGCGAGACTATCATCAACTTAGCATTTCCAGTTCAGGTGGAGACGTTAATGCCACTTATCAAAGAGAAATACAAAAAATACAATGAAAAGCAGAAACCCAAAATGAATAATATTGTGGGTTGGTCTCAGCTGGTTTCCCTTAATTTATTACCTTACGAAGTTCAACACAGATGTAAGTCTTCCACCCAAGATGGTAGCTAGTGGGAAATAGCATCTGGGAGCAAATTACCAGGATCATGGTGGCATCCTTATTGGGTAAGAGCTGTACAAACCCACCAACGAGAATGAAGGAAAAATAATCATTTGAGGAAGCAGGTTAAGGAAATCGTGTATCTAAGGACAAGAACATTTTAAATTTTAATATTATTCTTAGATAATTTGATATACAGTGGGATGAGACCAGGAGGAAAAGATTGAGAGATATGAAAGAGAGAGGAAGTAAGGAGGTCATGGAGGAGAAAGAATAGGGAGTAGTAGGAAGGATGCAAAGCCAATAGACAGAACAGGAAGTACAGGAAGGGGCCAAATGGTAGGAATGGAGAAAAGCACCCTCCGAAATCATTTACTCAGGAGGCATGCCTGTTTCATTCAGAGAAATACCTTTAATTTGCTTTATTTTTCTTACAGATGTTTCAGAACGTCTGTGGCTTGGACAAACTTCTCATTTGAAAGGGGAAAAAGAGACCTCACTTTCAACTCATATAATTTAAATTTGGCTATGACTTTGAAAGGTAATGAATTTGGGGGCGGGGGGAATTGTATAAGCCTGAAGCTTCAGAAGATGGACCTTCAATTTGATGTGAAGTTCAATTCACCTTCTTGAAACACAACAGTAATTATTGTATTTTCATAGTCACATCTTCTGTCATGATTTAATTTGAGGGAAGAATCTACAAAGGCATGATTATACCTAGGGAAACTATGGTCAACAGATTTACACCTCAGAGTTAGGAACATCATTTTCTCTATTTCACCCCAAAACATCAGACATCAATATAAATCAATCAGTCTCTCTCTCTCTCTCTCTCTCTCTCTCTCTCTCTCTCTCTCTCCCTCTCTCTCTCCCTTTCTACACACACACACACAGACACACGCGTGCGCGAACACACACACACACACACACACACACTTGGCACATACACACTCCACCTCACCCTGTCTCACTCCATATAGTCATGCTGATGGAGAATCCCAAAATCTCTTTCACCTGTGCTCCATCATCTTTTTTTCCTTATAATCTTAGAGCCATGTGTGACTTATCAATTCAGTTCTCACTTGTCAATCAGGTCAAGAACAAGGCAAATAAATAGGTTTAACTTAAAGAGTTTCTGGATTGTCAGAATTTCAGGATTCAAACAAAAACTAAATTTGACTTGGAGGGTTTTTTTTCGTTTAACTTCCTGGTGAAGGTACAATGAAATGGCCAAAAGGTAGGTAGGCAGTGGAGAATAGGTGCAAAGTACTGGAAAATCCACTGTTCTTCAATAACTGAAAGCAGACCAGAGATCCTTTTGCTCTATAAACTCTCTACAATTTGAGTAGGTTCCCTGAGAAGGTCTGGGCACTGGTCAGAGAATTCCAAATTACAAGGGGAAAAATCCCTTGAAAGAAGAGCTCAATGAGTGATTCCCATCCATATAAATTGTAAAGACACCAAAAAACATGAAACTCTGTCTGCCAGTTCTGCTCTCATTCACTTGAGCCCACTACGTGCATGTGCTTGGATGCAGAAAATAAAAATGGCCCTGCAGTCCCTTGAAAAACTCTCCTTAATCTTGATGTTACTTTAAAGACATCATAAATCATACAACCTGCCAATCTTGCCATGTTTTATAAACTGTGGGGAGAGGTAGAGCATTTCTGGCCCAATGATCTCCCAGTAACAAATGCCATTTCTAATGCTGTGGTATT
The DNA here is from genome assembly GCF_001890085.2 of Hipposideros armiger. NCBI lineage: Eukaryota > Metazoa > Chordata > Mammalia > Chiroptera > Hipposideridae > Hipposideros > Hipposideros armiger. The sequence goes on from NW_017731352.1 coordinate 2,321,740, forward strand.
TCCTGATTACCACCCAACCTCTTAAACAAGGCTCTACAAATATATTAACTGTCATATTCTCAATTTCTTTTTTACAATGGGAAATAATGTCCTCTTATGACTAGCTCAATGGAGCCAAGGGCAGCCGCTGTCTGGGGTCTGAAAAAACACCCAATTGTGGTGGGCAAGGCTTTCCTGCCAGCCAATTACCACCCGCAACATTTTATGGGTTCCCTGTTCCCTACAAGATCCCCCAAGGTCATTCCCCACTGGCTCACCAGGGTCCTGCTCAATTCCAGCCTGCCTCGGCAACTCATTGCCATCCAAATGGGTGCCAAAACTCAGCCCCGCAGGGGGACACTAGGCCTGGCCTTCAGGATCAATCGAAAAAGCTGAACCCAGGCAAGCCCAGGGCCTGGCTTGCCGTCAGAAAATTCCGGGCTGTCTGCAGCAGCTGCGGTTCGAGTAGTACAACAAATTCACTTACTGAATGACAACAGCTTTATTGGCAAGCCAATTCAATTAAAGCCCCTGCATCCAACAAAGTCTCCGGCAGCCCTCTCTGCATAAAGAACATGGAATCATGCCTACATTTCCCTGAGTGCCCTCAGCCCTAGCTGTCCCTCTACATGAGAGGGAGAGGGATGAATGAATTAGACGCGGATGATGGTAATTAATGGCTGGCTGTCAGAGAGTCATTTTGGAGGCTCAGCCGTTGAAGGCTCCATATTAAAGACCAAATCCCAGCACAAAGTGACCAGGACAGGCTAGAACTCTCGTTCTAAATGGTAGGAGTGTCACAGGCACCTGGGGCAAGACGGGCGGAGGAAGCAGGGTAAAGCAAAAGAGGGTTGGAGGGGAAATAGGGAAGCAAAACATCAGGCTGTTTGCATTGATCAATGTTTTTTATGCTATTGATATATAAATAATATGTTCATTTTTCATTTTTACAAAATATGTCCTTTAGGCTACCATTACGGCAAACTTACTTCAGAGTTCTGACATGAGCTTATTAGGGGGGAGAAAGGGAGGGCTGGCTGACTGTAGAGCTATAAACAAAATACATTTTCTTATAAAATATACATAGCTGATCATGTCACCTTCAGTAACAAAGATCAAATCCGTTTTTTGGAACCTTGTCACAGCCTTGCGAACCAATCGTTGGGCACTTGGAGAGCAGACGAGAATGGAGGAGGAATAGCAGAGGGGGCACTAAAGGGAAAGAAAATGATTAACAAATATGCTCCAACTGGCTCATTTATATGGATATGGGCAGCTCTCCCTTCGCCTGTCGCCAAAGCCAACAGAGCCAAGTGCAGGCTAACTACCTACAGGAGATAACTTGGGTAGACTGGGCTTCATTATTCCTGATAGTAACAGGTTACCACATGCACTGCTTGGAGCGTAAACATAAGCCAAGTATTGAGGGGCCAAACTGATCCTTCTCCAACAATTCAAGTCGAGGAAAAGCCAGGCTCCTGGCTTGTTCCATCTGTCTAAATCCTAGTCTTAGAGGTCACAGGGCCTGAGCTCTCACCTGTGACATGTGGGAAATCTGTGTCTGTAGTAGTAGTAGAATGAGTCTCTTGTCTCACTCTTATAAAGAGAGGAGAGAATTCCAGGTGGGAAATTCCATTTAGGGAATTTGTTTCTCTGCTCATGATGATCCTCTAGAATGCTTGCCTAGAACCTGATTTCAAAATTCCAAGTTCGGAGCAAATGCCAACTCCACCAAGAAGCCTTCCCTGATTCTCTCAATAAGAATAAATTTCCCTCTGCTACACTGCAGAATTCTGCATGGGCCTCCATCATAGTCTTTAATTCATTCTTCTTTATGCCTTAGTCATCTGTCCCCTTGTCTGCATTCCCCAATAAAAAAGTGCTTCCTGGGGCTGGAGTCTCAGCTTTGTATATAGCTGGCACTCAATAAATTGAAGTGGGGGGCCTGCTGAGTGGCGCATTGGTTAAGAGTTGGGTTGGGATGCCAGCTCTGAGCAGCAGGGCCCCAGTTCAGATCCCACATGAGGGCTAGTTGTGCTGCGCCCTCTACAGCTAAGATGGTGAACAACAGCTCAACCTGGAGCAGGGCTGCCAAGAGCTACCAGTGATGGCATAGGCTGCAGCCCCTGCTTCAGTGGGCTGCCATGCGCTACCATGAGTGGCTGGCAGCCAGCATGAGTGGCCAGAAGCCCGTGTGAGCTGCAGTGAGCCGCCGTAAGCAGCCGACCAATGGCTGGCGAGTGACTGCCTCACTCGGGAAGAGCGCAATGATAATACCAACATGGGCCAGTGAAGCGATGTACTCCACAACCAGACTAAAGAACAAAAGGACAGCAATGTGTCTGTTCCCCTTCCCTGATTCCCCAACGCTGTTCCCCTTCCCCAATTCCTCAATAAAATCTCTTTAAAAATAAAATAAAATAAATCGAAGTGGATGTAATTTGGCAAAGCCTCAGTCTTGAAGAATTATGTAGGGCCCTGTTATGACCCTACAGCCATCAAGATCTCACTACTGTTTTCCTCACTGCAGCCACCAAATTTGTTGCCCACTTTAATTAGAACAGAGGCCAGATGTCTGGCCAGCGCTGCTAGAACCGGAAGAGCTAGCAAGCTGGTGGAGTTTCCCAGCTGGGGGCTCAAGAGGCTGGCTTCGTGTGGTTGGGTCACCTTCCCTTGCATACTTCCTTCCCTCTAGCTTGACTCCCCTACCCCTCCACCACTACCCCATCCTGAGGGCAGCTGTCCCTTTTATCAGCAAAAGCCCTTTCCTGACAACACATCTGTCCAGCACAATGTTTCACCCTGTCCAGTGATTCGGTTACCCGAGGCATTTGCATCCTTGATCTCTGCAAGGGCATGAAACATTTGTGTCTGTGAAGAGACAGCGGAGGCAGAATATCTCCTTTCAGAAGCCTACCATTCACTGAGTAATGAAATCTAATATTTAAAGGGCGTGACACCCAGTTCATACTAGATTTCATTAATCAATGCTTTCATGGAAAGGATAAATCCTTTATGCATGCTTTTTTTCTGATTTTTCCCCCATTTAAAAAAATGCAATGCTTCTTATTCTTCCCTGCAGTGAGCTCACAAAGACCCACTACTGTGAACCCTGTTTCCTTGCCTCCTAAAACGCACCCTGTCACATTCACACTGAGGGAATGAAGTTCAATCAAGAAAACAGGTAGAAAGAGAAACAAGAAAGTGTTCTAGTTAGTCTTAAGCATGTTTCCTAAAATAAAACCTTCACAACCCAGAAAAAAAAAATAGAGAATGTCACTGTAATTACAAGGCCATACTTGGCATGTGAGTGACCAACACATTCAGTGCCTCAGGAATGTTAAGCAGGGGATCACATCCTTCATTTGGACACTCACTAAGGGCCATATTACTGACATTGAACATGACAAGAACAGCATTGCTGTTGCAGCCATAATACCCACACCTTTAGGTGAAGTTCAGACACATAGGATATTACTGATACCCTTACTGAAGGATGCTGACCGAAGAATATGCTGAATTTTTTTCAGCCTTCCACATAGACTCATACATCTGTATACGGCATTGAAATTGCACTGAATCACTGAAGACCAGCACCAAAGTACTTAATCATGTTGCTAAAGATAGAAGAGTCCTAACACCCCAAGACCTCTGAACGAATCAGAGATACTCTAAAGGTGTCTAAACACCTATAATTGTGCTAATACCTTAATGCTGCATGTTCCCCTCAATTTATGGAATAGTGAAGACCCAACAAATTGTTAAATAATGCCCCATTTTCTCAATGTAATTGTTAAATAATGTCCCATTTCCCCATTAGCTTCAAATGTAATTCCCACTATTGAGTAAATATCTTGGTTCCTAATGACACTTTTTTTAAAATGCAGAAAATACCACAAATGTGAGAAAACAATATGTACAAAGATGCCCGTCACAATATGCTTTATAACAGTGGAAAATTGGACGCAATCAAAACGATAATGATAGGTAAACAGTTAAGTAAATTATGATATACTGCAATGGACCATCATGAAGTCATTAGGAGGATAAAGACCATACAGCAACATGGAAAAATGCAAGTGACACATGCTAAGTGGGAAAGGGACTGGAAATTGTATTACATTCTTGTTACAACTAGATAAAAGCATACTTGTAAAAAAACAAAATGACTGGAGGAAAAAAACAAAGAAAATAATTGTGTTAGGGATTATGAATGATTATTTTCCCTTATCTTTACTTCTCAAACTATCAGTAATGCTATGTGTCTTTTATAATTTAAAAAATAGATGGAAAACCCATCAACTTTGTAAGAACTATTATTTTTTTTAAGTAGCTTCAATTTTGAAATAAAGAACAGCAATATGCAAAATATTATAACTATATTAAACCCAAATTAACGTGTTCCACAGGGAAATAGAGACCCTGGCAGGATGAGCATCACCCTACATTACTGTTCCATCACTAATGCACCATCTCTGAGAGCTTTTCCTTCTGTAGACTTTTCCATTGACTCAAATCTACATGCTTTTTTCTAAATATTTTCATTCCACCTGAACAGTTTATTTCAGTATAATCACTGAATGGGAAAAAGCAGAAACAGCTCAAACTGAGGGCTAGAATGTCAGAGGTCTGCTTAACCATGGATGCTGGAGTCCAGTTGGTTGGCTCTTGGGTTGTCAGCTGCAATGAAGCTGTTCACGGGGGGAACACTGGAATGGCCACAAAGGAGAGATAAAGGCTGGGAATAGTGAGCCTAGCAATTTAAGATAAACTTGAATCTCCTTGGCTTTGTTAAATAAGATCCCAGGATACTGAAATAACTTGTAGATTTGGCCTTAGATCCACTGTGCATGATCTCTGAAGAATTAAGAAGAATAAGGATAAATGCATCAGAACACTGGTGGGGGCCAATTTACTTCCGTGTTCTTAATGGTACCTCTCTTTGTTCTAGTGGATCATGCCCACTTCTTGACCAGAATCCACTCCCAAACTACCATCTTCTGGACTCCACATAAAAGAATGTACCTAAAATTTATCTTGTGGGCAACTGGTAATAATCTACAGGCATTAGCTAAACAACAAATAAATTTCTAAATTATACATGAAGGCCTTAGATTACCATAGTTTATCCAACAAGATATTCCACTCACTTTGCTACACTCTGTACTTCATATTAAATCATACACAATTTCTGTACCATCTTTTCTGTAGTCTTGGGTGAGTAAAACTCATATTCCCATGTAAGCTACAAATGCTAATCATTGTTAAGACAATGGCCTCCCTTTAGGATTTGGCTTCTTGCCATGACACTTTTTGATGACTTTATCAACCCCAGGGTATTAAAATATCTAAACTCAAACTCATAAGCATAAACTATCTTCCACTGGTCCATGAGTCTACTCCTAAGACTAGCTCTTTAAGTTGTTACAGCTATTTTTATATGCAACCTGAGTACAAAACAATATCATATTCACTTTGGAAGCCAGGCCTTATAAAGTGTGAAATCTTTTAACACACCATAGGAGTGCACAAAACAATTATAATATGTATTGCACATATTTTAAAATGTGATACTTGCTGGCCTTCTTCCTCATCTTAGTGCTTCTGGTCTCATTTCTTTGGTCAGCACAGTAAGTTGTGTCAGCCATGTTCTCCCTAGTGAAATGGAAGGAAAACTTTAGCTCTTCGTTTGGGTACAAGCTCTAGTCGGCACCTCAATTAAGAGATCGAGGCAGGGCCGGCCGAGTGGCGCGATGGTTAAGAACTCGCTTGGGACGCCAGAGGGCCCCGGTTCGGATCCCACATATGAGGGCCAGTGACACTGCCCTCCACAGCTAAGATGCTGAACAACAGCTCAACCTGGAGCTGGGCTGCCGTGAGTCGCCGGCGACGGCGTAGGCTGCAGCCCCTTTGGCAGTGGGTTGCCATGGGCTACCGTGTGTAGCCAGCAGCCAGCGTGAGCGGCCAGCAGCCGCAGTGAACGGCCGTCCAGAAGCCGGCGACTGATCTGCCTCACCAGGGAAGAGCGCAATGATGGTGCCAACTTGGGCCAGTGAAGCAACGTCCTCCACAACTAGACTGAAGAACAAAACGACAGCAACTTGTCTGTTCCCCTTCCCCCAATTCCCCAGCACTGTTCCCATCCCCCCAATTCCCCCAATAAAAATCTTTAAAAAAAAAAAAAAAAGAGATCGAGGCAGAGGAGAGCAAGAAGAGGTATCTCTCCATAAAAGTGATTTATAGGAGGCAAGACAGTCCTCAACTTTTGTTTTGTATGAGCAGAGTTTAAGAACTTACATCAGTTCCCGACAAGCACAAATGATGTCTTCTCATACTACACACTGACCTGTACCACCTGCTCGGTAACTTCCCTCTTAGACTCTCAGGTTTTTGCAAGTCTTGGCCTGAAACAGCTTCTTAAATCTACAGTTAAGTCAAGTGCCACCTCCTCCCTCCAGAAACCTCAGCGCAGCCAGGGTCAAGGCAAAGGGTTATTGCTGAAAGCAGGCATTGAGTTGGAAAGACACCTGGGGACTCTTTAGTCTACTGGTGGCCCCCAAATCAACAAAATAGCCTGTGACCCAGCCCCAGATACTCTGGTGCAATGGGACAGGAAGCCACCCAGGAATACACACACACACACACACACACACACACACACACACACACACACCTCACAAGTGGCCAAGCACAGCACTTTGAGAAACAATGAGGTAGTCCAACATTCTCTGAGGCTCAGAGAAGTTGCCCAAGACACATAACCAGTTGGCAGTAGAATTCGTTTCAGGTCTGTAGACTCACCACATCCTGCTGCCCCAGGGAGCTAGAGGAAAAGCAATTTACAATTGGAGGCCAGGCAGGACTGGGGAGTACTATTCTCTCCTGTGACTACCAAGATGAGCTGTAGAGTTTGGAACTGGTAGCACACACTTGGTGGAGTTGCTAAGGGGTCCTAATTCCACCTTTCATGATGCCTATGGCTAACGTTCCCCGCAGAAGTCACAGGAAGAAAACTAACTTTTAGGCATCTGCATTTGATCTACCATCTAGACAGAACTGGACATTTGGAGCTGGCTTAGCAAAATCAGAAAACCCAGACCCAGCTTTCCCAGATGCCAGCTGTGTGTCCAGGAGCAAGACCCACACCAGCTCTTGGGCTCCTGTTTGCCCACCTGAAAAATGAGCCTAATGCCTACCTTCCCTATTTTTCTGAATTGTTATGAGGATCAAATGAGATCACGAGGTGTTCTTTGAAAATTAAAACCATCTAAAAGCATAAGGTTCTCATTCTTTATAGATCTTGTGCGTGCAAAAAATAGATTGAATGAACCCTCTTCTAAGACAAGACTTGGATAACACAGACCTTCTCAAAATGACCAGAATTGCTTATATTTTCTAGGAAGCCTATAGCTAATTCTACAAAGTATCTATGCAGGCCTGTGGTAAGCAGAAGAGAAATGATATAGCCCTTAGAAGGCATTCAGGATGCATTCAGATTTGGACCCTGTGGCTCCTCTGACCTCCTATAGCCAAGACCCACAGTCGCAAAACTCAGGTTTATTTGGTCCACTTAGCCCTGGTCAGAGACAACAGTCCGATGATTTGGGGGTGCTTTGGTGGTTCTCATCCCCAGCTTTCTAACAACATGGTGCTGAAGGCACTTTCTGTGTCTCCTATACTAGCACCCACAAACACCTTCAGTGCAGGATTCCAAATAATCAATCTTCTGCCCACATTTGAATGTTTAAAGTGAGGAAAATAGTTTAGACCTTTTTTTTTTTTTTTCTCCAGATGGAATCTGTTTGTAAAAACCCAGAGCTCCCTTCAGGGGCCATTGAGGGGTGGAGGAAGGTGAGGGGTGGGGCTTCTGGTAAGGCTTTGGGGCCCCAACTTCCTCTTCAAGTAAAGCAGCTGCACTTGTACCTAATTGGGCTTCCACAGAAGGCTTTATTTTGTTAACTTAAAAATATAATAATAATAAGGAATGAAAACTAGTCATCTAGTTATCTGGTTTATAGGTGAGGAGAACACACTGGAGAAAGTTTAACTGGTTTTCCAACTCCCTTCCACAGCCACTTGCCCAGGCAAGAAAAAGATGAGGAATTCTGCTTCCAGGGGAAGGCCTTCCTGCCAGGGTCCTGTCTCAGTGGAGGCACCTACATGCGGTGGCAGCTGGGAGTTGCTTGTCCTGTACTGTCCCCAAACCTGGCAGCTCTCAGCAATGGCCACCTCCAGTTCCACTTCATCAGTGCCTCCCTAGGCCCTCTCCTGGGGCACTCCAGTTAATACCTGGAGTGGCATCCCCAGGGTTCCCGCCAGCTCCTTTGGCCCTCTGGTTTCTGGGTAACACAACCTTTACAGAATCAGCTCGGCTATAGGAGTTCTTTCAAAGGGCAGCTCTCAAAAGAAACATATTAATGACTGAAATGACTCCAGGGAAGCAAGTCCAGGTAAGACACCCAGGTTTTACACTTAGTTCCCCGCTCAGGGCCGAGACCCGCTGACTCTCCTTAGCTCAGGTCTCCAAAGCTCTCCTCCCAGGGGTTGTAGAAGGGAACTTCTTGCTTTTTTTGGAAAATATTCAAACTCATAGCTGAGGGCATTGGCAAAGCTTCAGGTTGTTCTTTATAAGCTCCCACAATAAGGCCCAGAGACACAGGTAAAGACTGACTCCCCAGCTACCTAAAACATGATACTGAAGCTGTAAGAGGTGACACTGGGTGGGGCCTTCAACAATGGCTTAACTATTTTGCATGGAGGGGGAGTGTTTGAATACAGAAAACTTCTAGAAACTTCTTCCATCTTTACTATAAGCTGTCTCTCCGGTCTACTGGTCTACTCTCCTCTCACCTCATTCCCCCAACCACAGGAGGTATAGACAAGAGAAGATTAAGGCAGTGTGTAGGCTCAGCTTTATTCCATGGAGAAAATTGCATCTGTCTGATACCTGGTGAAAAGTCTCCAGGTGTTATGGCATCAGTGGCTTCCCTGGTACCAAACCCAAGGACTTGACTCACAAAGGAGGGGAGAATGCACAAGGATCCAGATCAAACAGGATGAAGGTCACACTGAGTGTGATGTCCTAACATCCTCCAGATGTTAATAGGTGTTTTCTTTTAATATGGGATCCTTGAACTAGGAGTCCTTGGAGGAAATGGCTGATTCTAGGTCTTAGGCTCAAAGTACAATGTGATCATGGAATATCTTGATCCAGAAAGTAAGGAAGTATGCAAAGATTAATAGAGACATGACAAAAGGATAGAGGAGCTGATAGAGAGGAAGAAAAGAAGGGAGGAAGGGAAAGGAAAGGAAAGAAGAAGAAAGATAAGGGGAGGGGAGGGGAAGAAAGGGGGCAAAAAGTTACAAAGAAACTTTAGATGACAATAGGGGAAATGTGAATATGATATGGAGCGTATATTAGATAATATTATTATATCTAAGCTACATTTATTGAGCTTGGTAATAGTATTGTGGTTATGAAGGAAAATATCCTTGTTCCTAGAAGATATGGTCTGAAGTGTGTGTGTGTGTGTGTGTGTGTGTGTGTGTGTGTGTGTGTGTGTGTGTTTAAATGGGGAAGGTGGAGATTGAGAAAAAGAGAGATAAAGCAAATGAGGCAAAATGTTAATTGGCTAATCTTGGTGAATGGTACACAAGTGTTTATTGTACTAATCTCTCAACTTTTCCTTGGATTTGAAATTTTTTAAAATAAATACTTGGGGTGGGGAAAGGGGTCTCATACAGAGGCAAATTGACCTGGAAGTGGATGAAGTAAAAGTGTCACGACCCCTCACTAGATAGGACCCATCCAATACCTTGGTAGGCTAATGAGGGTCATCAGTGTAAAGAGTAGGTAAGCTGAGTTACTACACCATAAAACCTGAAACATCCTGAAATCTTACAACTCACATATGAAAAAAACTTGATAGAGGTTGTCCCAAATTTGTGAACAGCCTAAACATCTACATGACATTACCAACAAAGAGTGGCAACGCTGACATTTTCTTAATTATTAATAATAAAAGAGAAAATTTCCATCAACCGTGTTAGAGAAAGACTAGAATATCTTTCTATTCTCTGTGTAGAAAATATACAAAATTGTTGTCATATGAAGAGGTGAGCAAAGAAAGTATAGCCACAAAATATAAAAGGAAAAGTATCACAGAAGTATGTGAAATAATTAATGAATAAAAACATTATGTTTGTTTTCTAGATTTTTCATGTTTGTAGAATTTGCCAGCATTTTAATAATTGCATAATTTGATTTATTTTCTCCTATATGTGAATTCACTTTTATAGCCTCCCTCCTTCCAAATTTGTATGCATTGTTCCCCAAACATGTTGACCACACAAATACACACACACAAACATACACACACAAATACATATAGCCTCTTTTCAAAGCAACATCTTTTGTGCTCATGGTTCCTCGGAACACAATTGGAAAACAGTGCCCCAGTGCAAAGTAGCTTCTTTTATCCGCATCTATCTCTCATGGTAATGCTGCACTATAGCATTTGACCTCCAGGAAGATGTATTTAAAGAGCTCATTCAAACCAAATAAACTATATTTTTTATTAATGACTATCTTATATTTACATACATTCTGTTCATACAGTCACAGTGATTAACCCAGTTAAGCCCCAAACAGCACTGTCAGGGGAGCAGGACAGGTCATAAGGATTTGCCCCAGGTCTCACTTTGCAAACATCCACCACCATCGCTCCAGCCTCTGTTTGGCGACTTCAATGTTTCACATGAGTAAACTGAGGAAAGGGGATGGGGTAATTTTTCTTAGAACAACAAGGTATAAGATCTGGGCTTTCATTTGGGGGATTACTGTTGAATCGGGAAGTTATTTTAACAGACTCGGTTTCTGCAGCCTGCTTGTCCTTTGACATCCTGTGCCCAATGCTACCTGGGAGAGAGACAGAAGACTGGGGTTCATGTAGTGGAGAGAGAAGGAGGGAGTATGAGAGTTCACCCTTTTTCTACTTCCCCAAAGTAGAAACAACATGTCCTTACCCAGTGGAAAAGGGCCAGTCTTTGACACCTTGCAGTATAGATAAGGTAGCCCTCATTGCTAAAAGGCACTTTCAGGGAGAATGACAGCTTTCCCAGGTCCTTCCTCCTAACCATCCCTCATCAGCAGACCAGGGACCAGATACGCCCTTCAGCCCCATGAAAGAACTGGAGGGACAGAACCCCATGCCAGTGCTCATTTTGTCCTGACTTCTCTTGCTTCAACATGGCATTCCAGGGGTAGGAAGGTAAGCCCTTCTGGTCAAAACTCCAGAACGAATGCTCTGAACCAAAACCCAGTGACAACAACAATGTAATAATAATGGTAAACAATGATTATTTATTAAGCATTTCCCCAGCTATACTAGATACTTTCTATGAGTTTTCTCGTTTGCTATAACAAACTAGAAAACACTCCCTCAAACATTGGGGTAGGAGCGTTCCACCAATTCACTGTGGTAAAGGGTACAGAACATTGCTCTGCTTTGATTCCTCTCAGTAAGTGGGTCGAGGAAGCTGACCCCTACAGTTGGAAGTCATCCCCACTTCCCACCTCTCAACCCACCATGGCCCCTCCACTATCCACTCAGAGGACCAGTGACAAGAGGAAGGTGGAAAAGAGAAGTCAGGGATGGTGAACACAAGGGGTTGGGGTGATGCTCACCCTCAGATACTAAAGATAACTAAAATGTAAGAAGTAAAATAATTATAGGTGATGCTTTAATGTACTTTCATTTTAATATTTAGACAATATTGAAGTTTATACAGTTGAAATAGAAATTCACTTCCTTTCCTATAAGAACTGCTATAAGCTCAGTGAGTGTCCTTCCAGATTTTCCATGTATATGCATGTAAACAATATTCACCTAGACAGGTTCAGAAGTCCCTGCCTCCAAGATCATAGTAGGAGAAAAAATTACTAAGGAACACTTCTGGAAAAGATAGGAAAAGTCAGAGACCTTTACTACCAGTTACCCTTAATCATGGCTCCAAGGGAAGCTACCTCAGATCATATTCCCTGGAAACAGACTCTGTGACAGAGATTTGGGTGCAGAGAAAATTGGAGGGCACTCTTGGGAACACCTGTAAGAGAGAGGGGAAAACAGAAATGAACAGGAGTTGAACTGTAGTGCACAAAGGCTTTGGCCAATCCCATAGGAAGCTCTGGGGTTGGAATGCCCTTCATAATTGTCCCAAGTTGAAGCAAGGGAGGCAGGCTTTTCTATTCTCAAGTCAACTAATAATTGAATGCAGAATGTGCTGGGGAAGAGGGGGTAAGATTGGGCAAGGCAGTTTCATTTTTCCAGGGCTGGTTTCAGAGAAAGTACAACTATGAATCATCAGCAGCCAACACTCTCTTGGTCTCAAAGCAGGGAGCTGGGCATCCCACCAAAGCATATGATACAAGACCCTCAGATGTTCTAGAACATTCTCTTCTAGAAAGGCTACATTTCTTCTAGAAAGAATGAGGAGTAAATGGGAGAAAATAAAACTTGTCAAGTGAACAGATAAGAGAATGCCACAGCCCAAATGTTCACACAGCTCTTGGATCCAAAATACCAAGGCTCATACCTAATGTTTCCACAATTTCCAAGAAAGTTATGCTATGCCATACCCTGGACAATGGCACACACTGGACCTCAACTACACTTGCCAATAAGAAATGACTAGCAGGACATTCCCCTTCCTCTTTGGCCCAGAGCACTGAATTCCACTGGAAAAATTTCATGTGTGCTTGGAAAGGGAAAGCAAAAACTTCTTTTTAAAAAAAAATTAGTTTCAAGTGTACACAGCAACATAATAGTTAGACACTTACACCCCTAACAAAGTGATAACCCTCTTCCCCCCAAGCTACTACACCTTGACATCTTATATATCTATTATAATACCATTGACTATATTCCTTATGCTATATTCTACCTCCCATGACTATATATATATTTACTTAGAGTTGTCATACAATATTATTCTACTTCAGCTTCAGGTGTACAGCACATTGGTCAGGCATCTGCACAGTATACAAAGTGATCCCCTTGATAGGTACAGTGTCCATCTGGCACTTTAAATAATCTTTACAACATTGATTATACTCCTCATACTGCATTTCATATCCCCATGACATATATTGTATCTACTAATTTGCTCTTTCTAATCCCTTCACTTTCTCCTCCTCCCAACTAGTAACCAATAGTTCAAAAAAACTCTTCTTTTTAACGAATCATAATAAAAGAAATTCTAGGAGGAGGATAGAGCAATGCACAGCTTCCCTGGAAACCTCATTGCTGCACTGGGAACAAACCTCCCTGGGCACATGGCCACAGTCCTGCCCCACACCAGCAGCCCTTCCATACACACGGACCAGAGCTCCTGGTGACCCTGCTCACCTGGCTCTGTTTTCTTTCCTTCTAGGTTCAGCAAGGATTCTCATTCCCCCTGAGGGCCAGCTCAGCTCCAGCACATAGTGGAGACCCCAGGTATCTGAACAGTGTTTTGAGTCCACTAGACCAACACTGGTACTCCTTGGGTATTGCTGTGTCAGAAGTGTCATATTGATTGCATTTTCCTGCAAACAATAATAATGAATAACAACCGACCCTTTCTAAACCCGGCCTAGGCCAGCATGCTTTCCTATGGAGCCCTCCAAAGTTCCTTCAAGTAAGATTTCTATCCAGCAAGAAGTATCTGAAATTGTCCCAAGTAGTCTCAAAATCACACAATCATTATCAGTACTCCTGGTGAAAATGGCCAGCAGATGTACTTCTGGGTCTCTGGCTCCCAGTTTACAAGATGGGAAACTGCCTGCCTGCACTGAACTTTGAAGAACACGTCAAAGAGCAGACAGCATCCTTTTCAGCATTTGGGGAGATCTAATGTTCCCACAGACTCTGTGAATAAAAGGCAGAACTAACTGACCAACCTTATAGCATAACCTTTTCCATTGGTTCTGGACATAGGAAGAGATTCCCTCCCCCAAGTTTATATAAATACAGTCTGCTTTTCAAGCTCTAGAAGATAGTCAGGGAGGGGTTGATATTTGTGAATTATGAATTATCTTTAAACATTTTTTCCTCCACTTTTTACAAAGATTGATAGAGCACTTGGCAAACTGTCCCTTACCAGTGACTTATGGAGCAATACTACAGAAAAACGGGAACTAAAGGATCCCAGGCACCCCTGTACTGATTTCTCCTGCAGGAATATTACCTTCAAAGGGGTCATAAATGATGGACCCTACTCTACAGAAGCTAACACTTGTAATGCATCCACCTAGGCCAGACACTGTTTGAAGCTCTTTATTTTTTTAAGTCTTGAATCCTCACAGCAACCCCAATTTATTATTGTTACCCCCAATGTACAGATGAGAAAACTGAGGCACTGAGAAGTTAAGTGGCCTGGTAGTCAGTGTCAAAGCTGTGATTCAGACACAAGTATCTGACTCAGGAGTCTGTGCACTTAACCCCAATGCTATCCTGCCTCCAGAATGGAAGCATCTACTAAGGAGTGCTTTTACTTTCAATTCTTTAGCTGTCTTTATTTTCCAAATTCCCTTTCAGATAGGCAGAGCCAGGGCTACACATGTCATGAAGACATCAGATTTACATGACTTCATTAAGTCACAAAATTAATCAGCAAATGAACAGGAATGAAGCCTAATCCAACACAGGCAAAGATCTTTACAGCTCACCCAAGCAGACAAAAAAAAAAAAAAAGCCCATAGACTAAACTCTGTTCCTGAGCAGCAGACTCTTGGACCCACATGCTGAACAAGTGTGGGAGGTGATCACTGATTTCAACTTAACTGTAGCCTTAAAGCACATCGCATCCTCCCTCTAATTCATCTTGGGCAAGGCACTGAACATGGCTGCACCTCTTTCTAGGAGCAATGACATGAATCAATACATTTCAAGGACAAAACAATAATGAACATTTGCATTATCCTTAATCATTTCCAAAATATTTCAAATACTGCATCTCACTTAGTCCTCCTAAAGCACTGTGAAGAAAGTTTTGTCATGTTCATTTCAGAGATGGAAAAACTGAGGCTCACAAAAGTTGTCACTAATCCAGTTCCATAGTTCAGTCTTGATGTTTGATCCCAAGCTCTCTCCACTGTGTGTGCTCTTTTAGTTGTGTCCTGTTTCAAGTTCCAGAAGTTGAAGGTCAAGATCAAAGAGAAGGCTGAGGAAATCTGAACCTGGACCAAAACTGGAGATTGTTCATCCCTAGCATCTCAACATATCACCACTAAATGCAAGAGGGTATTGGTTTCAATTACAATTGGCTCTTGAACAACACAGGTTTGAGCTGCATGGGTCCACTTATACACAGGTTTTTTTCAATAAATATGTACACCTATAAATGTAATTTCTCTTCCATATGATTGATTTTCTTAACATTTTCTTTTCTCTAGCTTACTTTATTGTAAGAATACACTGTATAATATATATATATATATATATATATATATATATATATAACACACAAAATACAGAGGGTGCCAAAAAATGTATACACAATTTAAGAAAGGAAAAAAACTATTAAAATTGTAATAGTTAATATATACCAATAACAAAAATGAATACAAGTCATGAGTATACATTTTTTTTGGCACCCCCAGTATGTGTTAATCACTGTTTATGTTATACACACAGGTAAGGCTTCCTGTCAACAATAGGCTATTAGTAGTTAAGTTTTGGGGGACTCAACAGTTATATGCAGATTTTCAACTATATGAGTGGGGGGGGCAGGTAAACTGTATTTAACCAAATAAGACCCTTGCCATGAACATTCCAACATCTAATCAAATTTGATGAATCATAAAGAGAGATTTTTTTTCCAAATTTTAAATCTACTCTGCCTGACTCCCCGTCCACTGGCTAAAATTTTAAGGGACGCCAAGATGCCAGTGGTCAACTTGTACAATTCAATTACATTTTCATCAGATGGCTGAACTACCCTAGTATTGTGTCTTTATTTGTTTGGGTTTTTTTATTATTATTAAAACACCACTGGCTACTAAAATCTAATGATTCTTTATATTTTTGGTCATTTATTCTCCAACCGCCCAATAAGGTAAATGCTATCATTATCCTCATTTTACAGATAAGAGAACAAAAGCACAGAGAGATTAAGCGACCTGCTAGTCAATGTCAGAACTGTGATGCAGAACTCTGCTCTAACCTGTGGACTCTGGAATTTTAGTTATAACTTCTTCCATAGCAGTTCTACTCTACGGTATGATTTGAGGGTTTGGGGATAGGGATGGATTTTTTTTTTAAGTTTCACTGACTGATTATCAATAGAGTTTATCATCATCATGTCTTATCACTATAGTTTTATTCTTTTGGCTTATAAGACTCCTCTCCACCCTCATTGAAATAGAAATCTCTTTGGACCACGTCTTGAACTCTTATCAGTTAATTTCTTAGTTATGAAGTAACATATTAGAAGAAAATAGAAGAAATGAGAGAAAGTATAACCTCTGGAGAGATCTGGCAATGCCTAAAGATGACAAAAGGAAAAGAAAGAATAGATAGGAGAAATGAAAGTCTCCCCAAAAACAAATGTCACATCTAGTCTCTCTGAAACTCTTTACAGCATAACACATACCTCTATTAATGAACATTCTACTTACCAAACAGAAAAACATGGACAATATACACATAACAATGAATTAACTGACATCCTGGACTACTTGATTCACTCTATAACCAGGTAGGCTTTGGTTAAAGGAGATGATTTATTTCTTTGTTTTTCCCAGAATATTTGCTAAATTGATATATTGCTTTTGTAAAGAGTTCAATCAACTACAAAGTTTGAGGGAAAAGTCCCCTAAGAATGCCCTCGCTGGTCATATAATTAAGGATATAAAGAAGCCACATCAAGACTGGTAAGAGGGGCAGAAATGCAAAAGGGTCTGGCCCCACACCTGCATGGGACAGTTGAGAATTGGGAGAAATCTCTTGGCCATGGAGATCACCCCTGAAAAAGAGAGGGACATCAGTCCCTCATTAGTCTCCACAGCCCAAGTACCAGTGCCAGGAAGAGGAGCTCCCACATCTGGCTGAGAAAAAACAGTGGGGATTCCAACCACCTGGGTGAGATGGAAGGCTGTGAGAAACCCAGGCACCCTCTTAAAGGGCCCGTGCACAGACTCACTCATTCGCAGGCACCTACCCTGGGCTCCAGCTGAAGGACGGTGACTTGGGAGGAGTCAGAGACATACAGGAAGAGGCTGAGTTGTGTAGCTTTAGGATAGGACTGGAGGTAGAGTTGCCATTTTCCTTCTCACATGCAGCCGGCAGGCAGGCACCATCTTTCCTGTGTTGAGTTCTCCCCCACATGGCCACATCTGAATCTGCATTGGCCTTGTGAACTCTGCCCACTCCACCCTAGTGACTCCCTGGGGCCTCACCACATCCAACTCAAGGACTTTTTCAGCCAACAGCCAGCCCCACCCTCATTGCACCCTGTCTCAGACAATTATGGGGGTTCAAGGGCCCCAGGTGGGCAGCGGTTAGCCGCAGTGTGCTCTAAGACTTTTGCTGAGTAACTCCAGGCTCAGCACTAACACAAAATGATAATCTACATTAACCTGGTGAACACAACTCATACCATCCTGGTGACTCCCTGAGACCCTGCCTCACCAAACTCACATACCACATGATACTATCTAAGCAGCTGAGCCTTACAGGAGCTGGCAGGATTTGGGGTGCCCTGGGCTTTTTGCAGAGCTACCCCATGCCCAGTATTGGTGACAGCCATCCTTGAACCAAGGCCTCCAGGTCCAGCATAGTCAACACCCAACTGTGGATTGCTTTGTAACTCTTACCATAATCCCCAGCCAGTCACAAATGTGGTTAACTGGGCCTGCACCAGAGCCCCTTCCAAGAGGCCCCAGAACAACATTACTGGAGGTTGGCTTCAAACCACAGCAGAGCACCACCCAATTAGCCCCACAAATGGCACACCCAAAGGATGGTCTCAGAAAGCACCAGAGCCTGCTGGTGTGAGTCATGCTCCACATATAAGCCCCTTGCACAACAGCCCATAAGCTGTGGATGTGGCCAAACCCCACAGCCAATTAGCCTGAAGGTCAATCCTACCCATTGATGTGCCAATAGCAATCAAGGCTCAACTTTAACAGGTGGGCACACACAACCCACACAAAGGATGCTCCTGGAGCAACCAGCACAGGTAACCAGGGAGATGCACCATTGGGCCCCACAGGGCACCTACTACATAAGGCCACCTGGCCAAGACTTGGAGACATAGCAGATCAAACATAATACATATAAGCAAATACAGAGAGGCAGCCAAAATGAGTACACAAAGAAATATGTCCCAAATGAAAGAATAGAAGAAAACTCCAGAAAAACAACTAAACAAAAGGGAGGCACGCAATCTACCAGATATAATCTACCAGTTATAAGGAAGCTCAATGAACTTAGGGGAAGAATAGATGAACCCAGAGAGAACTTCAACAAAGAGATTGAAAGCATAAAACAGGACATAGAAACCATTAAAAGGAACCAGTCAGAAATGAAGAATATAATAACTATAATGAAGACTGCACTAAACAGAATCACCAACAGATTACATGAAACAGAGGATCAAATCAGTGATTTGGAAGACAGGTAGCAGAAAACACCCAATCAAAACAGCAAAAAGAAAAAAGAATTTTTTTAAAAATGAGGATAGTTTAAGAGACCTTGGGACAACATCAAGCATAAAAACAGTCACATCATAGGGGTACCAAAAGAAGAGAGAAAGCAAATGATTGAGAACCTATTTGAAGAAATAATGACTCAAAACTTTCCTAACCTGGTGAAGAAACTAGACATACAAGTCTAGTAAGCACAGAGAGTCCCAAACAAGATGAACCCAAAAAGGCCCAACCAAGACATAGTATAATTAAAATGGCAAAGGTTAAATACAAAGAAAGAATCCTAAAAGCAGCAAGAGAAAGGGAACTAGTTACTTACAAGGGAGCTCCTATAAAATTGTCAGCTGATTTCTTAACAGAAATTTTGTAGGCCAGAAGGGATTGGCAGAAAATATTCAATGTGATGAAAAGTAAGGACCTACAACCAAGACTACTCTACCCAGTAAGACTTAAAATTGATGGAGAGATAAAGAGCTTTCCAGACAAGAAAAAACTAAAGAAGTTCATCAACACCAAACCTGTATTACAAGAAATGTTAAAGGGACGTCTTTAAGAAAAAGGGGGGAGGGGTGTGGGGGGGGGGAGGATGGGACTAAATAAGAATAATAAAATGGCAATAACTATGTATTTATCAATAATCACTTTAAATGTAAGTGGATTAAATGCTCCAATCAAAAGACATAGTGTAACTGAATGGATAAGAAAACAAGACCCATACATATGCTGTCTACAAGAGATCTACTTCATATTGAAATATACACACAGGCTGAAAGTAATGGCATGGGAAAAGATATTTCATGAGAATGGAAATGAAAAAATACGTGGGGTAGCAATATTTATACCAGATAAAATAGACTTTAAAACAAAGGTTATAATAAGAGACAAAGAGGAATATTACATAATGATAAAGGGATCAATCAAAGAAAAACATTTATGCACCCAACATAGGAGCACCTAAATATACAACATAGGAGCACCTAAATATACAAAGCAAATAATGACTGACATAAAGGGAGAGATCAACAGTAATACAATCATAGTAGGGGTCTTTAATACTCCATTGACACCAATGGACAGATCATCTAAACAGAAAATCAGCAAGGGAGCAGCAGCCCTAATTGACACACTACACTAGAGGGATTTAATTGATATTGTTAGAGCATTATACCCCAAAGCAGCAGAATATACATGCTTTTTAAGTACACATGGAACATTTTCAAAGATAGACCACATGTTAAGCCACAAAACAAGTCTCAATAACTTTAAGAATATTGAAATCATGTCAAGAGTATTCTCTGACCACAGTGGTATAAAACTAGAAACCAATTACAAGAAAAAGCTGAAAACCACACAAACACATGGAGGCTAAATAACATGGTCCTAATTAATGAATGGGTCAACAATGAGATCAAGGAAGAAATCAAAAGATACCTTGAGACAAGTAAAAATAAAAATGCCATGACCCAAAATTTATGGGACACAGCGAAAGCAATCCAAAGAGGAAAATTCATAGCAACATAGGCCTTCCTCGAGAAACAAGAAAAATATCAAATAAACTATCTAACCTTACTCTTAAAGGAAATAGAAAAAGAACAGCAAACAAAGCATAAAGTGAGTAGAAAGAAGAAAATAATAAAGATCAGAGCAGAAATAAATGAAATAGAATTCTAAAAAAAAAATAGAAAAGATCAACAAAACAAGATGTGGTTCTTTGAAAAGATAAACAAAATTGATAAACTTTTAATAAAAAAAAAGATAGGACCCAAATAAATAAAATCATAAATAAAAGAGGAGAAGTGACAACTGATGCCACAGAAATGCAAAGGATTATAAGAAAATATTATGAAGAATTATGTGCTGACAAATTAAACAATCTGGAAGATGTGGATAAATTCCTAGAAACATACAATCTCCCAAGACTGAACCAAGAAGAAACAAAATCTGAACTGAGTGATTACTATTAGTGAAATCAAATCAGTAATCAAAAAATTCAACAAACAAAAGTCCTGGAATGGCTAGCTTCACAGCTGAATTTTGTCAAAATATTCAAAGAATTAACACTGATTCTTCTCAAAGTATCCCAAAAAAATTCAATAGGAGGGAAAGCTCCTAAGCTCATTTTATGAGGCCACCATTACCCTGATTCCAAAACCAGACAAGGACATTAAAAAAAATTACAGGCTGTTATCCCTGATGAATGTAGATGCAAAACTCCTCAACAAAATATTAGCAAACAGAATTCAGCAGTACATTAAAAACATCATACACCATGATCAAGTGGGATTTATTCCTGGGATGCAAGTTTGGTTCAACATTCACAAATCAATTAACATGATACACCACATAAACAAAATGAAAGACAAAAATCATATTATTATATCAATAGATGCTGAAAAGGCATTTGACAAATGCCAGCATAGGTTTATGATAAAAACTCTCAGCAAAGTGGGAATAGAGGGAACATATCTCAATATAATAAAGGCCATATATGACAAAACCACCGTTCTCATCATACTCAACATAGAAAAGCTAAAAGCATTCTCTTCAAGATCAGGAAAAAGACAAGGATGCCCACTTTCACCACTTTTATTCAACATAGTATTGGAAATCCTAGCCACAACAATCAGACAGAGGAAGGAAGGAAGGAAGGAAGGAAGGAAGGAAGGAAGGAAGGAAGGAAGGGAGGGAGGGAGGGA
>NW_017731352.1:2343207-2457242 GCF_001890085.2 Hipposideros armiger
AGAAAGAAAGAAAGAAAGAAAGAAAGAAAGAAAGAAAGAAAGAAAGAAAGAAAGAAAGAAAGAAAGAAAGAAAGAAAGAAAGAAAGAAAGAAAGAAAAGGGAAGGGAATGGAAGGGAAAGGAAAAAGGAAGGGAGGGAGGAAGGGAGGAAGGAAGGGCACCCAAATCTTAAAGGAAGAAGTAAAACTGTCATTATTTGCAGATGACATGATACTATATAGAGGGAACCCAAAAGATTCCACCAAAAAACTATTAGAGTTGATCAATGAATTCAGTAAAGTAGCAGGATACAAAATTAATATTCAGAAATTGGTTGAATTTTGTATACCAATAATGAACTGTTAGAAAGAGAAATTAAGAAAACTATCCCATTTACAATTGCATCAAAAAAATACCTAGGAATAAATTTAACTAAGTAGGTAAAAGACCTGTACTTGGAAAACTATAAGACACTGAAGAAAGAAATTGAATAAGATACAAATAAAGCATACACCACGCTTGTGGATAGAAAAAATTAACATCATTAAAATGTCCATGTACCCAAAGCAATCTATAGATTCAATGCAATCCCTATCAAAATACCAATGGCATATTTTACAGAACTAGAACAAATAATCTTTAAATTTATATGAAACCACAAAAGACCCCAAAGAGCCACAACAATCTTGAGAAAGAACAAAGTTGGAGGTATCACACTACTAATATCAAACTATACTATAAGGCTATAGTAATCAAAACAGCATGGTACTTGCATAAAAACAGAAACATAGATCAATGGAACAGAATAGGGAGCCCAGAAATAAACCCACGCCTATATGTTCATTTAATCTATGACAAAGAAGGCAAAAATATACAGTGGGATAAAGACAATCTATTCACTAAATGGTCTTGAGAAAACTGGACAGATACATGCAAAAAAATGAAACTGGATCACCTTCTTACACCATATACAAGAATAAATTCAAAATAGATTAAAGACTTAAATGTAAGACCTGAAACCATAAAGCTAGAAGAAAACATAGGCAATAAACTCTCTGACATTGCTCTTAGTAATATTTTTTCTGATATATCTCCTCAGGCAAAGGAAACAAAAGCAAAATAAACAAATGGGACCACATCAAACTAAAAAGTGCTTGCACAGCAAAGTCAACCACCAACAAAATGAAAAACAGCCTACTGAATGAGAGAAGATGTTCACCAATGATACATCTGATAAGGGGTTAATGTCCAAAATTTATAAAGAACTCATACAACTCAACACCAAAAAACAAACAATCCAATTAAAAAATGGGCAGAGGGCATGAATAGACATTTCTCCAAAGAGGACATACAGGTGGTCAATAGACATATGAGAAGATGGTCAGTGTCACTAATCATCAGAAAAACGTAAATTAAAGCCACAATGATATATCACCTCACACCTGTCAGAATGGCTATCATCAATAAACCGATAAACAAGTATGGAGGTTGTGGAAAAAAGGCAACCCTCATGCACTGTTGGTGGGATTGCAAATTGGTGCAGCCACTATGGAAAACAGTATGGAAGTTCCTCAAAAGATTAAAAATAGAACTACCTCATGACCCAGCAATCCCAGTCCTGAGTATTTATCCAAAGAAATCCAAAACACTAATTCAAAAAGATATATGCACCCTTATGTTCACTGCCGCACTATTTACAATAGCCAAGATATGGAAGCAACCCAAGTGTCCGTTAACAGATGATTGGATAAAGAAGGTGGTACGTATATGCCATAGAATATTACTTGCCATAAAAAAGAATGAAATCTTACCATTTGCGACAACATGGATAGAGAGTATTAATTCTAAGTGAAATAAGTCAGACTGAGAAAGACAAATACCATATGATCTCACTTATATGTGGAAACTAAAGAACAAAATAAATGAACAAACAAAACAGAAACAGACTCATAGATACAGAGAACAAACTGATGGTTGCCAAAGGGAAGGAGGATTGGAGAACTATGTGAAAAAGGTGAGGGAATTAAGAAATACAAATTGGGGGCCGGCCAAGTGGCACGATGGTTAAGAACTGGCTTGGGACGCCAGAGGGCCCCGGTTCGGATCCCACATATGAGGGCCAGTTACACTGCCTGGAGCTGGGCTGCCATGAGTCGCCGGCGACAGCGTAGGCTGCAGCCCCTGTGGCAGTGGGTTGCCATGGGCTACCGTGTGTAGCCAGCATCCAGCGTGAGCGGCTAGCAGCCACCAGCAGCCACCGTGAGCGGCCGTCCAGAAGCCAGTGACTGATCTGCCTTGCCCGGGAAGAGTGCAATGATGGTGCCAACTTGGGCCAGTGAAGCAACGTCCTCCACAACTAGACTGAAGACCAAAACGACAGCAACTTGTCTGTTCCCCTTCCCCAATTCCCCAGTGCTGTTCCCATCCCCTCAATTCCCCAATAAAAACCTTTTAAAAAAATAATAATAATTTTTTTAAAAAAGAAATACAAATTGGCTGTTACAAAATAGTGACAGGGATATAAAATACAGCATAGGGAATATAGTCAATAATGTTGCAACAACTATGTATAGTGCCAGGGGGTTACTGGACTAATCAGGGGAATCACTGCATAAATTATATAAATGTCTAACCACTATGCTATACACCTGAAACTAATATAAAATAATATTGAATATCAACTGTAACTGAATATAATAAATAAATAATTTTTTTTAAAGAATACCAAACTATTTAAGAAAAAAAAGAATGCCTTCACTTCAGATACCAGGTGCAAGTTCATGTGCATCCAGGACCATCCTCAATTCAGAGTGGCTGCCTACAAAGTTGGGGGTTTCCACACAGAACTCAGGAAAGTGCTTTACTTACAACTATGGTTTTAATACAGTGAAAAGATACAAATTTATATCAGCCAAGGGAAGAGATGCATAGAGCAGAGTCCAGGAGGGGTCTAAATGCAAAGCTTGTGGTTTTCCTCTCCCCATGGTGTTATCTCCTGCCAGTCACAACGTCTGACAATACATGCAGAAGACTGCCGACTAGAGAAGCTCACGAAGCATTTAGCATCCACAGTTTCTATTGGAGTCCAATCACACACTGCCCACATGGCTGACTTTGGTCTCCAACACTCCTTGGAGTTTCAGGCCAACACCTTTAGTCTCCAGTTCCTCTGGAAGTTAGAACTGATATGGCATGCCCCAAAGCCCCACCATAAATCACATTGTTAGACTGTCCAGTGGCCAAAGCCCTAAGACAAGGATTTTCATTCTTATCAGGCAGGACATTCCAGGGACCTAGATCACCTCCTGATAGCTGAGGGCAAAGGCCAGACCTCTCTTTAGGTAAGGTTAATTCTTCACTACACAGCTGTGCATAATATACAAAAGTACATTGACAAAGATAAAGGTAGAAATCGATGATTGATAGATTAGATAGATGATAGATAGATGATAGATAGATAGATAGATAAGATAGATAACAAAATCTATAATTTCAATTTTAGAGTCGAAATAAACTTCAAAATAGCACACAGTTCCTGGGTTCAGATAGGTAATAAATGGCACCTATTTTACTAATGGATTCTAGAAAGGTTTACTGCCTTGCCCAAGGTCTCATGGTAGTATGGGCAGAAATAGACCTCAAATCCTTTGAATTCTACTGAAAACACTTATTCCCCTCCACCATGAGGACATGTATCCTCCACTCCAAATCCTATTGCCCTACGTGACATTTCCCACAGTGCCCTGGGGTTAGATAATGCACACATGTCAAATAGACAACATGCTTAAAGTGCCCTCCCAATGCCCCTTTGAGGACTCCAGGAAGGAACCCATAGTGATCCACTCCCACTCAGTCTTCCAGCTGCTGAGGCCTGTGGGTTCATGTTCAGAGCTCTGGGAATCCGTGTCCACCCAGAGCATCTGGGAAAGAGCCCCTTGTTCCAGGATTCCAGGTATGGTCAAGGAAGGGGATCCTCTACTAAGACACACTACTCCAGCCAGTAGTACCCATGGCGGGCTATGACCACACCATGGACAAGAAGAAGGCTCAAGTCTCTACTCGGCTCCAACAAGCTCTTTCAGGTCTCTGGGCCTCTCTTTTACTCTTTGTAAAACGAAGGGCTTAGCTTAGAATCTGGCCCCTCCAAGTGTAGTGCAACGACCAGGGACCTGACCAAGGCATTCCCAGGGAACTTTTTAGAAACGCAGGCTTCCCAGCCCCATCCCAGTTCTGCTGCATTCAACTCTGAACTTTTAACAAGATTTCCAGGAGATCTGTGTGAAGATTAAGGTTTGAGCTACACCAGCTTAGACCATCTCCCAAGTCCTTCCCAAGATCTAAATTCCGTGATTCACAAAAACTGGTTTCTGGCTCAATTTCCAGACCTCAGAGTTGAGATGCCTCTTGGAACTGGGGGAATCCAAGCAAGCTTCTAATCAGGAGTGGTCAGAAAGAAGAGTCACGGAAGGCGTCTGTGAAACCCAAAGCCCTTGGCCAGGCGATGCTGGGACCGAGGAGCGTGGGGAGGAGGCCAGTTCATTTTTTCCATAGGCATGCTGTGTGTGCCAGCTGAGGTCTTTAATGTAAACCCTCCTGTACTCCGACCTAAACAATGAGCGTAATTATGGGCTCGCTTACCCCCTTCAGATCCAGGGCTCGAGGTCGGCCCTCCACAGGGTCCTGCAGGAGGTCTTGTTTCTGAGTCAGGGGGGGCCTCTGGTTAACCAAAGGAGACCCGACTCTGAGGGGCAAAGTTGACATACCAGCATAATTACACGTAGGTTGACCATATTTACTGCAACTCTGTTGTTCTAGAATTTCAAACAAAGGCTGAACCCTAGAAAAACACACCACTAAAGAGAAGCAGATTGTCCTGAGTGATTTATTGAAGAACAAAAGCGAGGGAAGAAAAAGAAGAGAATTATCAGAGACTCACATATACTTCCCTTTCCCCTGCCTGGTCTAAGGAGAACACGCAGTGACCACTGCGTTCCACCCTCCCCAACGGAAAGGCCTCTAAACACTGACATTTTGCTTTTTCTGAGGCATGTTTTCATGTGGCTGCATCAAATCCCATAAACACATTTAGACTCATCAGAAGAAAGCAGGCTGTAGCACTGTCGGGGAAGAGATCGCTCCTCTTCCCTTCTGACTCACTTTTGCTCTCCCCGAATACCCTCCTGCATGACATCCACCTATATCTCATAGATATATTTCAAATGAACAGAGAATCAACCAAGGCTGGAATTGGGCTTTAGAGAAGCCAGAACAACAGGTCAGGCATGTGCCTGGCCTTTAACTTCAGGAGGTTACTGTTAGGAAAGCTTTGAAAAAGTGCCAGAACTGCTTGGCTTTAGCTCTGTCCCAAGGAAATATATAACCATGATGTAAAGCAGTCACATTTCCAATACATAGTTCAGAACTTGCAGTGACCCAGCAGCAACAGGAGAGGGGCAGTTGGAAATCTGCTCAGTGAGGAAACAGCACGTCCCCCAAGAATTAAAACCTCTATGCATGCAATGTAGGTGTCCCCAACAGATCAGGGTTACAGTGATCTCAGAGCACTTGCCTGTAGTTGCCACCCTGTTATGGACTGATTGGCATATGTTAAAGCCCTAACTCCCAATGGGACTGTTTTTGAAGATAGGGCCTTTGGGGAGATAATTAAGGTTAAGTGAGGTCATAATCCAATAGGACTGGTGCCCTTATAAGAACAGGAAGAGACACCAGAAATCTTTCTCTGCAAGTCTGCACAGAGAAGAGGCAATGTGAGGACATGGCGGGAAGGTGGCCATCTACAAGCAGGAAAAAGGCTTCGCCAGAAAGCAACCCTGATGGTACCTCAGTCTTGGAATTCCAGCCTCCAGAACTAGAAGAAAATAAGCCTCTGTTGTTTAAGCTACCCAGTCTGTAGTATTTTGTTATGGGAGTCCTAGCAAACTAATACACTCCTCATCCCCATGCCAGCGCCCGCGCGCGCGCGCGCACACACACACACACACACACACACACACACACACACTTACAATTACAACTCCTCAGCCAAGGAAGACTTATCAATTACCTACCACATACGTGACAAAAGACACAGTAGATAGGCCTCCTATCCTCAGAAAGCTTATGACACCTCTAGAGACAAGACCAACCATGAAAAATAAGTTGGAACCATACGAGAGAGGATTAAGCCAAAGCTCTGAACTACTTTTTGGGTAGAGAGGACAGAGCAGCTGATAGACCATTGTGTAACAGAGTCACCAAGTAGGAAACAGAGAGAGAATCGATTACTATAAAGGTGCATGGTAGCTCCTGGAAATTTGTTTTCTTAGTTGCTTTTAAAATATTTTGCTTAGAGAGCCCCACACCTTCATTTTTTCCCATCAAGAAGAAGGAGAGGGTTTCCTTGCCAGAGCCAGAGCAGGGTCCTGAGATTTCTAATTCCAAGTTCTGCCAAGGTGGTTGTTTGCCTTCCTCCTTGCCTGGGGTTCAGAAGAGGTGACATGCTCCCGGGCCAGGTAGTGCCACACAGATGAAGAAAGAGCAAGCAATTAGCTAATTAGACAATTTACACACACTCATAAAATTGTGAAAGAACTTTTTGCAAAACTACAAAATGTTGTTACTGTTCAAAAATCAGAAAAAGAATACAGATTCAGGGTAGATTCAGGTCCTACCAGATGTTCACAGAGGTAAAAACCTGCTGAATAGAAAATTTCAAACTTGGCCACTTAGAAACCTTTGTGGACTTAAACCCCCTCTCCAATCCTGCACAGTTCCTAGCAACAGCTCTTGAGATCTCCAAGACTAAGCAAAGGATAGGGTCTGATCTCAGAAGCCGTAAGATAGAATACCTCCCACAAAAGACACCCCTAGTGGGACAAGGCACCCAGGGCAGGGAAAGAACAAGAAATGGGATTGTTCAGGGCCGGCCGAGTGGCGCGATGGTTAAGAACTCGCTTGGGATGCCAGAGGGCCCCGGTTCGGATCCCACATATGAGGGCCAGTGACACTGCCCTCCACAGCTAAGATGCTGAACAACAGCTCAACCTGGAGCTGGGCTGCCGTGAGTTGCCGGCGCCTGAGTTGCCGGCGACGGCGTAGGCTGCAGCCCCTGTGGCAGTGGGTTGCCATGGGGTACCGTGGGTTGCCATGGGCTACCGTGTGTAGCCAGCAGCCAGCGTGAGCGGCCAGCAGCCAGCGTGAGCGGCCAACAGCCGCAGTGAGCGGCCGTCCAGAAGCCGGCGCCTGATCTGCCTCACCAGGGAAGAGCGCAATGACGGTGCCAACTTGGGCCAGTGAAGCAACATCCTCCACAACGAGATTGAAGAACAAAAATGACAGCAACTTGTACTTGTCTGTTCCCCTTCCCCCCAACTCCCCAGCACTGTTCCCATCCCCCCAATTCCCCAATAAAAATCTTTTAAAAAAAAAAAAAGAAATGGGATTGTTCAGAAGTTCACCAGAGATTTATATCACAACTCTGACTTGGGCCAGACATATTGCAGCCCAGACAAAGAAGGGAGGCATGGAACAGAAGAAAAGAAATATAAAACATCCTGGACATATACCAAATTGTCTGGAAGAATAGCAACCCCCTTTTTTCGTGGGCCTCCTCCAGCTTCACTTTGATTCCATGGTTCCAGCAGCCCAGCCTCCTGCCAGAGAAGTGGGCTCATGACTAGGATTGAGCCAATCAGTTTCCCCATCCCTCCAACTGGTCCTAGGATTGACATGGGATTGAGCAGGCAAATCAGGATCCCAAGAAGAAGAAAAAACATTTCCTGTCTGGTCACATGAACCAATAAACATCCCACACCTCCTTTCTTCTGAAGCTGGTCTCAGTGGCAATTCTGTTATTCACAATCGGAGGACTCATGACTAATACAGGAAGCATATGGACTCGAAGCAGTTGCCTTCTGGTTTGTGTCAGACCCCCACTCTGTGGCTGGGTCCTAGAGGACACCCTGAGGGAGTGGGGTCCTTGGCTCAAGGGTGATGAAACAGGAGGGGAGAGTCCTGATAGTGGTGACAGTAACATTGTCCAAGGCATCATGGGGAAGCAGTTGTGGGGAGCTATCCTGATGTGCCACCCAACTAGGTTGGTGGCTCAGGGACACTCTGAGAACAGAGCCAATGAGACCAGATGCTCTCCATGAGTTCCTCCCAACTGGGAGCTGCCATTATCTCCCTCAGCCACCTACTCTCCAGCAGAGTTGGCAGGAGAAGCCACAACCCACAGCCCATCAGCACTTCCATCAAATATGAAAAAGAAGTTCAATGTAGCAGTTAAAAGCATGAGGTCCACATCAGGGAAACGTGTATTTTAATTCCACTCCTTACCAACCATGAGACCTTGGTAAAATAACAAAACCACTTGAACCTCTCTTTACTCATCTGTATAATGGAGATAACAGAATCTAGCTTATAGGATTGGTGTGTTAAATGTGATCACGTATGTAAAGCCCTCAGCACTATCTCAGGCACAGTTGGAATTATCATCATCACAATTGTGGCCACTATTGTTAGGAAATGCTCTGAAAACTGTGCTCTGCAAAATAAGTCAGGATCTGACCTTATAAAATAAAAAAGTGCATCCTCACTGGGAAATAGCTAGCAGCTACTTCCGACCTAGGGTGGCAAATTCCAAGCTTGGGTCTATTTCTTGCCTTTATATTTTCTCATTTACTTTTTGATTTATGAAAACGCATCCATCATTTTCTAAGGAAAGCCTCAAGACACATGAACAAAAATGATAAAAATGCACAACGAAAACAAATAAAACCATTCAGCATGGCTAACAAGTCAGGCATTTGGCCCCAGTGGGGTAGATAAATCCAGAGCTGGGCTCGGCACTGAGACCCAAAGGTCAACAGGCTGGGACTTTGCTGAAGGAATAAAAGAAATTCTGAAGCTTCAACAGCCTACCTCAAATCTACCAAGAGCCTAAAAGCAAATTTTCTAGAGGCAGCTTCTAAAAGGATCTCCAAGAAGCCAGTCCAAAAAGCTATGAGACAGCTGCCCTCTCCCTACTCATTCATTGGGGGCATTTTCAGAGAAGCAGCAGACTTCTGAAACTATGCCAAGCATCCCTTTTACCTACAATTCCCATTTCAGTGAGGGAGGGACCATCATGCAGAAGGACACTCAGGAGAATTGGGGCTCCCTAGAGAATATGTCAAAGTCACCCCTCTGTTCTCATCTTCTTAGTCCAGAGACATTGTTATTAGGGGACCCTCTCTGAAGTATTTGTTTTGGGGCCCAACATTTCTAGCTTCTGCTCTAGGTAGTTAAGTTTTGCTCTAGGCTCAGAACATGTGAGAGAAAAAGCGAAAACAGAAGCCCAGAAGAAGCAGGAGGGATGCTTATGGTGTAAGATGAACAGAGGGCCATCACTGGCAGAGCACAGCGCCTACGTATCACCCAGGTAGGGGTCCTGATGGGTAACAGGGGCCCCCAGAGTGTCACATTGAACAGACGCTGCAAGATGCCTTCCTGCCCACAGTCTGAGGGGTTCTCAGTCATGGGTTGTCCTTGCCATAACAGACTGAACAAAGGACTTGTTCATAGCCCATAAGGAGGCCAATGAGGTGGCCTAGTGTGAAAATTGTCTCCAGTAGGGCTGCCCAATACTGGAGAAGATTTAGCAGAGCCATTAGCTCTTCTATTGGGACATCTGGCTGTGAAACATGGGGAGCAAGTAATAGTAGATTCAGCAAAACAGAAAAGAATAACTGAGTCACTCCAACTACCCAATGCTGGAGTGGACAATAATAGATACATACCTCTGTGAGACAGAACCCCTGCTCATAATAAGTATTAATAACAATATTGTTAATGGAGCCATCATTGACAGCAACCACTCTCGCTGAACATGACTTTGTGCCTGATATTGTCAGAACTTCACACACATGATCTCACTGAATCGTCACAAAGACCCTTGGAGTCAGTGCTATTGTTATCATTGTTTTGCAGATGGGGAAACTGAGGCAAGGATGGCAACACAGCTGACAAACAGCACAGCTGGAATTTGAACCCAGGAAGTTGGATGTGGAATGTAAGATTTCATTCACTAGGTTACACATCCCCCTGTTGAATCCCACATGGCCATGAACGATGTTTCCATGCTTGGTGAAGCCCACTCTGTGACCACTCAGATTTTCAGTTCCTCCTCACTTCCCTGTGTGTCCTTCCAGTCATCTCCCATTATCTAAAGTGATGGGATTCTGTCATAGTTTTTTTTTAAATTGGAAGCATCTAACTGATACAGAGTCAAAAGAATTCCAAAAAAGTGTCTTGTGTGGATAGCAGAGATGGCAGACCCTCTAAAGGAGGTTAAATGGCCTTCTTTTGCCCTTTTTAGCATTAAAGGAGGAAACATATGCTACAGCATTCAGCACGGACAGCTGATGCTGTTGACATCTTCAAAGTAAACTTGACTTATTAATTTCCTTTTTCTGGTCATCATCATAAAGGACCTTTCCTGAAGCCAGCTAAATCCTTGGTCTGAAACTATGGCTCATAGACCAAATCGGGTCTGCTACCTGTTTTTGTAAGTAAAGTTTTATTGGAACGCAGGCATGCTCATTTATTTATGTTTTGTTTATGGCCGTTCCACCCACCCCACCCCACCCCTGCCCCCACAACTGCAAAGTTGCATAGTTGTGACAGAGACCACATAGCCCACAAAACCTAAAAGATTTATTATCTGGCCCTTTACAGAAAATTTTTGCCAACCCATGGTCTAGAAGGCAAGGAGGACACCCCACCCCAATTAGGGACTCCACTCAGCAGAATGGCTCCCCAAGAAACCCATGCTGATGACTCAAGCCACGTGCCATGAATATTAACATCAATTAAGCAAAGCAACAGATATGTAGTGAGCACCACTACGAGGCAGTCCCCAAGACTTCCAGGGAGCTACTCTGGGGCTGCAATGAGTAGGGGTTTGGGGATGGGACTGGTAACACGGTAAGGAGAGAGTCGAGCTGGTGGAATTCCTGGCTCCTCAGTCCACCAGAGCAATTCTGCTTTATCTTTTTACATTTTAGTTTCTGCTTAAGAACCCATATGAATAAAGAATTCTGTTGCTTTTTTTTTTTTAACCTCAGTCAACAAGTGTTCTTCAGCTCCTACTATGTGCCCAACATAAAGGTGAGGCCGAGGGCGGAGGCAAGCCAAGGAAGGAGAAGCCATGACCCCTTCTCTCCCACAGCTTAGCACAGTAGTAAGACCACACAGGGGATCCACGTAAAGAGAGAACAACATGGAGAACTAAGAGTCAGGCCATACAGATTAGAAATGCTTCTGAAGTGCAAATGATGAAGACAGTGAGGCTTGAAATGACTCCTGAAAGGACAGGAAGGATTTGCAAGGCCAGGGGGAGAAGGAAAGGACAATGGGGGCTGCAAGAAGGATGGGAGGTTTGGGGATGAGGAGTCCTCTCGGCTACCATGTGCGGAGCTGGGACTTCACTGACCCCCTTTCTAGAAAAGGGAAGAGCTGCATTCACCCTCAGGCAGGAGATGAGGAAGCTGTGAGGGCTGCCCTATAAAAGGAGGACAGTTCTAACTTACTCCAAGGCGGCTCCAGGCAGACTTGCCACAGTTGCGGGGAAAGGCTACCAGCCAGGCACAAAGGAAGGACACCAAAAAACTTTCCAACATCCTCAAAGCAAGACCCTGAAAAGATTCTGCAAGACGTTTTTCCAGAAAACAAATGGACTTGCCTGTTGATCCTAGAACCTTGAAAATGGGGCAGGCAGCAAGACGAGCCACATGTATAAACTCTACTCCATAACTATAAACCTCCAAAAAGCCAGTTCTTGAACCCAAATTTAATATCTTTCATGTTGATCCAAAGGACCAGTTCTATCCCCTGTTCATGGTGAGGTGGCAGAAAGGACTTGAGCCTCGTATTGCCCTGTACTGCACAGTAGGTATCTCCTCTCACAATAGGAGGGGGCCCAGTGACCCAGGCCCAGTCAGCCAGACCTCATAAAATCAGTTAGCATCATACAGAAACATTACATCCTACCTTCTCAGCTGATAGCTTGTGAGTTTGCTGCTGTCTGCCTCAGGGAAATATCAGAGAGATGGAGAGTGAGGGAGAACTCTGACAACCTGGTGAGGCCCCCAGATCCGGCCATACCTGAATCCCATGTTCCTCTGCACTTCCCTGTTACATGAGCCAATAATTTCCCTTTTTTATTGTTGTTTATTACCAGTTTGAGCTGGGTTTCTGTCACTTACAACCTAAAAAGGCCTGCCTACGAATCCTGGCCAAGGTGCTCACCTGAAGTCAAGGCCCTTTGAAGAAACTGCTTCTGAACACCAAGCTCCTTGCTCCATTCGACCAATGACTACCAGACAATGCAAACTCTTGGATCACGTGAGCACAGCAAGTACTTCTGCTGCCTCTCTTTGCCAGCCCCCTAGGTCTGGCCTGTCAGCCTTTGAACCATGCCAACTCCTCCCCAATTCCTCTTCCCTCACCATCAACTTTTCACTCCAGTGTCTCTCCCTGCTCATCTTTGTTACAAGTAACTCACCAAAGAAAGAGAAGTAACACCCATTCAGAAAAGAATAACTGCCATGCATGTCATGTGTCACTTGAAAGGACAGCATGTCCTGCTTCAATAAATATTCTGCAACTACTGCTTGGTAATGGTCATCCTGCCCTTTAGGGACAATCTGGATTTCTAATGTTTACAGAGGCGAAGCAAATAGGTCTCAGTGCCCGGAACATGGAGCCAAAGCCAGGCTTCCCAGCCTTTACTCTTTTCCACACACAAAGCAGAGACACTACAGTTGCTCTCTGAGACTCAGTTTCCTTATAGTTGCACTGAGAATTGTTCCATATAAATGATCACCAGAGCTACGTCAAAGACAAATCATCCCAGACATGGCCTAGTCTTGATAAAGATAAACAGCACTGTGGAGAGGAATTCTAGACTGGTCTTTGAGTAATAATAAGAATAAAAACAACAGCCACACAATAGGCAGCATGTAGGGAGCTCTCCTCATATTCCAGAAACAGTGCTAAGCACTTAAATGCATTATCTCACTTAACCCTCACAACAGACCTGTGCAGTAGGAACTAATTACTGTCTCCATTTTACAGATGCATCTCATGAGGCTTGGAGAGAATGCAGGACTTGTCCAAGATCACTTAGCTGGGCTCCAGTGTTCCACCACGGAGGTGGAGCCCTCGGGGGATGTTAAAGAACCCATCAGCCACTCAGAACCTCCCTTTAATTATCTCTAAATGTGGTCAATTACAACAGCCTTGCTTCCTACTGGGGTCCCTGAGTCAATCTGTGGGAACAACTTACAGAGATAGAAAACCCTTTAAATACTAGGCATTATTAATATCTAGGCCATCCAGTCATAGGTGATGTTGCAAATGGTGACCTGTCCATCTTACTCCTGTCATCCTCAGAAGATGCTAATACAGGCATACCTCGGGGATATTGTAGGTTTTGTTCCAGACCACCGTAATAAAGCAAGTACGGCAATAAAGCAAGTCTTAACCTTTTTGCTGATGGAGGGTCTTGCCTACAATTTGTAAAAAAAAAAAAAAAAAAAAAATGCAACCCCTGTGAAGAGCAATGAAACGAGGTATGCCTGTAATGTGAGTGGGAGATTTCATAAGACAACTGTCACTTGGGGACAGATGTTCACTCCAGAGCAGCTCCGCATTAAGTCCCTTGTCCCCAGCCACGGGCAGCACAGGCTAGTTCTTCGGAGGCTCCTGAATTCACTCCTCTTCCAACATAGTTTGGGTTGGGGGTAGGGGGAAGGGGGATATTTTACCTTTTTAAAAATTATGAAGTATTTTAGATTTTGAAAATATATAAGTAGTTATATATAACCTATCAACAGCTTAAAAGGTAAAATGCTATCATTGACACCCTTATTACATGCCTCTCCATCCATTCCTCTCCTTCCCTTACCAAAGGTAACCATTCCCCGGAATCTAATATAGATCAAGAGTTGGCAAACTTTTTCTGTAACGGGCCAGATGGTCACTATGTTCAACTTTGTGGACCCTAGGGTCCCTGTTGCAAGTAGTCAGCCAGGCCCTTGGAGCACACAGGCCAGAGACAATACATAAAGGAATGAGCATGATAGTGTGCCAATAAGTGTTACTTATGGACACTGAAATATGAATTTCATGGAATTTACAGGTGTCACAAAATCTTGTTCTTCTTTTGATTTTTTTTCTCAATTATTTTTTTCTTATACTTTTCCAGCTTTCTTGAAATATAATTGACATATAACTTTTATCAACTGTTTAAAACTATAAAAACCATCCTTAGCTCACAAAAGTAGGTGGCAGGCGGGAGTTGGCTTGTGGGCTTAGTTTGCCAACTCCTGCTATATATCATTCCCATGCGTATTTTAATACTGCAAGTCCACATGTGTACATCCATATAAGTACTGTTTGGTGTGTCTTAAAATTTCATTTCAAATGGTATTACACAGTAAGTGCATTTGCTTGTACAACAGTTCACTTTTTTTAACGTTGGCTAAGATTTATCTGAGTTGTTACATGTAACTTTCATTTATTCATTTGAACTGCTGAATAGGATTTCACGATATGAACTCGCCACAACTTATTTATAGGATTTCACTACATGAATTTAATACAGCTGATTTATCTTGATGGACATTCAGGTTGTTCTGTTGTTTTACTATTACAGGCAATGCTGCAGAAAGCACCCTGACATAGTTTCCCTGTGCCCGTGCACCAGCGTTTCTGTAGGGTTGTTCCTCCAAGTAGAACTGCCTGGTCATGCGGTGTTTGTTAATCACAAAAATCACAAGAATCTTAAAGAACCTGGCACCACACCTGGCACCACACCTTGCACCTACTAAGTGTCTAATCCCTGGAAGTCCAGGTCCCTTTGGATCCCCCTTTATAACAGGCAGAGGACTTATTGATAATAATTCTTTTAAGTATTTTTTAAAAGTGTTTAAAGAGAAACGCTTTTTAAGTTCATTAAAAACACTGTCATGGGCAAAATGTGTGGGACAAACAATGGGACACGTGGGCGATCAAGGAGGGCCACGGTGAGTTGGGTCAAAGTTATCAGGAATGGATTTTTTTTAAAGCAACACAGGACTTGAAGTGGAGAGGGATGCAGGGAAAACGGATGCTTGTGATGAAGGTGATGACATGGTAGCCCAGAGTTAGGAACAGGCGTAGTGTGTGCAGGGGAATCCAGGTGACCGACCTGGCTGGAGCAGTGGAGCTGTACTGGAGAGGAGAGCAGAGGCGAGGCGAGGAGAGAAGAGGAGAGGAGAGGAGAGGAGAGGAGAGGAGGGGAGGGGAGGGGAGGGGAGAGGAGAGGAGAGGAGATTTGCAAAGTCCTTTTGACAGGCTTCGAATGGCAGGCAGAGGGCAAGAGGAGTTCTGGAAAGGCCAGTCGCTCTGAGAAGGGTGAGGGCGTTCCCTCAGTTGGTCCTGTTTGGTGGGGCCTTGAGAGCAGATAGAGCCAAGTCAGAGGCAAGGTCAAGGCATGTCAGCATCCAGGTCCAACACTGGCAGCCTCATGGCTGCCTAATGTGAATCTTCAGAACTAGCCTACTTGTGTAGGTCTCGGAGTGGCCAACGCTGCTATCACCTAGCAGCTAGACTGGACCTTTAGAGAGCCTATTGAGAGCCAGGCTGAGAGTTGGTCTTTAAGTAGCATGTTCCACTATCCGCTATCTGGTACCGGTTGGTCGGGGAGGGGAAAGTTCCTGCCTGAAATCAGACACAAAGTGGGAATTCAGTGTGTTGGTGTTGTGTTTCTTTCCAAGGCTGAGCCCAGTCTAATCCAGCCTGGCCTTTACATGGTGCCTTTAAACCCATTAACTATTTATGGTTCAGGCAGAGATGGGTATACCATTATTCATCCAGCTGGGACTGCAGAGGCTTATAGTCCCCATTTTGATCTGTACATAAGTCACACAATTACAATCTTTAAAGGGGTAAACTATATTTAAGACACGAAATCAGAGAAAAAGAACAAAGGAAATCAATAGCATCTCTTCATTCATTCACTCAACATATACATATTTATTAAGCCCTTTGTGTGTGCCTCTGCACCAGGTATAGTAGGGCCACGGAAATATATAAAGCACAACATATAAAGTTCACTTAATGGGTCAAGATGACCACTGTTGTTATTGTTGTTGTTGTTTTGTAGTAATACAAGCAGCATATGGTATGTGCCAGAATTAATCTTTTGGACAAATAGCACAATGTGAATTCAAGGGAATAAAGAAATACCAGGGACATCCTGGTAGAGGCATTTCAAGATGGCTTCTTCAAGGACTGAGAGGCTGAGAGAAAACAGGAGAGGATTCCAAACAGACAGACTGGGATGACTAGACTTATGGTGATGAAAATGAACAAGACGCATTTGGGCCATCACACAGCCACTCAGAGTCAGTCTTAGCTTGGGGGTACTCATTGCCCCACGTGTCAATGCTCTCTCTTCCCCACATCCTGGTAATATAGACCCCGCTTCCGTTCTGCCTCCCCACTTCCCAAATTCCTGTTGGAGCCAAGTACCCAGGTGGGTTGATTCTGTGGTTTACTGGCCTTGTTACCTTGAGCAGATCACTTCACCTCTCTGAACTTTCATTTATCTGATGATCATGCCCTCACTCACCTGACTATTGTAAATATCAAAGAGATGGCCCATGCTGAGCCACTGTAAGTAGGAAAGGGTACCACAGAGCTGTGCCACCGTCACATCTGTTGTACTCGTGGAACAGAAGTTGCTATGTGAACATCAGGAGTACAACCAGCTACAAAACCTGAAAGGATGCAATCAGGCCATGAGTAAGAATGGCATTCCATTTAAAATGGAGGCCCCAGCCATGGGTACCCCGATGGCTAGGCTCCTGGGCCTTATCACCACTTCGCTCTTGCTTCCATGAGGACAGAAAGAATAGACAGGGCTGACCAGGTAGACATGCGGTGAGTTGATGACAATTATTAAAGTTGTTACATCCAGAATTCACTGTCATGTTACAATACTTCACACTTGGGCAGGACACCTCCTCTCTCTGGGTTAGTTGTGAATGGCTTAGAAATACATCTAAATACATCCTAAAACTTATCTCCGGGTCTTTTTCCAGGTGAGAGCTAGAATCCTGGATGAGTAGCTTCAAAATGGTGTTCCCATACTCCAAGGAGTGCACAAGATGAACCACTGGAATATGGGAAGAAAATATTAGAAGTTTTACTTACAGCTTTTCTAACATATAATTAATTGCATTAGTTTTCTAGTACTGCCATAACAAATTACCACAAATATAGCAGCTTAAAACACCATATGAGATGTGTATGATCTCAGTTTCTGTAAGTCGGAAGTCCAGTTGGACTTAATTGAATCCTCTGTTTAGTGTCTCACAGGCTAAAATAAAGGTGTGGGCAAGCAAGGCCACGTTCATCCCTGAAGCTGGGGACAGATCCTCTTCCAAACTGATTCAGGTTGTTGACAGAATTCAATTCTTTGAAGCGATAGGACTGAGGTCACTGTTTCCTTGCTGGCTGTCAGCTGGGAACCAACTTTGCTCCAAGAGGCTGCCTGCATTGTACATGCTTCCAATGTAGACTCCTCCAGCAATGCTGGCCAAGTCCTTCTCACACATCAAATGGCTCTGACCTCCCCTTTTATCGCATCTCTCTGACTCCTGTCAAAGTTCTCTGCTTTTAAGGTCTCATGGGAATAGATTGGGCACACTTGGACATTCCAGGATAATCTCTCTATTTTAAGGTCCTTAACCTTAATCACATCTGCAAAGTCCCCTTTGCCATGTAAGGTCACATGTTCACAGTTTTTAGGGATTAGAGCATGGACATCTCTGGAAAACATTCTGCTTACCTCAATAATAAAGAAAATAAGCTTTACTAATATTTGATATTCAGGTTGCTGCTATAGGACAGATGACCAGTGTCATATATAATACTGAGGGGAGGTGGGAATCCCATGACAAGGAGAAGTTGAGAGTGACATCCTCACTTGTTTGTTTGCTATAGCACACTATGACAGATTAAAATTTTTTCTTTCACAGTGGCTGTGATTCAGAAGCAAGAGCCCCAATTCTCTTCTTCCATTTGGGCTAATATATCTTATAAATCATTTTTAGTTATTACACCCCAGGTATTGAAAGATTAAACCTAGAACCAGACTTTTGGCTCACTGTGTCACAAAGCAATATGCCAAGCTTTTCAAAAACAATGAGCCCATCCAATGCAACTGCTCTTGCTAAAAATATCATTATTGATCATATATCTTAGAACAAAAAAGGTTTTGTATTATTAATAGATAAAAATCATTATTATTAAATATTTATCTCATCTGTGTCAACTTATAACATTTTATTTAGGGGTTTATTTTTAAATATATATAACATGTGAGTACAAAAGTATGTGTACATAAATTATAAAAAAATAAATATATATGCATATGTTAGGTGTATATTCTCAAAAATGTTTTTACTGATAAAGTTGCTGAAGCAGAGGTTAGAGGATAAAGCCTTAGGTCACAAGACAGAAACTTGTGGGGTAAACACAAACCTTCTGGAATTATTCTAAGTTTCTTTAAACTTCCTAAATGTGCTGCTTTTCAAAATATTTGGGGTTTGGGTTGTGATTAATTTTTCAAAAAATTTGGACAATTTATTTTCCAAATAGCCCCTTCCCCAGGCTCTTCTTTCGGCCCAAGTGTGTTAAAAGAAGAAAATGGAGTTTTCTTTCAGGTACCATTTCCTCAAGTGCAAACTGAGCGATGGGGTCTGGGCCTCCTGGTTTCTTGTGTTCAGGGTCCATCAGGAGGTGAGAGCCTCTGAATGGCCATGCCGGGGGGCTTCCTGTGCAAGACTTTACACATTTGCAGTCCCATCAATCCAACACCTATGGGACAGGAAGCCAATGAGGTTTGTGGAGCCAGATAGCCAAATAAAAAAGGATCACTTTTACTTTCCTGAAGTTAATTAATGCTGAACGGTGCAGGCCAAAGTACAAAACCGATGAGGCTTTCTCTGAGCGAAGACTCCACATTTTACCCATAAAGCCAAATAAACCTGACCCTGGGACTCCCACAAATGCAGGGCAGGCCTATCTGGGAGGTACAGAGGAACTAACACTTTTCCCTTCACACTCCTTCTGGTGTTTCCCTTCTGGGTCTTATTTTTATTCATTTTTCCAGTTTATAAAACACACTCACCGATGGGCCCTTGGGGCACATGTGGAAAAGCTTAAAAGACACAAGTACAAAAACAGACTGACTTAGAGTCAAGAACGAAAAACATAAGAATTCTCCTGCATCTCACCCCCACCCCACTCCTGCCCCAGTTACAATCTGGGCCTTTCCCTCCCATATTTCCTGAAAGGGCCATAAAGCTGGGCTTTTTCAGAAGGAAAAGGAGGTGGGTGTCAGAACTATGCTCTAATATCTCCATCCAAGTCTTGCTCTGGAGCCGGGTGCTGTAGCCCGAGGCGGTTTGGCAAAGGGGTTGCTTGAACAAGGAGTTCAGGCCTCAGCAATGGGCAGTGGGGCCTCTTCATCTGGTTCCAGGCCTTGGACAGCCTCCAGGACATCCAGGTCACTTCCAAGATCTCCAGGATCCAGACCCTGTGCATACTGATTGGGAGCTCTGGTTTCCCACACCAGGAAGGGAAATAAAGACTGTATTCTTTGAGGGCTGCCTAAACAAGGTGCTTTAAAAGGTCCTCTCATCCCTTCCTTTTAAAAAGAGCACTGATGAAATTATTTTAATCTGCTCTGCTAAACAGCTGACAGACAACTTGAAGGGTGGGGAAGAAAAGATAAAAAGGAGGCCAGACACCATGCTGACACAGAAAGGCAGTGCCACTCAACAATTCTCTTTCATTAAACATGTTTATTGAGCACCTACAATATGCCATGGGCTAGATATACATCTGCAAATGGAACAGACTTGCCGCTGCTCCTGAGGCTCTAATAGTTTAGTGGGAAAGCTGGGCATGAAGCAAATAATCACATCAAATAACCTAAGTAATTTCAGCTGGGCCTCGTGCAATCGAGAAAAGGCACTGGGCTCTATGAATGTGCACCATCTTGGGGACACTGGCTTAATCTGTGGGTCAAGGAAGGCCTCTCAGAGGACAGATATTTAA
Source organism: Hipposideros armiger (assembly GCF_001890085.2). Taxonomy (NCBI): domain Eukaryota; kingdom Metazoa; phylum Chordata; class Mammalia; order Chiroptera; family Hipposideridae; genus Hipposideros; species Hipposideros armiger. Next base: position 2,363,340 of record NW_017731352.1, read on the forward strand.
GTGGAACTTGAAGGGTGCATAGGAGGAGCCAGGTAGGTGAAGTGTAAGGGAAGAGCCTGGGAGGCCAGAACAGTGGAAGAAGCTAAGGGCCCACAGCCCCACGGAGGGCAAGGGCATGAGATGCAGTTGGAGAGGAACCCTGCACACAGGATGCAGTTTTTATCTCAGTGCAGAGAGTAGTCACCTGATCTGATTCCCATTTTTAAAAAGACCACTTCAGCTGTGGAACCACCTGCCATGCCCTTGTCCCAGGAGCTCCGAGAAACATTTTTTAAAACCACCAACCTGGGGAATTACAATCCTGGTCTTCTTTCCCTTCAGGGAGAAAGAGAGGGAGGGAGAGAGAAACAGATAGGATCCTGGGGCAGCAGGAATGTGTCATCTAGCAGGAAGATAAAGCACACCTGGCAAAGTTGCAAATCCCAAAGGGATCATCAGGAAAGAATTGAGAGTGGACTTCCGGTGAGGCATTCTCTTCCTGAGGGGCCCAGCAGGCCTCAGGAGACCACTGACCCCTCACACTTTCTCTCCATTGGTCAAATACTGCCTTCTACCAGGCAATCCAGACTCCACACAGATTAAAAGAAATTAAGGCTGCCCCATGGCCTCTAAATCAAATGACAACTGTCAGGACACTTTTGTTTTTTTCCCTGAGGCCTATGACCACATTCTCCTAGAGGCAAAGAACAAGCAAAACCAAGAAATGTGAAAGGCTTCAGGCACAGCCCTTTCCAAATGTCACTGAGGACCAGGATCTTTGAATCCTTCTCCTGCCAGAGGAATCTTCCAGAAGGACACCATTCTCTAGTGCCTGTTGTGCTGTGGTATTTTCACAGGAAAGGAAAGAAGGGCCTCTGCGTGAATTGGCTAAATGCCCCAGGTCCCCCCAAAGTTAACATAACGCATGTATTCTGCTCTGGTTTTCTTTACAAATACAGAGCTGGGGGTGGGGGCATCCTCTGTGATTTATTAAACCTGCTTCCACCCTTTATCCAATGCATGAATAAATGAAAGAGAAGCTGTACTCAGCTGAACAGAAAAGAAAAAAGAAGGGAATAAGAGACACCCCCCTGGCCAAAACATGAAAAAATAGGCAATTTTCCCAAAAAGCCATTGCATAGGTTAAAATCGCCCCAGGGAATGTTTAACTTGCTCCTTGGTCATTTATTTGAGCTTTAGGCCACTCCTGGGCTCTGGTGCTTAATGGAAAGAGTATTTACCTTAGCAACCACAGCAAATCAGGGATCCAGCAGGCATGCTGGGAGGACACAAAATACCTTCACGAAGGAGGCCATCAGCTAAGAAAATGTCAGGCTTCGCATTTGGGGATGCCATCAAGGGATCTTTTAAAAATATTTTTCTGTTAATGATGGCTGAGGGTGGAGAAGGAGAAGAGAAGAAAAAGGCACACTCAAGTTTCCCTTCTATTTTTCACCACCAGACCCACTTCTTCCTCCTCCTCCTCCTCCTCCTCCTCCTCCTCCTTCTGTTAAACAGCATGCAAGCAGGTAAGGCAGACTGGGTAAAAAGGAATCATTTGGGAAAGGGAGTTCAGAAAGCAATGCTTTCTTCCTGCCGTCTTGTTGCCAACAGTCACCAACATACACATATGAAGCTCCATGTAAAATTCTAGAGGTCATTTTCCCCATGAACCAAAGCATTAAAGGTATTCCCATGTATACTCTTTCAGCTCCTTATATCCAGTCCTCCAATCCCCACCTGTAAATGGATCACATTTCATGTCCATGCGCCCGCGTGAGCGCGGACGCGCGCGCGCGCGCACACACACACACACACACACACACACACACACACACACACACACACATACCGACATACCCCTCACCAAGCAGCCTTCTTGTTTTCAGGAGCCCAAGAAGGAATCTACTATTTAGATGCAGTCAATTGGACCAGATAACACAGATAGCCTGGGATGTTAGTGGGAAAGGGGATAAAGGGAACAGGGGGGAATGAAAGGGGATACTGGGTGAGGAAGGAAAGGTGTAACAGTGCAAAAGGCAGATATCATCTGAGAATCTTATTGCAAACTATGGGAAGGAGCATCAAACCAGCACCTCACTCTCCCCTGACACATCCCGAGAGACATCACCATTTCAGGTGCTATGTTCAGCCTCATATTCCAATCTTCAGTGTTGACAACACAGTAGATATCTGTGCACTCAGAACTGGATTAGCAACTACAGTTTCAGTGTTTGTTAGGATAGCCTATGATGCAGTAACAAATGGACCCAAAATGCAGTGACTCAAGATGACAGAAGTTTATTTCTTGTTCATGTAAGATCTTGGGAGGGTGCTCTGGTCTACAAGCAGCTCTCTCCCTCACAGTCTTTCAAGGGCCCAGACGCCTTCTGTCATGTGGCTCTGTCATGCTCTGAAGCTTCATTCTCCCAGGGTTGGTGGAAGAGAAAAAAGGGCACTGGGAGAGGCTTGGCCTGGAAGGAGCACACACCACTTGCACTCATATTCCACTGTGAGATATTGTCACGCCCCTACTTAGATGCAAGAAGGGGACAAAGAAATACAGCACCTTCTCAGTAACAACTTTATAATATGGAATATAATAATATAATACTAGCTCTTCCACAGTAACTCAGAATTCAGTACATTCCTATGCTCCCAGGAAAAGTCATGGTTTACATATGATGAGTAAGAGATACTATGTTTAGTTCATTTTACCTCTGGCTTCTACTTAAGGTTGGGTAGGTGATCAAGGAAGAGGAAGGCCAAGTGTAAATCGCTTAACTCCTTTGGATTGGATTGGGTTGGATTGGGTTGGATTGAGTTGGATTGGATTGGATTGGACTGGATTGGATTGGATTGGACTGGATTGGATTGGATTGGTTTGGATGACTGGTGCATGAGAGGTGGGTGTCTCAATTGCCCACCCACATAGTCTTGACTATGTGTGAAGATCTTCATCGGTTTCAATGTCAGAAAAGGGTGAAGTCCAAGTGAATCATTGCCTGCAGAGTCCTGTTCCACCTGGTCCTGACCTACTTTTTTAGTCCCTTCTCAGGCCTCCTCTTTCCCCACCATCACACACCAGCCATATCCAGCTCCTTCTACTCCCCACATCCACCATGCTCTGGAATGCCTTAGTGCCTTGTACACTTCCTTCTGCCTAAAATGCCCTTTCCTCTCTGCTGTGCCTGGTGAACTTCCATGCACCATTCAAGGTGCAGCTCGAACATCCCCTATTTTTGCCTTTCTTGTTCCATATTCCTTTAAGCATGCATCCGTTAAACACACATTGCTCTGTGTCAGATGTGTCTGTCTCCAATTAGACCAGCGGTTCTCAACCGGAGGTGATTTTGCTCCCAGGGGACATTTGGCAATATCTGGAGACATTTTTGATTCTCATCACTGACATTGAAGCAGGGGGATGGGGAGCTACTGGCACCTAGTCAGTGGAGGCCAGGAATGTTGCTAAATATCCTACAAGGCACAGGACGGCTCCTGACAACAAAGAATTATCTAGCCCAAAATGTGAGCAGTTGAGAAATTCTGAATTAGTGAGTTTGCAGGGCAAGGACATTCCATATCTTTGTCACGATGCTACACAGTGCACAGAGAAGGTTCACTCTAAGTGTTAGATGAAAGGAGAGGCAGATAGAGGGATCAACACCAGAGCAGACCATGTAGACTGATGGACAGTGATGCTAAGCTTATCTTCTGCATTGCCTTGGCATATAAAGATGTGGAATCTCCAAACCTGAAGCTCCCTTGGCCAGAGAACAATTGGCTAAACTGAGGAGCTGCCAAAGAGAGACTCCAGGAAGACGCTGATTTTTTATACAGGTTACCTTTACATTAGGCATTTAGCTAAACACTTCAGACACTGTTTCAGTACACACTCAAACTAAGTTTCCTTTTTTTTTTTTGCAACTCATATTCTGCTAATTGATCTGTATAAATTATGTTTATTGATGTAAATAATTTGCATTCTGAAATTATTTGTTTTGCTTGATGCATCTTCACGCCCTTTAGTCCCTGGGAGCCCTGAGGGACAAAAGGTTACATAAACTGGTTTAAAAAACAATAACAACAAAAAACCACTTATTTTCAGAAATGACATATTTTTGAAACCAGACTTACTTAATTGTGGTCTGCCTGCTGCTACTCAGGCAAGAATTGAGTAGATGGTTATTAGACCCAACCTGCTGTCACTCCCAAAGTGTCCCCTATCCCAGGCCCTGAAGAGCTTTCAGTTAGAAATGCAGTGACTGCAGTGCCCACCTGCAGCTCATGGGTAATCCCCTTACTCTCCCCTCCTTGTCCCATGGACCACAGCTGCCCCCTCTCCTCTTGCCAAATGGGCTAACAACCCTAGCTGAGCACAGGTTTCAGGGCAACCTCTGCCCACTAGTCATTCCATGACTACAGTGCAGAAACTCTACATATAGCAAGCTCAGAGATCTGCAAAGCCCTGCCTGAGTGTGCCCCAAATGCCACCATACCCAGTGAAATCTTTGGGCTTTTGACAAGCATATTCAACAGAGTTCAGTTCAGGCCAATCCCAGAAGTTTTTATTGAACAAAAGCTCTGTGCCAGGCACTGTGCTAGAAGCTGGAGATTTAAAGAGAAATAAAAATTTAAAAAAAACACAGAACCATGGGGCAGAACCAGGGGGTAGTACAGGCCTGCTGACAAATAATTGCAGGGCTGTATGTAAGTGCCTTGAGAGCAGTAAGTATGAAGGGTTAAGTGAACAGAGGGGCCTGGGGCTCAGCGCCTGGCACTGCTCAAGCCACATCAGAGGGGAAAATGGTGGCTAGCTGTAAGAAAAAAGGGGAGGGGAGGGAAGACTCTGACCTGCCGTCTTCACTAAGTCCCCAGGCTTAGGTTCCCGACAACTTTGATGACAGCCCTGCACCCGGGCCTGCCTGTTGGACTTCAGGGGGAGCTGTGCTTCCCTCATATAAATCCCCACGATTCCATATCATAGGAGGGGGTGGGGATGGATAGCTAAGTCAGGCCTATCAGGAGTTGAGCCCGCTGGGGCCTGAGGGTCTTGTGCAGACTAAACATTTAAAACCCTGAACTCCCACAGATGTCAGTCTGGCTGGACGGCACAGTCGGACACCTCTGAAAGGCTGTCCACTCCCTGTCTGAGAATAAACAGGACCACGAACTGTTGGACTTTTTTTTTGGTATGCGTGTGTGTGTGTGTGTGTGTGTGTGTGTGTGTGTGTGTGTGTGGATTTTTTCTTGGAAAGAAAAGAAAGAAAATGGCGTTTCTTTAACCCAGAGGTCAGAGGCTCAGCCCTTCCCACCTCAGCCCACACACACACCAATTCCCTCAGCCCCACGAGTGACTACAGGCGACAGACTTTCCCATGACTCTGTCCCTCATCACTGCACCCATCCAGAGGCTATCAATGTCCCTGATCCTTCTCTTCCATGAACACTGACCCTCACAGGAGTGATTATCTCAATATTGCAGATTTGTTCAAAACCACATAGCCTGAGGTATGCGCTGCAACAGCCATGGCTGATGGTGCCTGCAGCCATGGCCTTTCTCCCCAACATGACACCAGGTGGGACAGCCCTAGGTAAGTGGGTGCCTCATAGGTTTCCACCTGATGCTGAAGAAGTGGCCCCTCCAGTCCCTGCTGCGGCCCCCTACTATAAAGCTGTTGTTTCAGAGGAGCCAGCCTCAGCTTTTACACAGACTTTTCTATGTCCACCCTAGTCCTAAATGAATTATGAAGTTTCACTGAATTAGAAATCCTTTATATACCCACATTTCTCTCAGGTTAAGGGGTAGAGCGCTGATCAACAAAGCTGGAGGTCCCAGGATCAATAACTCCAACCTCATCTCATGAACTCCTGTCTGTCCACCCGGCAGCCTCTTCCTCTCGCCGCTGCGGCAGCCACTGCCCAGGACCCCCTCTTTCTCCACCTCTCCTTTTCCTAAAAAAGATGCGTCACTGTGATGACTTGAGAAGTTTGTAGGGGAGCCTCTGCGATGTTTGCTTCCACACAGTGCTGCCAGAGCATCCTCTGTGAGGGTCTTAATTATCATGAAGGACTTTTCAAACTTCCTGGAATTCAGAGGTGTCCACATCTTTAATTTAATTACTATTTATTATTTACCATCCTTTCATAAGTCTGGGAGCTTCAAGCCTTTAAAGAATTCGACTTGAGTACTACTGAGATTTGCAACCTAGATTGATTATTGACCTTATCCCTATTTTTTTTTTAAACTGTCTTTACCATTCCTGCTTCTCCCTAATATTCGTTTATCCTGAATTAACCTTACGGAAGAAAATCCCTCCCCAGGGAGCAAAAAGAGCACAGGTATATTAACAGTCAACTCAGCGCTGACTTTTAACCCCCCCAGCACTTGACCATATATTAAGCAAAAGGGCTGGGGGTTGAGGGCAGCTGCAGCTGCCTTTGGCCCCTCGTCCTTAGCACAGGTCAGATGCCTCTCCTCCCAGTCTGGCTTCAGTCCAGAAGCTCAGCTCAGCCAGCGCAGATAGTTCCCTGCATCCAGGCTGGTTCCCAAATCCAGGACTCCCATAGCTTTCAAAAGCAAGGCCATCACCAAGACTCCAGACAGCAAAGGCACTTGCTCTGCTATCGAGGAGCAGCTGTGGGGTAGATGGACAAACACTGATGAAGCAGCAATCTCTGATGGGAAGAGTCTGGTATTTGTGATTGGATGGGCCTGGAGTGAAATCCTGGCTTCATCCCAGACTAGCTGCGTGATCTTGGCTGAGTTACCTAACCTCTCTGAAGGTCAATTTCTCCGTGCGTAAACTATTTAACTCACCGGTTATCATAAAAAGGAAAGGTAATGGTATAAGTAAAGTGCCTGGCACATAGATGGTCAATTTTCTTCTGTCTTGTGAAGGGAGTAAACTCCAAAAAAAGAGGGACAGGGGAAACAAAGAAAATTATACTTCCCTTGTTTCACCATTGAGCCCAGAACCAGTCTTAACTCCCCTGAGATATAAATAGGAACTCATAAGTACAATAAGCTAAATAACTGGGGAAGTTACACATTCATAGGAGGCTTGTGTGACAGCCTATTTTGACCCATTATCTATGCCACGGGTCAGCAGATTTTTCCTGTGAACGGCCAGATAGGAAATGTTTCTGGCTTTGAGGGCCAGTCTGTCACAACTACTCACCTCCATGGTTGAAAACAACCATAGACAGACAGAGCTCCATAATAAAATAAGCCTGGCTCTATGCCAATAAAATGGTATTTTAAAAAGTAGGCGGTACTCTGGATTTTGCCCCTGGGCTATAGCTTTCTGACCCCTGTTCTATGTCTTATAAATGCTACATTTTGTGACTTCTTTGGAGCATCGCAGGGCCATATTCCATACTGGAGTCTCAAGAAGAACTGAAGTCTTGGGCACGTTCTCAAGTTTGCCAAGCCCTCCAAACTGCCACTGGGTTGAGCGAGTCAACCTTTGCTGGCCATCTTTGGTGACTGTTGCTAATACTTGGGGAAATAGGCCATATCCCAACCCCAGGCTCTCTGGCCATGTGAAACTGGGTTTTGTCTCTTCAAGGAAGAACCAAAGGTTAGGGGGACAAACCATATGAAGAGCACTCAATTCCCTTCAAAGCCACTGTCCCAGTGCTTACTGAAACAAAGTCAACAAACAGAGCAGGTACCATCACTGGAGTCTATAGATCTAAAAACTGAGGTGGCAGGGGTGAGAGCTACCTGCCCAAGATGTTACAGCTAATTGATGACAAAGCCAGAGATGAAATCCAGGTCTTGGTTTCTTGACCAAATCACAATATCTCCTCCTGCCCAATTTTTTCCTGCTTTTTTTTTTTTTTTTAATTTTAGGGCTTTCCAAAGTGGCAGTGAGCAAATATTTCCCACACTTTTTTGAAGTGCAGGTAATGAATTAAGAAGCTCACGTAGCTAGGCACTATTGGCTTGCTATGTGTGAATTGCAATGTCTCAGGCATATTGCAGTTTATATCTCATTTCAAAGAGCAGCCTCTGCAGCCTGGAAGCAGAGCTTGGGAGAGAGCAGAAAGGAGAAGGGACAAGGCTGGGGCTTTTCTGAACCATGCCACTGTGCAATCTCCCCAAATTATTCCTGGCATCTTGTTTCTTCATCTAAGCAGAGCATTAAGCAGGTAAAGCTGACCTTGACCTATTTAAGAACTGCTCTCAAAATGGTAGCTGGTCTAAACAGGACACTGAGCCTTCACGCCTCTCCTGGAGGTACCACTTGGTATGTGCATGGCTTCTTCCCACTGCAATGCACAGAGGAGAGGAGGATTCTTCACCCCCCACCCCCCAACAAAGGAAATCATGATTTGATCAGGAGTTTTAGGTGATCGGGGAATTCAAGCCTCATTCCTGAGCATGTTCCCCTTCCTTTTCCCTTTCCCAAATACCCACCTTAAAACTCTGCCTTTGTCCCATGGATTTATGTTTAAATTGCCTCTAACTCTTTGAAATGAGAGCTAGATAAAAATCTTGAGAAATGAATAATGATTAATGTATATTGAGAGCTAACTCCACGCCAGACATTTTACAGGCAATAGCTCATTTGAGGCTCACAGTTGAGTCATTTTTGTCCGCATTTTTGAGCAAAGAAAGGAAGGATCTCAAAACAGGTACAGCTTCAAGTGACACCCAATATTTGAACCCAGGCCTTCGTGCTTCCAAAGTCCTCCTGCGCTGGCTGAATTGTGCTCATTAATAAGCTGTATATCTTTATAAAGCTCAAATGAAGTTTGCCTGAGAAACTGCTATTCACCAGTGGCTCATTCTCTCTCCACCTGGCCTTCAAAATAGAATGAAAAGGTGAAAGAGGAAAGAAAATAGATATCCACCAGTCTGGCCCCTTTTATACAGCACCCTAAGGGAGACCAAGAGATGCTGGACACAGAGAGGTGAGTCACTGCACCATCCCAGCCAGGGTCTCCTCCAGAGCAGCAGTGCTTATGCGGGAACCATGGCAATAGGGACAGATGAAGATGAAGCAAAGCCAGAGGTGAACTCGCGGTCCGCAAGGTGAAAAGTAGGCCATCGGCCCACATCACCACAGGGCAGCACAAGGCCCTGGAACCCAGAGCCATAATTACTCCTCTCTGAAGCCCTTTTGAATGCATTTGTCTGCCCGTGTTTCATTCATCTCTTTTGAGGTTTCAGGAGATGACCTGACCCGGGGCTGCAGACAGGAAGCTCACCTTCAAGGACAGAAGCTTGAAATACAACACCACTCCCCTCCCCCCAGCCTCCAGTCAATCCCAAGGCCTCAGACAGCTCACAAGAGTGGGGGTGGGGGTGGGGGGTGGGGGGTGCAGACACGCCTGACCAGAGAGAGAAGGGAGCACATGACCCTCCAGGGTTTCTCATGCCACCACATTTAAAAAAAAAAAAAATGTGATAGGTCAAATTTCATTCATTTCTTCTGGTTTACAAAAAGCAAGTCTGAGAGTTTGTGCGGGAAGGCAACTCAGAGAGAGGAAGGTCCCTTAGGTATAGAAACCCAGACAGCCTGTGTGTACGGAGAGGAGGGGGTGACACACTGTTTGACAAAGGTGTCATGTGATATTAAACATGGTCTCAGACCTGTGAACACTGACCTTCGCCCCCTTTCAGCCCCACCCCTCCTTCCCCCCTGTTCCCCTCATTTCAAATCTGAAATGTAGATTTGGCTTGAATACAAAATACCTTCCACCGACCAGAACTGAACGTTTGCACACCCGACTGCATTGAAATGATACAATGCCGGGGTCAGAGTAACACAAAATACTAGGACCACTAGACATAACACAGACTCTTTATTTCTAAACACCATTCTAACAGTTGGCAGTCCCCAACCCCCAACCTCAACCCAAGGCCCGAACGCAAGAGAATTTTCACTTTATCTCCTCAGGCTTATTTTGCCTTCATTTTCATTATTCATTCAGTGTCTTGGTGTTTTCTTTTCGCTTTTATAAAAAAAAAAAAATATCAGGACTTTATCTAGAGCTTCAGCCAATCTTTTTAACACAGCCCCAGTGCAGGGAAAGACACCTTCAGAAAACGTGTGGAAATCTGTTTGCAACTTTCTAGAGTGTAATTCTAAACCACAAGGAAGAATATCCTTCCGCCCCGTGTAGCTGAAAACTTTAACAAACCACAACTGCCTTTCCCACTCCGAGGCAAGACACCCCCTCCAGCTGAAAAAGTGGATTCTGAAGGGACTTACAAGAAAATGCATCACAAAGTGGATATCTTCTCCTCCACTCACCTTGAGTTTTGAGTGTCTAGGTGTGTGTGTGTGTGTGTGTGTGTGTGTGTGTGTGTGTGTGTGTGTTTGAGTATGTGGACATGTATATGCATGAGTACATATTTGTACAAGTAAGTATATATATATATATATATATATATATATATATGAATGTATGTATGTGCATGTGTGTATATCCATGTGTGTACAAGTGTGTGTGATTATGTGAATGTGTTTGTATGTGAGTGTATGTTCATGTGTTCATATATGTGAGTCTATTAGTGTGTGAACATAAGCATATGCTTGTGCAAGTGAGTGTACATATGTATGTGTGAGTAGCGAGTATCTGTGCATGACTGTGTGTCAGTGTGAGTATGTGTGTCAGTGTACATGTATACGTGCATGTGTGTGTGTATTAGTGTGCGTGTGTGTGTGTGTGTGTCTGGGTTTTTAATGGAGAAACGCAGCATGACTCATCAGCTGGGTTAGGGTTCTTCTGGCTCCACCTGGAAGCTGCCCTCCACCCACTTGCTCCTTAAGTCAGGGCCAGGCTGGGGTTAAAGTAACCTGAAGATGTGCCATGAGCCATGGCCCAGAAAACAAAGCAGTGAGCTCTCTTGTTGTTGAAGACACTCTGACATTTGTGAACTTGACCTTGAGTCCCTGGAAAAGTCTACTACAGGAGGGAAAGCCTATCACAAGATGGGGCCATGCCCTAGAATGAAACAGGAGAGAGGATGGGACTCCCAGACCAGCTGTTTGTTTGCTCAACTTCTTAGTTGTCTATTGTGCCCCCAAGTTCACTGGATCTCCTGCAGGAAAGACCACCCTGAATCAGGGGGAAGATGCAGGCATAGGGGCCACCTGCATTGTGGGGCAAGAGACTGCTACATCCTGATCCATCCAAACTGGTTCACCCTTCCTCATTCCAGCACCACCCAAGCATTTCCTCTATCCCTCCTAGTCCACAGCACTCTACCCACCAAGTGACAAAAGACTCCGGAATTAAATTTTTATTTTTCCCCCCTAAATTTATGCTCTTCACTACCGCCTTATATTTCTAATCTCCTAAACTCATTTAATTATGTCCAGAGTAATTAAACTTGCTATCAGGGGGCATCTGGAAGGAAAGTGAATACATTTTAATTTGACTTATACAATGAATATTCGATCCCACATACAGCGTGGGGGGAGGTGCTTGTACACACACATTCTTGCATAATATGCTCCTGGGGCTCTTGGGTTGCAGGAGGTTCTCGAGGTGGGAGCTGAGAGGATTCGCAGACATGCTAGGAGACTGTGAACACCGGGTGGACAAGGCCTCAGGGCGAACAGGGATTAGTGGGGAGTGTTCAAACTGAGCAGGGTGGAGCTTCCAGAATCTCAAATACCCTTTTGACAAAACAAAGTTCCTGAAATTTAAACCAGACAAAAATCTTCCTCACGAAGAATTAAGGATTTGTATTTCCTTTTAAAAGCAGAAGGAGGTGAGGGGAGGAAAAAATGTGTGACTTATACTGAGCCTCCTCTCAAATGAATTTGTAAGGCTCTTTTCCTGAACTAGCCTGGCAGGGAAAGGTGCGCACAAGCAGAGGTCCCCACATTCCCCTCCTGAGAAGGAGTAAGGAATAGGGTAGCTGCTCGCCATAGGCACACACCGTGTCTCTGTCTACATAGGTGCCAGGTCATACCCGCACCCTCTGTAAACCAAGAGGATGAGCCTTGTGACTTAGAAAAACCCTGAGGCTGGAGGCACTGGCTCCTGCTCCTTAACAGGCTGTGTGATTTTGAGCAATTCCTTTTCCCACTGGCTCCCTGTGACCAACCAGCCTCAGTTTTGTCATATGTGAAGTGTGGATGAGCAAGAAGCTTGCCAAAGTCCCTCTAGTCAAGAAACCATGATTCCACACCTTGTTTCAGACCTCCCCAGGGAAGGGTGCCTCCTGGTTAGAAGCGGTGTGGGCCAAGATCTGCTGGCAGTAGAGCTCCCCAGCAAGGGACATTAATTCACATGGGGACAGTTAGCATAACTGAAATTTAATCAAATAAATGGCTAAAACTTAATTGGTAAGTGGGAGCCTGCCTATGCCATCTGACAGATGGCACACTCCCTAATCCTACAGCTTACTGCACGGCTGGACACCATCAGAGGGACAGGGTGGGACCGAAGCAGTCTCTATTCACCTCCCAATTGGCCCCAGACCACTCACGCGCAGGCACTGGTGAGGCCACTTGTCACCAGAAGGCCCCATTATGCTAACAAGCAACTGAGATAAAATGTGTAACTATTTGAGGGTCCCTGGTGGGAAAGACTCATGGTGAGAGAACGCACCTCCCTGGAAACAGATGTCCTGATCCTATAACACAAATTGCAGTATCACATCCCCAAAATACAAGCCCTCCCATAAATCATTCAGGGTAGCCTGTTTCGTTTTCCTGTTCTGATGAAAGTGACCCGTGTGTGGGGCTCAAGGCCAGAAGAGCTGCCACACTCGAGCAACTCCACACTTCCCCACAGCTTACTGTAAAGGTGCTGACCAAAACCACCGTGGCTGGAACCGCTTCCTCACTGACCTTTAGAAGCTGGCATTCCCCGGGTTCTGTCCACAGCGAAGCCCCTGACCTTCCCCGCTTCCTGGGCCAACTCCACCAAGCCCTCAGGATCCACACAAGTCTCCTACCCCCCCCCCCCATTTTCCCATGAACAGCCACATACAGTTCAGAACTAGGTCTCATCTTTAAATTTCTACGAATGAGAACTCCCGTTGCTCCGCATCTTTGCCAAGGCTTTTATTTTCTGTCCTGTTAATTTTAGTCATTCGAGTGTGTATATAGTGGTATCTCTTTCTGGTTTTCATTTGCATTTCCCCAGTGACTAATGAGGTTAAGCAACGTCCCATGTGTTTGTTTGCCATTTGTATATCTCCTTTGGTGAAATGTCTGTTGTTCAGATCTTTGCCCATTTTTATTGGGTTGTTTGTTTTCTTACTATTAAGTTGTAAAAGTTCTCTGTTTATTCTGGATACAAGTTCTTTATCAGATATATATTTTTGGAAGTATTTTCTCCTAGTCTATCTTATCTTTTTTTTTTTCATTTTGTTAACGGTGTCTTTTGAAGAGCTAAAGTTTTCAGTTTTGATAGACCTCAATTTATCAGTATTTTATTTTAGTTTGGTGGTGGTGTGTGTGTGTGTGTGTGTGTGTGTGTGTGTGTGTGTTTGTCCTCATTAAAATGTATTTGTCTAACCCAAGGTCACATAGATTTTTCTCCTATGTTTAATTTTAGATTTAGCTCCTATATTTATATCTATAACCCATTTAATCATTATGTATAGTGTGAGATGGAGATTGAAGTTGGGGTTTGGGAGGGGGGGTTGTTTTGTTGCATATGAATTCTAATTACTCCAATTCATGTGATAAAAAGATTATCTTCCCCCCCCCCATGAAACTGCCATTCATCTTTGTAAAATTTCAGCTGATCGTATATGTGTGGATCTATTTCTGGACTCTGTTCTGTTCTATTGATCCACATGTCGAACTCTACACCAACACTACACTGTCTTGATTATTCTAACTTTACATTAAGTCTTAAAATCAGGTAGTATAAGTCCTCCAACTTTGTTTTTCTCTGGCAAAACTGTTTGGACTATGCTAGGTATTTATATTCTTAGATAAATTTTGGAATCATTTTGTCAATTTTAACAACCACCACCAAAAGTCCTGCTAGGATTTCGATTGAATATGCATTGAATCTATTGATCGGTTTTTCTCCCCGTTTTGTTTTAAGCTCTTGGAGGACAAGGAACCTATCTTACATTTCCCCGTGGTTCCTGAGCAATGATCAAATATCTGCCTCTCTGGGGAAATGTGGCTATGACTGCGGGTGCAGAAGGTTGGTTGGTGGGGCAGAATGGGAGAAGACAGAGCTGAAGGAACATAGGAAGGAATGGTGTGGACTCAAATGCAGACATGAGGACAATGAATGGGAACTCTTGGGTGGTGTCATATATACTGGGAGTGACACAGGAAAGGACCAGTTTCTTTTATAGCCAATCAGGAAAAGTTCTAAGATGTCCAGAACTTGGTAACTCTAGAGGGAGAAGTTGGAGTTCTTGGAAGCTGGGATCTAGTGAACAATCACGGAGAATTGGAATGGAAGTTGATTTCATTTCTGTCTGACTTCAGCTTCCCTCTAGAAAAAGCTGGACATCTATTTGGAAATTTGAGATTATCTCATCCAAAACAAGAACTGGAAAGACTGAGATCACAGAGTTAAATAGTGAATTAGTAGCACAACTAGGACTAGAAAAAATACAGGTCTTCTGTCCCCAAGGTCAGGGACCTTTCCACTATAGCCCAGCCTCTTTGGGGGGGCACTGTGTATCCTCTCCAGTCTGTCAACTAACAGAGCCATTTGCTTCCAGAACTAGAGCTTTAAGGAGTTAATCAAATGGTTGCTCCAGAAATTCAGGGGTTGGTCTACAGGTCTCTCAGTATGCTCCCTTCCTTTCTGTCCACCCATCAACAGAAGCCAGAACCATAGTGAGGAGACTTGGTTTCTAGGTCACTTACCCCAAACTCACCAGACAAATCACTGGACTTTTCCAAGCCATGTTTTTTCTCCTCTGTCAAATGAAGATGAGAATACCTGCCCTATCTTCTTATAGGCTTTATGATGACACAATGAAAACAGAGATGAAGTGCCCTCAAATGCCTATTAGGTGGCATACAGAGAAAGGTACAGGAATGGAGAAACACTCCAAAACCATGCTTTTTCTAAAGCTTCATTGCCAGAAGCAGGAATTACAAAGGAGGTTTAGGGGCATGTCCTGCATGAGCACTTTTTTTTCCTAGCACTTCCTCCCTGCTTGTAGAAAAACCTGATTTAGTTCTTTTATTCCCAGTGTGTGTAGACGTTTCATGTGTATGAGTGAGTGGACAACCCAATTCTGCCAATCTTTCCATCTTCCTTTCTCCTTCTGAAAATAGGACCTTCCCAGGGATATGTAAGCTCAACTTTGCTCTGGTCTTGGAAGCCCCTCCCACTCCCAGGTAATAATTGTGCTGCTCAAGTCCTTAACTTGCAGCACCTCCCGCATCAATCCCGTCAATCCTATTGTTACCCTAGGCAGAAAGAATAGGGCTGCAGGGAGACAGGGGGGAAAAGGGAAGGAGGAGGTGAGGGGAGAGAAAGATGGGAGGAGGTGAGATCGTCCTTAAAAAAAGCACTCACCAGACAGTCCAAAACTAGATTTCAGCGGTGGAGAGCAGATCCAGGGTGCCATCTTGTCCCTCGAGGTGAACTTTAGCTAATTATAATGGATTATAGTATTATTAACATTGCAGTTAGGGAAAATATCCACCCCCTGTGCCTCCATGTTATTTAGTTCTGCCAAGAGCTAAATAAGGACAAAAATCCCTCCTCCCCACGGGAAGCCGTGGTCAGTGAGGACCTGCCTAGGAATGCCTATAATGCCACCCTTAAGTCTTGAATATTTTGTGCCCTCATTTTAGAAGTAATAAATTCCTAAGCCTCTCTGTTCTTTGGGGCAGTTGCTTTTCTCCAGGCCTACAGTGAGGTGGTTCATTCACTGAACACGGCTTTGAACCCGCTCGAGGATTATTAAGTGGGAAAGAGCCATAGAGCTGTCAGTGATCACCTCCTTGACACCAAAAATTGACCATTCTAAAAAATCCCAGATAAAACTCCATCTGGTTACCAGAGACAAGTTCCTTTTGCTTGCCTTTCTCTCCCCAGAAAGGAGATCCCCCCATCTCTGCTGAGGCTGAACACTACTCATGCGGAATGCCCTTCTTCCTGGTGATGCAGGATTCAACTCGCATTCCTGGAAGATGCAAAATTCAGTTCACCTGGAATTGACCCTAGGCCTTGCTTGTGTCTCCTGCTTGGAGCAAATTAATTACTAAATTAAGGTAATATCATTGTTTTTCTAACCACAAATGGCGTTAAAATGATCAATGTCACTAATGGGTAGCTGGATCTCCCTCCAGCCACCTCCCCCTCCCACCTCCTAACCCCCCCACCTCCCAAGGAGAACCAGACCATCCCCTCTCCTAGTGAGAGTATCACATTTCCATGCAAATTGAGTGTCCAGAGTGAATAGGGTGGGGGTGGTACCCAGACTTTCTCCATGGCTGATTGCTGGAGTATTTGCATAATAAAATGTGTTAACAGCTTGGAATTAATCATCACAGCTACCCTGGATGGCCTAAAGAACTATTTTCCAGGCCCTCTTCTGTGAAAACCCTGGATGGCATTTGTAATGGAGCCGCTGTATATTTTTCTAATTATCATTACATTTTTCTATCTGTCTCCAAAATGTACCCCCATCCTAGATTATCATAAAATGTTGTAGATTTCTTAGGATAATTTTATTATATGAAAATCCTTAAGCGCTCAATAAATTACATTGTGCATGCCCCTATGCCTGAGGATTAGGCTGGAATAAAATGAGTAGAGGTTTGCATGAAGAGTGGACAGAGTACGGGTTTTGGAATGCAAAGGACCCGAGGCTGAGTCTTCCTGCAAGGATGATTTAGGGAAAGCCACACAGCCTTACGAAGCCTTGGTTTCTTCTGCTGTAAAAAGGGGATGTGGTAGCCTGCCGTCTAAAATGGCGCCAATGCCCAGTCTTCTGGTATCCCCACCCTTGTGTCATTCCCCGCCCCCCCCCTTGAGTGTGGGCTGGACCTAGTGGCTGGCTTCCTTTAACTAAAAGAAGATGACAAGAGTAATAAGATGTCAATTCCAAGATTAGATTAAAAGACACTGTGACTTTCTTTCTCTCTCTCTCTCTCTCTCTCTCTCTCAACTTGCTTACTCTAATAAACCTGAATGCCATGATGTGAGCTGCCTTATAGAGGCCCACACAACAAGGAACTTAAGATAGCCTCCAGCCAACAGCCAGTGAGGAACTGAGGCCCTCAGTCCAACAACCCACGAGGAACTGAATCCTGCCAAGAAGCACCAAGTTTGTTTGCCCTGTTGAACCTCAAGAAAATTGCAGCCTCATGAAAGACCCTCCGCCCAGCTAGCTGCACCTGGATCCCTGGCCCATAGAAACTGTGAGATAATAAATGTGTCGATGTAAGTGCTAAGTTTTGGAGTAATCTATTATGTAGCAATAGATATCTAAGACAGGAAATCAAACTATATAAGCTACTTAACAGAGATGTTTTCTCCTATGAGATAACAGGGTTTTAAATAGTGAAGGGCCATACAGCTGTACATTATCATTTGTTTTTGACCCAATAAATAAGTCACTTTCCTAAAAGCTTAACTGCCTTTATTTGAACAGCCAGAGGAAGTCCTGCTCTCTTCCCAATGTCCCCATCCATATGTTTTACAGGAGGTTTTATCCCTGTGGCAGATTTTTCTTCAGGGCTTAGAGTTTGTTTTGTCTGGATTTTGAGTAGGACCACCTCACAAAAGATGGAGGGTAGACAACGATGTGAAGTAAATAGAGAGTAACAGAAATCTATCCCTACAAACTATTCTTCCATGAGCTTTGTCCCAAACAAACTCCTACCACTAATAAATAATAGTGATAAGAGTCATAACGATAATAGTTACTACCATTTATTGAGCAACTACTATGTGCAAGGAACTTGGTAAACATTCTTTCAGATCCTCACCACAACCCTGAAAAAAAATTCAGAGGGTTTAAATCACTTGTTCAGTGTTAAGCAGTTAGAATGTGTCAGAGCTGAGGTTAGACCCAAACTCGTCTGTTTGTATTTATTCCTTGTATTTTATGTATAAATACCTAAATAAATTATGTTTTAATAAAATGAGAATTTGTTTTGTATTCTTTTTTCCACTTGACACTTTATTGTGAGGGTTTCCCTATCTCATTTCCTATCTAAATGTTTTCCCATCTCATTTCCTATCTAAATGTTTTTAAACACTATTTGTAAAGGCAGCATAATATTCCATCATCAAGCAGATTAACCCTGCCCTTATCATTCAGCATTTAGGCTGTTTCCCAGTGTTTTGCCATCATCAATTGTGGTGTGATAAAGTATTCTTGTACCTACATCTGTGATCACATCTCTGATTATTTCCCTAGGATAAAAGCATTAGAAGTGGGACTGCCAGGTCAAGTATGTAAACGTTTTTAAGGCTCCTGATGCATGTTGCCAAATTGCTTTCCCGAAAGGTTGTACCAATTCATATTCCCAAGGAGATAAACACTTAAACTTCGAAAGCAAAGGGAGTTTTAAAATGTGAGATAAGCTGGCACCTTGTTTAAAGGAACAACTCCTTAAGTTCCCTGCAAAGGTCCTCTGAGAACCCCTGTGAACCACTGGCTGAGGAAACATTGTTCCGCCTTCCTGACTGGCTGGTTAAATTCCCAATGTCCCAGATGTCATTTTATTCACAGTTATAGGAGGCGATTGGGTGGGGTAAGAGGGGAAATGGAAGCATTTGCATGATAATAAACCTGAAACTTAATAATCATGCTCTTACAAAACGTGTATATGGTCCTTTCTTGAGGCAGCTTTTCCAGAATTGGATGACCTTCTCCAAGGGGATAAGGATATTTTTCTCTGCCAGATCTTAAGCTAGGGCATTGAAATTATTTCTATACACATACACAAAGAGGAGGGAGCCAAGGTGCAAATATTTAGTCACCCAAAGAGAGGAGAAAAGATACCGTGGTAGCATTAATTATCTAGATAGTACTTCAAGCCAAAGGAAGATTCGGAAATAATTTTTTTTATTGTTAAAATTCTCCACCCCAATTTGTTAAGCAATGACATAGCTAAAGAATCATTGGCCTATTTTAACCTTTTAACATTTCCATTTTACTTTTATAAATTGGGAGAGAAAAACGAATAGAAAATTCACAAAGACAGTGTGGGAAGGATGGCTATAGGAGGAAGACAGAAACAGAGGAGAGGAAACAGCTATTTCAATTCTCTGTAGTTACTTGAGTTTTCAAACCATAGGCTAGGGTCTGGGTGCGGTATGGTTTTAAGAGGCCAAGAAGATTTCAGTATTCTGCCATTATATGAAATGCCTTGCATTGGTCAAGATAGGCCAAACTGCTGTAGCAAACAACCCCCATTTCAGTGGCCTAACACACACACACAAAGTTATTTCTCACGTGTATCACAGTTCGATGCAGGTTATGGGCTCATGGAGGGCCTACGCCCCACTGTCATTTAGAGGCCCAGGAAAATGTGATTTAAACCAAGACCATACCATTCTCTTCTATCAGACTGACAATACTTGAATTTTTACAACAGCAAAATTAATATCTGTATATAAATTGTGTGACTCAAGTAGATTTTAGAAATCATAAAATGGCTGGTCGGTGTTCTGTACCTCCAGAGCATATAGAGAAAGCCCTCGTAAGCAAAGCTAGGAGTAGGAGTAGAATTAAATGAAACCGAAGAGACTTTGAGGGAACCACTTGCATTGCTCCTCAACTCTAAATAGGTTTAGAAGAAAGGGGAAAATGAGTCCAAGACCCAGAAAAAAGTGGCCATATCCCCACAAAGAGCAGCTATTGGCAACAGGGAAGAGGCTGTGCCAAAACAGGTTCTTTTGGATTCATGGCCATCAGAACCCTCGTGCAAGAATAAATCGCTGAAATCAGGACATCTTGGATCCTTGGCATGAAATAGCCACGCTCATTTCTTATGGCTCCTGCTCTCTTGTGGTCACGCGTTTCTTACTTAGCAGCCAGTCAGAGCATCAGTTTCAGAAGAGAGCTTACTCGTTCCCAGGCATAGGGTGAGGAGTGGGAGAGTGTGTGAGAACCTGAGTGGACATCTAGCCACCATCGCATGGGCTCATCTGAATCACCCCTCCTGCCCTGGACAGGTGAGTGCTGGACAAGGAGATTGTGGCGATTCAGAAGGTGGTTTCAGGGATACTTTGTACAAGACCAATTAGACCAAGACCAAACTAACCTCTGAAATGTGAAGTGTCTTAATCACACAGGCCCGGGGACTGGGGGCAGAAAACATTTCATCATTTAAATTTCTATATTTGTCTTAGACGGATCTGAAGAGACTTCCAGGGAAATACAGTAATTGTCAAGAGAAATTGGCACTTTCTAGAATTTTTGTACATCTCCTCGTGATACCTTCCCTGGCCCTGGTTAAGCAGCACGTTCATGCTAACTCAGTCCTTCTTAGGGTGACATCTCATCCGAGTAAGCTCAGGACTTTGCCAATTTTAAAACTGAGGGAAACACTGCCATCTCACAGCAAAATGGCCACTCTAGTCTTACACAATTTTGCTAAAAGCATCAACTGGGAGCTGTTTGATCAGAAATGACAAGGGATTTTGGCTGAACCACTGACCTTCTCACCTAAAGAGTCAAGATGGAGGCAAGTTAGGGCAACTGTCTGTGAACTTGGCACAAAAGAGCATTATCTATCCCATGAGGAGAGGAGACAGAATTTGCAACTTTGGCCTCTAGTCACAGACTAGAGAGGGAGCTTGGAGATTATCAAATGCAACTGTCCAATGGCAAATAAGGAAATTGATATGGAGAAACTTTAAGAAACTTGCTTAAGGCCACAAAGCAGGACTATCCAGGGTAAGGCTTCTTTTCTAAACTGGTGTTTTTTCCACTTTAGCACACGAATCCATCACTCAAATACTCAAGCAACCAAATTAATAAGCCCCAAGAGATGAACCTGGACACCCTTCCCAAATCCTGTGAGAAATGCTCCCAGTAGTCATCACCACTGCCAAAAGAGAGGATGGCCACAACAGCCTTCCTTTGGGGAAATTCAGTGCAATGGTTAAGAGGCCATGCCACACCACACCACCATGAGCCGCCATGTTCTTCCCAACCTCCAACCACTCCTAACCAAATGAGAGCCCCAAACCATCCTTTATTCTCTTCCCATCCCACTTCCTCAAGGTATACCAGGTAAGACAATTAAGTTTGTGAACATTTGCAACGATGTTGCTAACTTGTTTTGCTATCAGGGGGATTATTCATTGTGAATTTGTACCAACTGGACAAACAGTTAACCAAGTTTACTACCTGGAAGTGCTGAAAAGGCTGTGTGAAAAAGTTAGATGACCTGAACTTTTCATCAACAATTCATGGATCTTGCATCATGACAATGCACCAGCTCACACTGCACTGTCTGTGAGGGAGTTTTTAGCCAGTAAACAAATAACTGTATTGGAACCTCCTCCCTACTCACCTCATCTGGCCCCCAATGACTTCTTTCTTTACCCAAAGATAAAGGAAATATTGAAAAGAAGACATTTTGATGACATTCAGGACATCAAGGGTAATACGAAGATAGCTCTGATGACCATTCCAGAAAAAGAGTTCCAGTATTTCTTTGAAGGATAGACTAGGCGTTGGCATCTGTGCATAGCTTCCCAAGGGGAGTACTCTAAAGATGACTGTAGTGCTATTCAGCAATGAGGTATGTAGCACTTTTTCTAGGATGAGTTCGCGAACTTAATTGTCAGACCTCTAATGGGAGTGGGAAAGAAGGTGAATGGCAGGGAATTGGTGGGTATGGAGTGCAGTAAGTCTGAGTCACCACAACAGCCTCCCAGAGAATCTCTTTAGAAAGCTTACCGGCAACTTCTGAGAAGCTGAATGAATACGCTGCTTTAGTTGATTCCACAGAAATGTCATTTCTGTTTTCGAAAACCAAGCCAGCAGCCAAGCAACTACTTCTTCAACTAATGAAGCACCTTCCTACAAACATCTTATTTTTAAAGGGAATAAAAAAGGCTTTGATCACACTTAGAAAGGAATCTGTGCAGCTGGTAACATATGCCCCTTGGGAATGCAGGGTTTTCAAAATCATTACTCTTATAGCGCCTCCCATTACTATTTCAGATTTATTAAGCCTTCTCTGGTAGATGTACCTATAGAAAGGTAATTCAGGTTGGTATTGTTTTAGGAAGCATGTGAAAATTGCCATCAAAGAGTAATTATTTGTAAATATTTTTCACCCCACCCAGCTCTCTTTCTGGACTTAGAGACAGTCACTATTAAGGCAGATGGGAGTAAGACAATGTAGATTACTTCCACCTTCTCCAATGTTTGGGGAGTTGAAAGGTCACTTCAGGTAGATTCATTTGAACCCAGTAGGCTGTGACATTGCCAAGTTAAACCATCTATTCCAATTTCCCTCTGTACCTCACTGTCCCCCAGACACACCTTGTTCTGCCTCTTCTCTCTGTTCTCTGTCCCTGTAAATCTTTTCTATGCTCTGAGACCCAGCTTAAGATCCTCCCAAGACATCTCACCAGGCCTCTCCAACTCACATCATTCTCCCTTCTCTGAATTCATGCAGCTCTTAAAATAGCACTTAACTACAAAATATATTGTGCTATGTGTCATGACTATTAGATTTGTCCCTTGAAGTACACAGAATACCCCTACATGAAGACAGCATTTGATGGGAAATGTTCGACTAATATTTGTTGAATGAATGAGTGAATAACAGCATGGATTTTGGCATCAGAAAAACCTAACTTTACCTCTTTCTAGCTAGATGATGCTTATCAAGTCACTTAACTAGTTTAAGCCTCAGTTTCTTTACCTGGAAAATGGCAATAATATTCCACAGCTCAGAGGAGTAAATGCACTACACATAGCAGGTCCTCAAGAACAGAGCGTGCCCTTCACTTTGCCCAAGTGTCCCATGAGTCAGCATCCATTTATCTATTCTCCAAACCAGTTTGCATGTATTCCAGAGTCTTCATTTTCTAAACAGTGTTCGTGCTGGGACATGTCTACCATATTTTGATTAGGACAAAATTTGGCCTATCGACTGTGAAAGTTTTCAGAAACCAAGACCAAGTCCTGTAGCAAAAAGACACACGGAAGTCGCCATGTAGACGTGCCTTTCTACCTGAAAAGCAAAATTCCCCAAACTTATTACAATTTGAAAATATCTGAGTCACCTGCCATGGCCCTAGTATTGTTTATTGTTGCTTCCCTCAAAAGATCCTGTTCTGTACCCTGCATGTAATAAGACACAGTGGGCACGCCACTTGAGTTTGCAAACTGAATCATAGCCATGAAGTAGGAATTTAAATATGTAGTTGGGGTGGAAGACAAATGTTTTCAAAAGCCATTTAATTCTTTGTGTTCCAAACTACATTTCAATAAAACAGAACTCCAGAAGATCACCCAAAGCTGCAGCTAAAACAGCCCTGGGCCAAGAGTTGTTGAATGGTGTTCCTTAAACCCTGCCTCATAAATACTCCCAGTCTAATGAACCCATGCCCCCAAACAGCCCCTGAACTGGTCTGTTAACCCCAATACATATTAAATTTATGATTTCTAAACAAGATAAAAGACCTAATTGGATTTATTGAGAGAGAGAGACAGAGAGAGACAGAGAGAGCGAGAGAGAAAGAGACGGAGGAAAGAAGAAAGGAAGGAAGGAAGGAAGGAAGGAAGGAAGGAAGGAAGGAAGGAAGGAAGGGAGGAAGGGAGGGAGGGTGGGGTCATTCCACTCCTGACTAAGCTGAGACCCTGAGTTGGTTTGTTAGCTACTAACACCTAGTTGCCCATCACTTAGGCCAAACCTCCTTACATAGCTTCCCTGGCATTTTTAAGAGTCACCTTCCTTTCCTGACTGGCCTGAGCCTACCCCTCTCGCCTCAGATTGCTCATGGCAGTGGCTCCTCAATGATTCACTGATTCCTCCTACAGCGGTGCATAGTGACTTCCTACCTGGGCATCACTGAGTAGTGTTCTCCCAGGTTCTCCCCTCCAGGGAGAGTCACATACAATCTTAGAGACAGAAGTGACCTTGGAATTCACCTACTCATTTTACGGATGAGAAAAACTAAGGCCCAGAAAAGAAAATGAACTGAAAAAGCAGGAACTGGAACCCAGGTGTCTTGGTTCTGAATGTAGTGGTGTGCCACCAGGCCTGTGGCCTGAAGACGTCCTCAGCGTCCCTTCCCCAGCACACATCCCACTCAGCTCCCGTGGGCAGTCCAGGGAGTTGGCCTTCAGTGCCTCAGCTTTGCCTCCAAGATGTCTGCATGGAGAGGCTCCCTGGGGCTGCCATCCTCCCTCCCAATGTCCTGCAACTCCAGTCTTGTCTTAGCTGACTTACCTGCATCTTGTCTTCTCAAGGTCAGACTACTTGCTTCTAGAATGGTTTAAGTATGGTGGACAAAATCTGATAAACTAATCCATCTGAGGAAGGGAGACTAACAACTCCACCAAGATAATTTGAAAATATTAAAGTAAGGGCTTTCTGAAGGAAATGGCTTTGCTATCCAGACCAGGACAGTAACTTTTAAAGAAGGCATTTGAACTTGAAGGGTGATACGGCCAGCTGCCCTCTTAAGGGGAGGGCATAGGATCTGGCCAGGCTCAAAAGTGGCCCAGAGGATGCAGATTGTATGTAGATCCACCTGTTTGCACGACCGAATGGAATCACTGAGAATCACACATCAGTACCATGAAACCGACACACACTCCTACCCCCCAGGAAAGGGTCTGTCCTCATTTCCATTACCTCACCTTGGCAGGGTTAGGACCAGCTCCAGTGCGAGCATGTCAGCATCTTCAAAAGCCACTTCCTGCCTCCCACACTTACCCACCATGTCCAACACTTTCCCACCTAGCCCCCAGCATGACTCTAAACCCAGATGAAGGCATGTCCAGAAAGGACTAGATTAAAAACCCCAAGGAAAAGCTGTTGGATGGGTCAGAGTACCTGGGTTCTAATCCCTGCCTGTTCTAATCAGTTCTGTGGCCCCCAACAAACCACTGGATTGCTCTGTGTCTCGGTTTACTCATCAGAGAAATGAGGCTAATGACAATGGCTGGGTAGTGTGGGGACAACATGAGAAAAACTTCAACAAAGTTTAAAATATTTTTTAAAGATACGATTATGTCATTATGCTGTTAGTAATAATATAATCACTTCCTTGCCCTCCTCCCAGACATATACTGACACGTTTTCTTTGGAATCCTTTCAGGGAACTTACAGAATTACCAGGTAACTTGTAAGAATTAGCCTCACCTCCTGCTTAAATTCCCTTGCAATTCAGCCAGCCTGTACCAACTGATTGATTAATTAATTAATTAAAAAATAGAAGGTATGTCCAGAACTGTGGACTCAGAAAATGGAATCATTTGGAAACAATGAGTTCCAATCATCTGCCTCCATCACCAGTAAATATTAATATATGCTGAATGCTCCCTGAGAGAAAGTCACAGTGGTGAAGCCTTGGGGTCCTTTGCCCTGGTCTCACAACGTAACTTCAAGCCTTTGCTTTTGAGGCCAGTTCTTGACTTTCAAGTTGGTGAAGCCCAGTGGCGACCAGGTGAAACTCTTGCCCGTACTCTGTTTTACCTCACTGTTCACATCTTGCACTCCAGACTCTTTCTGTCTACAGACTTGAACCTCCAGGGTTTGACAGGGAAGGAGTTTTGCAGGCAGGGATGGACTGTGATTATACCAATTTCACTTAAGGGTGAAAAACAAAGGGAGGAAATTCTAAACAAAAAGGAATGACCACACAAGCAAACAGGCCAGGCTCGATTTATAATCCGTCTTCCCTGACCCACCTTGAGTTTGAAAACCAGGTCATCCGCTTTTCATACCAGGCAGTATGGACAACACGGAGCTTTTATAATGATAAAAGTAGATTTCACAAACTAACAGTAAGAGCCCAGCCCAGGTAAGGAACATTGTCCCTTGTCTTTGGAATGTCCCCATGACTTGAAGGGGCCCCACTTCTTGTGCTTCCTAAGTGCTCAGAAATTATTCAAAAGTGAGAATATAATGACGGGCAGCAGCAAGCATGGGATTTGATTATTTTTCTCAGTTCCCAGCACTCTCCCCACCCCCCCACCCCCAACAGAAACCTTCCACTAAAGTAAATGGCGCTGAGGGCACAGTTCACCTAGAAAGCACTCATATCAACCACCAGCTTTAAAATGGACATAAATATCAGGTCAATTCCATAGCCGTTTATCCCACTCTCAGGATAAAACTCATAAATAAACCGAAAATGGACACTTCTCCTACCCCCGGGGAGGTGACCCCATCCGGGGGCTTCAGCACACTGTTGTGTAATAAAAACGATTTTTTAAATCTGCCCTTCTCTGGCTGAAACTGTCTGGGACAGCTTCCCTGAAGGCACCTCAGGTCCCAGAAAATGCTCCGCCAGCAAGCTGCAGATCCTTGGGGAAAGGGGTTCTCCGCACCTCTACCCCTTCCTTTTCCCTGTCTCTGCTTCCGTTTCCATGCCCCTGTCTCCCACACCGGCCCCTGTCCTGTGCCCTGCGCCTTCTCTGCTTTCCCTGCCTCCTCTTTTGTTTTGCTCTTGTTGTTGTTGTTTGTGCTTGTTGTTTTCTATTTGGGTTTGTTTGTTTGATTTTTTTTAAACAGTTTTTTTTTATCATGGCAAATTACATAGCACGTAATTTTTATCATTGTAACCAATTGTAAGTGTGCGGTTCAGTGGTATGAAGAACATTCACAATGCTGTGCTCCCATCCCCACCATGCACCTCCAGAGCTTGTTCATCATCCGCAACATAACCCCTGTGCCCGTTAAACAACAACTCTCTCTCCCCGTCTCACACCGGGCCCTGGTATGCTCTACTCTGCTTTCTGTCTTTATTAATTTGTGTATTCTTTTTTTTAAATAAAAAGATTTTTATTGGGGAATTGGGGGGATAGGAACAGTGCTGGGGAATTGGGGAAGGGGAACAGACAAGTTGCTGTCCTTTTGTTCTTCAGTCTAGTTGTGGAGGGCGTTGCTTCACTGGCCCAAGTTGGCACCATCACTGTGCTCTTCCTGGGCGAGGCACATCAGTCGCCGGCTTCTGGACGGCCGCTCACGCTGGCTGCTGGCTACACACGGTAGCCCATGGCAACCCACTGCAGCAGGGGCTGCAGCCTATGCCATCGCCAGCGACTCACGGCAGCCCAGCTCCAGGTTGAGCTGTTGTTCAGCATCTTAGCTGTAGAAGGCAGTGTCACTGGCACTCATATGTGGGGTCCAAACCAGGGCCCTCTGGCATCCCAAGCCAGTTCTTAACCATCACGCCACTCAGCCGGCCCTAATTTGCCTATTCTTGATACCTCATAAAAGTGAAATCGTACATCTATCTTTCTATGTCTGGCTTATTTCACTAAGCCTAATGTTTTCAAGGTCCATCCATGTTGTAGCAGGTGTCAAAATCTTATTTCTTTCTATGCCTGAATAGTATTCCATTGTGTGTATATACCACATTTTGTTTTTCAATTCATCTGTTGATGCACACTTGTTTCTACTTTTTGGCTATTGTGAATAATGCTGCTATGAATATGGCTGCACGGATGTTGTTTGAGTCCCTGCTTTCAATTTTTTTTGGCTATACACCAAGGAGTGGAATTGTTAGACCATATGATAGCTACCTACCACTGATTACATGCTGCCAGTCTGCCCCAAGAGAGGGCCCTGAACCAACTTATGGTCTTGGAAGGAGGAAGAAGCAAAGCAAAGGACCTGAACTTGCCAGAGAAGCAGCGGTCTACAGATCTCATTTTATACCATCCCCACACAATATTGAAACATCTACCCTGGGACCTGACTTGACTTCTCCCTATTCATAGCTGTGTGATCTCAGGAAAGCTCCCAAACTGCTCTAAGCCTCAGTTTCCCAGTGCGGTGAAGGTAACAGCACCTATCCTGATTGTATTACACCACAGCACTGCTGTGAGCATCAAATGAGAGAAGGAGTGTGAACTTTTTGTAGGTCAATTGTTACACAAATGTAGGGAATAGCAGTAATAAGAAAAAAGCTAGGAATCTACACAGAATTAAAGCCCTCCATGAACTTCTTCTAATGCCTCCTCCAAAGTCCAGGGGCTGCTTCCCCAGCAATCCAGTGCTGTCACTTGGATGTTTCTCTCAGGTGCTCATGAACTGTTCCTTCTGATCCCACGTGGCAGAGTAGGCACCTGGGGCTCTCCCTTTGAAAGGAAGCACCTGGAGAGATGGCGTCTCAAAGATCAAACAGGAAACTAAGGCTAGAGCACAGATCTGAACTACTGGGAAAACACGAGCATTTTAATCTGCACATTTGAAAGCAATAATTAACAATCCCATCCCCAATCCCCTGCCCACCTGAGAACATTTAGATCAATCTGATGGTGTAATGTGAACTTTGAGAGCTTCATGAAAAATCCTCTTTGCTTTCAAAAAAATGGAAGAAAAAGTGCCGGCCGAGTGGCACAGTTGGTTAAGAGCTCGCTCAAGAGTGCAAGCTCTGAGCAGCAGGGTCACCAGTTCGATTCCTGGCCCGAGTTGAGCTGCTGCTGAGCTGCCCACAGGTGGCGGGATGGCTCAGCTAAAAAAAAAAAAATGGAAGAAAAAATAAGTAAGTCACTCGCTCCTAAAACCCAGGTGCATGTGGGTTGTCCTGGTAATAACACAATGAGTAAAATCCATCATGAGAGATGAAATTATCCCACCGAAGGTTTTGTTGGCTCTTCCAGCAACATCTGGGAATCTCTACAGAGAATTATGAACGGGCACTGTGCTTGCTCCAGAGAAAGCCACAAAGTGTGGGACTGGGAGCGGTGGAGAGATATGATATATACTTGTAATGCTCCAATTAATAGAGCTCTATGAGACGAGCTCCTGTATATGAAATAACCTGGGTTTAGAAGCAAAAACCTTCACTGAATAATGCAAAGTTGAACTGTGGCCTTCGCAGCTGCATGACTAAAATACTTCCTTAGAGGCTTCCACTCCTCTTGTTCAGTGTGAAGTAAATTGGGCCTCACTCATGGCTAAAAGAGAGGAGTCTTCAACATTCATGCTCTGCACCCAGCCTTCTTTTTGGTTTTAGCTGACTGTCGGCCCAGCGAAACCAAGACAGGTTCATCTCTTCACCTGTTGAAACTTGAGGATTGATTGGCTGGTTATTCTTTAACATTCACACAAGTGTTACCTCAAACTAGCCTTTGCAGTATAAGCGTTTTCTCTCCTAATTGTGTTATGAAAGGATTTTCATCTTTATATTAAAGGAATTTTAGGCTTCGGCAGGTTAGTATGAGTAGAGTTAGTCCAAGAAGCCCCTGGAATCACTGAAGGGCTTACCCAGACTGCCTCAAGGTCAGCAAGTTTAATTATCTAATGTGCCTGGGAGGTCCCTGTCCTGTACCCCTTTCCTCTCCTTCCTTACTCCTTAACTTCCACTCTCAAGGAGGTTACTGGCAGCCTATTTCTGGAGAGGTGAAGACAGGGGCAGACCACTCTTATGTCCATAGCTTCTTCTAGGGCTTCGGCTGACACTATCAGAGCAAATGTGAGCCCTCAGCAGACCCTACGTGTCTTCACCAGTTGGACATCCCTTCCTTCCCCAGCCAACATCAAGGTAACCCCAATGTGATCTAAGGTAGTATTTCATGGTGTATCATGATTGTGTCCTGAAACTGCCAATGCATCCCTATGCTTCCTGTATTGTTTTCCCTCTAATCACAAAATTTGAATCTCCCACCTCCAAGAAAAAAAAAAAAAGATATTTGGAGGATTCTCTCTTCTTTACCCAACCCCTACAAACCCTCAATGGTAAATGCCAAATGAGGGGTACATACAATAGATCAGAGGGTGGGGTTGGCCATACTGCTCAAAAGTTAATGCACGTCATTAAAATGCAGACCATGACTCAGGAGCTCTGGGAGGGGCTGCAACATTGTGCGTTTCTAATGGGCTCCCAAGTGATGCTCTGTGGTCCACAGATCACACTTTGAGTCTTAAGAGGGGAGGTCCTTTTCTCCAGAACCCCCAGGTGAGGAAGGCTTCTGAGAGGAGTTTAGAGCTGAGGAACAGTTTTCTCAACTGTTGAGCCCCACAGGAGTGACCACCTGGAGAGATACAACATCACGATGTCACCCTGAGGGAAGCATAATTCACCTACTCAGGGGTGGAAGTAGTGGCAGGAAGTCCGAGTATACCCAGCAAGCTGTTTATGCCACAAAGAGGAAAGAGGAACCGACCTTATTCTCGTGAGGAAGTACATCTTTCGTCCAAACCACAGGCTCACAACCATACTAGCTCAAGTGAAGTTCCTGCGATGACCACTGGGTGTGGGCCTGCCTCTTCTGGCCCACACCCAGAAGTCCCCTCCCCATTGGTCAGGACCAGCCAAGCAGGCCACCATTCCCTGGCCCGGTTACAGAACTCCAGCCTCCCCACCCAGGCGTTCAGCCCCACTAGCCTTCCCATGCCAGTGCTATGCCTCTAAGCCCAAGCCAAGAAAGAAAGCTGTGTACACTGACACTTGAATTAGATCCTTGCAATTATCTCTCAATCCTGGCTTGCCCTGTGCTTCTCTATCACTTTTTTTTATAGCTAAAGTTACTCGCCCTCATTTTAAGTACATTGTGCAGAAGGCATAGGCCAACTTCTGATATATTCCCACAAGCAAAATTAAATACCAGTAACATGTGTTTTAGTGAATTGGGTCCCTCAATTTGCATCTTATAATAAGGATGTTATCATACTGGTTTATGGCTCAGCTCTTTAGTTTTTATCTCTCTGGGGCTAGATTCCCCTCATGAGTTCAATATAAGTCTATGAACTAATGTAATTTTTAAAACGCTTTTCTTCTGTGTTAACATTAACACCCTTATGAGTGAAAGGGTTTTACTCCCCAAAGTGAACAGACTGTTTGCATTCACTGGAGGATGGGCAGAATATTAGCCCTCAGTGATATCCGTGGCTGTTCTTAAGTGAAAGGAGTTGAGTCAGTAATCCAGTCTGCCATTGCAAAAAAAGGCTCTTTCACCTCTTTGCCCTGAGACATAATCTCTGGTGTGTTCATTCCCTTACATTTAGATTAATTATAAAACATTGTCACCAGAATATTAAAGTAATGTTTAATACACAGAAGGGAATAAGGTATTCTGGAAAATGCATAATTTTTCTATGATGATTTTGCCAGTTGCATGCAATATGATCTTTTGATTGCCAGCTATAGAAATATTGTGACTAAGCTTTCACTAGCTTTTTATTTTGCAACCATCCTGTCATAGCACTTTGAAAACTGTAAGCTTGGCCGATCAAAAAAAAAAAACAACAACAACAACAAAAAAAAACCCTAAGGATGCCCATGCTAAAGAGTTCTCTCAGCTTGGTTCCAAGAGGCGGTGGTGAGAGGAGAGGGTGTACAGTGTACAGTAGCACTTTCTACATCACCAGTCCTAACACAGCTGGGTGGAGGAGAGGGCACTGAGCCCCCAACACCTGTACAAGCCCAACTCACACACACACACACACACACACACACCATGTCCCTTGAATATGGGAAGGTGTCAACATTCCTAAATGGAAATCTCCAAAGTCCTCTCACTTGCTTCAGATTTTCCGACCTCTACTGCAGCCACACCCCCAGGAGGGATGGTCTAAATCAACACCGAACAGCAGCAAGTGGAATGTTCCTTGCTAGCAGTGGCTGAAATGGGACCTACGCTCCTTGGGGGGACTGCTCCTGGGGATTGGTTACCTCAGCCATCTCCCTCTAGGTCACTGGGTTCCGTCCTTGGCTGTGTTGGTTAACAACCAAGTGTTGTTACCAACAGGGAACGCGTGTCCTTCGAGGTCTCCCTCCAGGTCTCTGCAGGTGAAGCTTTTCCATGTCAATAATAAGTTTTTAAAATAATCATCATGATAGCCGAAGGAGCACTCTAGCCCACACGCCTTCCCGTGAGCGCTCACTGTGCAAGTTGGTATCCCCATTCCTCTGTCACACCACCAAAAATACTGGTAGAATTCTTTCAGCTTTTTATAACTGGAATTAATTTTTAAGTATGTGTTCTATTTATCCATGCCACCGAACGGCAATATGCCCAACACCTGTCATCTTGTTTCCATTATCTTCAAGGCTCCTGTGCCTCTCTTACCCCCATGCTCTGCTCTTCAAAAATACACTAGATGTGTATACAAAAAAACTCAGCGCTCTTACCCCAAAGGCTCAGAGTCTGGAGGCTTAATTACCTCTCCATTTGTGAACAAAGGTCCTTTGGGTCAGAATTATGTGTGATTTCCAGTTGGAAAGGGGATAGGTTTACTCCACAGTTGCCCATCCCACATCTGTTCTGTAGACACAATGGCTCCTTAGGCTAGGAGAGGATGAACTAAGCTTCTCTAGCCAGCTTTGGAAACTTGAACTTTAACTTCTGAAGAAAGGTGGGAGCCCAGAATGAACACAGTTTCCAAAGACACAACTCTAGAAACTAGGGAGTGATGAATACCAAAGATAAAACCCAATAACGTTCTTATAGCCATCACAGTCATGACAGATGAAACATGTTTTCCTGTCAGGATGTGTGCATGCTGGTGGCATACCCAAGACATGAATATGCTTTTGTTATAAATAGGTATATACATGAGGAATTATAAGTATAACTGTGCATACATACACACTTACTGAGCATATACCATTATTCTGACTTACAGGGAAAATGGAAAGAGTGATTATATGAAAACTATTATAGTAAACAATTCTATGGACACTTGCATTTCCTAACCAAATATATGTGATGCTCAGTGATTATCATTTTGCTGTGGTGTGGATTGAACCCTGGGCTGACATGGAAGACAGGTGCCTCGCTAGAGAAGTGAGCTTTGTCTTGTGCTGCAGAGACTGCATCTCACACAGGCCTGACTTTTCTCCCTGTCCCCCATCCGGGTTTGTAGGGAATACAGTGGTCCCCGCTTACTTGCTGTTTTGACTTCCTGGGTTTCAGTGCTGAGTAGCTCACTGTTCTGTTCCTGCGCCATTCTGGGTGGTGTGATGAAATCTCACGCTGTCCTGCCCAGGGTGAGAATCATCCCTTTGGCCAGCGTATCTATGCTGTATATCCTCCCCACCTATTAGTCACTTAGTAGCTGCCCGGGTTATCAGGCCCACCGTTGCCATATCGGAGTGCTTGTGTTCATGCAACTCTTATTTTACTTAAAGATGGCCCCAAAGTGCAAGAGTAACGATGTTAGTAATTTGGATATGCCAAAGAGAAGTTGTAAGGAGCTTCCTTTATGTAAAAAGGTGAGTACAGTACAGTAAGATTTTGAGAGAGGCCACATTCACATAACTTTTATTATAGTATGTTGTTATAATTGTTCTACTTTATTATTAATTACTGTTGTTAATCTCTTACTGTGGCTAATGTATAAATTAAATTTTATCATAGGTATGTCTGTATAGGGAGAAAACATAGTACATATATGGCTTAGTACTATTCACGATTTCAGGAATCCACTGGAGTCTTGGAACATATGCCCTGAGGATAAGAGGGGGCTACTGGGGCCGGCCGAGGGGCGCGATGGTTAAGAGCTGGCTTGGGACGCCAGAGGGCCCCGGTTCCGATCCCACATATGAGGGCCAGTGACACTGCCTTCCACAGCTAAGATGCTGAACAACAGCTCAACCTGGAGCTGGGCTGCCCTGAGTCGCCGGCAACAGCACAGGCTGCAGCCTCTGCTGCAGTGGGCAGCCAGCAGCCACAGTGAGCGGCCGTCCAGAAGCTGGCAACTGATGTGCCTCGCCTGGGAAGAGCGCAATGATGGTGCCAACTTGGGCCAGTGAAACAACGTCCTCCACAACTAGACTGAAGAACAAAACGACAGCAACTTGTCTGTTTCCCTTCCACCAATTCCCCAGCGCTGTTCCCATCCCCCAATTCCCCAATAAAAATCTTAAAAAAAAAAAAAGAGGGGGCTACTGTACTTAACTTTTTCAGTTATACTTTACTCTGTTTCAGTGATCTATATTATCAAAGTGTTTTCACACCTCAGGGAACATCTCCACTTGTGTTGAACCCCTTGGGCAGCTCCCAGCCATTTGATTATGACTGATCCTTAGCATGTATTTAAATCATAGACAATCGTCCTAATGGGTGGGTCCAGCGCTGGGGTCTGTGGTTGTGGACAGGTCACAGGAGTGGGAACGGGGCTCTGGGAGAAACTCAAGGGTGTAATGGAGAGTTCTCAATCCAGTGTCAAAGTAACTTTTCATGTGCCTTAAATGTCCTGACTCATGATACTGGACAGCCATAGACCAGTCTTGCTTCCAGGAGAAGCATGTTGGTGGGGGGCAGTGGGGAGGGGAGGTATAGAAGATTACTAGATGATATGACTGCAAAACAAAAATACCAAGGTATCTATTTTTGAAATGTAAGTTCCAAGAGAGTGAAGCCCTACCCTGTTCAGCCTTACTTTGTGCACAGGACACTTTTCTGATTCAGTGTAAACACGCTCACTTATTTTCAATTCATGCTTTCATTATGAAATTTATCTAATGTTGTGGCCAAATGACAAAAAAAAACATATTATTACAGAACTTGGAATGTGTCAACAAACATATGACAAAGAAAAAGGCAACATAATACAACTTTCACAAATAGTCAAGAGAATAAAAAAATCTTAAATCTTTCCCCCCAAAAAAGGAAGTCCTTGGAGCCCCCTGACCTACAAAGCTCTAGTAGTTTTCTATTCTTTTTCCAGTTGAGTTTATCTTTGTGCTTGAAACTTGATGCTAAAGTCTTAAGTGCTTGATGAGACATGATGTTTTTCTTTTGTATTTTAAAAATATTCCATCTCCCGGAACTAACTGACCTGTTTGCGCCTCCAGGTCTTTGTCTTTAAGCTCTTCATTGTGTAGGCTTCTGACAACAGTCAATATGTATGGAAGACCTTTTGTCAGCTTCCATAGACTGTTTGGGATGTATAGAGACCAGGGCAAATGGGGAATTTAGATATACCATCAAACAACGGGATCAGTGTCTGCTTTAATGTGGTAAGGATGACTACAGAGTCTGACCCAAATGCTCTACTCATAGTAGAGTCCTTTCTGAAGGAAATTGCCAACACCTTCAAGGGGAAGCCTTCTACTGGTCTCTTCGTCTCCTTTGAGTTCCCCTTCAATCCATTCTATACCCTGCTATGCTCTTTCTAAAACTTTTCTATGGACATGAATTTGAAAAACCATTTATTGATTATAATATAAGTCCCTTAGTCTATCATTAAAGGGTCTCCATAATATGGCTCCAAATTAGTTTTCAGCCTCACCTTCCCTGATTTTCATAAACAGACCTTCTCTTCCTGCCACACTGGTCTAGCCATTGCCCTCCAAGTACCACATCATGGCCTCAAACTGGATTGTCCTCATTCTTTCTCTTTACCTTCTAAATCTTACCCTGCCGCGGGTAACTAAAAGCCCAATATCTGGGCCCCAGAGAAATTATCTTCCTTCACATTTCCACAGTTTGTGTCTCTCTCACTTCTAAATTAATCATATTACATCCCTTCATTGTTAATTACCTGCTTATAATCTTACCCCACCCCCATTAGGACCAACTACAATCCCTTTGAGGACAGGGGTTGGGTTCTTGATAGTTGCTCTCAATGCCTAGAACACCACCTTGCACACCATTGGTGGGGGAAGACAAACTTGGCTTTGTTGATGTTCTGAGAGAGATCATGGGACTGCACATAGAAGAAGTAAAGATTTCTTTGTCATCTTCCATTTAGATTAAATTAGCAGCAGGTAATCAGTTACAGATCAGCTCAGAGGGTTGAAATATATGGACTTATCCCCTGTGTAGGTCATTTATCGTTGATCACAGGACAAGAACCGTGTTTCTTTTGCTACCCTCCTTCTAAATCATCTGCTGTTATTTTTTTCAAGAAGAACTGGGCCAAATGCATGAGGCAACATCAATGTATACTCATCCTCACCATTTGAAAAACAGCTTTTCAGTGTGAATCCTACTGATAAGGTATAAAGAAAAACATCCTCATTCATTCGCAAGCTCTGAAGCCCCTTGCCTGGGACTGCTGTCTACATTGGCAAAGTGAATTATATATTAGCATTTTAAAAGGCCCACTGTTCTCACCACATCAACTTAACTGAGACTAGTTATTTAGTAGGATGCTAATTAATTTAATTCTCCACTGGTGGCAATTTCTGATGGGCAATGACTGTGCCTTTTACCTCTTTGCATTCCTTCCCCAGCACTTAGCTCAGTAGGTTGCATATAGCAGAGACCTAATAAATATTTGTTGATTGAACAAATGAAGGAGCCTTAATGCAAATGG
Source organism: Hipposideros armiger (assembly GCF_001890085.2). Classification (NCBI taxonomy): domain Eukaryota; kingdom Metazoa; phylum Chordata; class Mammalia; order Chiroptera; family Hipposideridae; genus Hipposideros; species Hipposideros armiger. The sequence goes on from NW_017731352.1 coordinate 2,399,657, forward strand.
AGAAGATGCATGGGTAAACTCAGACATGCCTCACAAAATCAAACTCCCAGCGCTGAGGATGGACAGAAATGCAAGCACCATAGGAAATACTGACACCAGCCTTGATCAACAGTTAACAAGATCAGTCTGAGTGAGTATGCTTCCTGATCAGCTTAATTAGCACTGTTGTCATTGTTTTGATATGGTACCCTCAACCTTGGCATTATATATGGTGACAAAATTCTCGAATGCAATATGTGTAGATCCTGGAAGTCACTATGTAGAGGTTAAGAGTGAAAATTCTGGAGTCATATCATAGTGGCAGTACCAGTTATACAACCTTGGACATGTCACTTAGTCTCTCCAAGCTTCAGTAAAACGGGAATAATCACAGTATCTAGCCCCACAAGATGGTTACGAAGAAATAAGAATGAGCATGGGAAACTCTTATCATTGTGCCCAGAGCATAGTAAATTCTCAATAAACATTAGCTGATATTATTTCTGCTTTAACCTATATTTTGCTCTTTACCAAACTGCAGGTAGTCTGCCAGCTTAGGATGAGAAGAGTTGGGTATTCAATCAGAGGCCACATTTTAGGCATGTCCTGGCCCTTGATCTCCAGGCAGCAGAAGATGTGGGGTGCTTTGCCACCTCCAGTGAGATGCACAAGGCCCTGAGGGAAAGGGCTGTTCTCCAGTGCTACCCTCCAGCAGGGCAAGGGGTAGAGGGAGACCTCCAAACTTAAGGTTTACCAAAGTGATAAAAATGCACCCTGAGCACTGCAGATGCAACCATTTCAAAAATGTGAGCATGTTTAAAACACAATGTCAGCTTTAGATTCCAAACAAAAGTTACTGCAACTTTTTTTATTCCGTTACATAGAAAGAAAATGGGTTTACTAACCAAAAGCAAAGAAAATCTCACCCTTAAGATGGATGACAACCCCACTTGCCCACAGCCATCAAGACTGGATGTCAAGAGATCCAAGATGGTAAAGTAGATAAACACTGTGCCTGAGTCCTTCCATGAACACATTAAAATTACAACTAAATTATAGAACAATCAACCTGGAGAACCATTGGAAGTCTAGCCAAACAGAAGTCCTATAATTAAAAATATGAAAAAGAAAGCATGTCAAGACTGGTAGGAGGGGCGGAGATATAGAATGAGCCCCAAACATCCATGTGGTGGTTGAGAACTGGGGGGAATTCTTTGGCTGTGGAGGTTCCCCCTGGAGGAGCAAGGGACCCCAGGCCCTCGCACCAGCCTCCCCAGCCCAGAGTGCTAATGCCAGGAAGAGGAGGCCCCACAACATCTGGCTGTGAAAAACTGGGGCTTCTGACCATTCAAGTGGGAAAAAAAACTCTGGGAAAACCAGATGTCCTCTTAAACAGCCTGTGCGCAGATTCACTCACTCGCAGGCATTCACTTTGGGTTCCAGCGGAAGGACGGTGACTCGTCTAGGGGCCTAGGAGACATATGTGAGGAAGACTGAGAAGTGTGGCTTCAGGGGGAGGACTGGAAAACAGTCAGCATTTTCCTGGTGAGGAATTTCCTTCCTGAGCAACGGGTAGGTGAGCGCCATCTTTCCTATATTGAGCCCGCCCTATCTGGCTAAATCTGAATGTGATTGGCCTGGTGAACTCCACTGCTCTGCCCTGCTGACTCACTGGGACCCTGCTCCACCCAACTCCCCCAACGTTGGAGGCACTTTCTCCCCCAAACAGCCAGCCCTTTTCACTTTGCACTCTTTCTAGGAAAACTATTGAAGTCCATGGGCCCAGGTGAGCAGTGACTGGCCTCTTTGGGCTCCAAAACTTTTGCTGAGTTGCTCCAGGCTCAGCACTGGCACCAAACCAGAGTCTACATTAACCTGGTGACAATTCTTCCCACTCTAGTGACTTTCTGAGACCCTGCCTCACTTAACTCACATACCACACAAGGCTTTATCAGTGGCTGAACCTTATCAGTGGGGAGCCAGCAGGTGATCACAGGCCTCCAGGTGTCCTGTTTTTTTGCAGAGCTACCCCAGGCCAGGTACTGGTGGCAGCTGTCTGCGGTTCACAGTGTGGCCTTTCCCACATGCCTCCAGGTTTAGCACAGGCAGTGAACAACTGCAGGTCATTTTGTAGCTCCTACAAGGAACCCCCTGGCCAGTCAAAGGCAGTCACTGACTTGGACCTACACTGGAGCCCCTCCCTAGAGGCCCCAAAATCAACATACCTGGAGGTTGGTTTCACACCACAGCAGAGCACTGCACAATTAGCTCCACAAGTGGCACACACAAAGGGTGGTCTCAGCAGGCACCAGAGCCCACTGGAGTGAATCCCACTCAGTGGGGTAAGCCTCTCACACAGCAGCCCAAAAGCTGTGGACATGGCCAAACCCCACAGCCAGTAAGCCTGAGGGTCAATCCCACCCACTGATGTGTCAAGAGTAATCAAGGCTCAATTATAATAGGAGGGCACACACAACCTACACAAGGGACACTCCTGGAGCACCTGGAACAGGTGATCAGGAGACTGTGCCACTGGGCCCCACAGGACACCTACTACATAAGGCCATGTGGCCAAGACTGGGAGGCATAGCAGGTCTACCTAATACATAGAAACAAACACAGAGAGGCAGCCAAAATGGGGAAACAAAGAAATGCATCCCAAACGAAAGAACAGGAGAAAACTCCAGAAAAAGAACTAAATGAAATGGAGGCAAGCAACCTATCAGAGACCGAGTTCAAAACAATGGTTATAAGGATGCTCGAGGAACTTAGTGGGAACTTCAACAAAGCGATTGCAAGCATAAAAAAGGGAAACAGTAACCATTAAAAAGAACCAGTCAGAAGTGAAGAATGTAATAACTGCAATGAAGAATGCACTAAAAGGAATCACCAGCAGACTAGAAGAAGCAGAGGATCAAATCAGCGATTTGGAAGATAAGGTAGCAGAAAACACCCAATCAGAACAGCAAAAAGAAAAAAGAATCCAAAAAAATGAGGATAGTTTAAGAGACCTCTGGGGCAACATCAAGTGTAACAACATTTGCATCATAAGGGTACCAGGAGGAGGAGAGAGAAAGCAAGAGATTGAGAACCTATTTGAAGAAATAATGACTGAAAACTTTCCTAACCTGACAAAGAAAATAGACATACAAGTTCAGAAAGCACAGAGAGTCCCAAACAGGATGAACCCTGTACAAATGTGTAGTTACAAAATAGTCATGGGGATGTAAAGTAAAGCATAGGGAATATAGTCAATAATATGGTAATAACTATATATAGTGCTAGGTGGGTACTAGACTAGTCAGGGGGATCACTTCTTAAATTATATAAATGTCTAACCACTATGCTATACACCTGAAATTAATATAAAATAATATTGAATGTCAANAGTCAGGGGGATCACTTCTTAAATTATATAAATGTCTAACCACTATGCTATACACCTGAAATTAATATAAAATAATATTGAATGTCAAAAAATAAATAAAGTGCATTTGGTAAAAAAAAAAAAAAGGACGATGTCAATACCTCCAAGCCTATCTAGAGTCCAGGGCATTCAGATGGCTCATACTCTTGACTGTTGTGTGCTACTGGTTAGTAAGAGGCAGGAAGCAGAGTGTCTCCTTCCATTTGGGGAGGGAGTAATGAGCCTTGAATGGGGTTAAGTTCAGCAAGAGGGGACACCAAGTGGGTGAGCATGGCAAAGATAGAGCTAGGATTACCACCCCTGAGCTGCTGGCTCAGACCCCAGCACTATTCACCAGTCTTGACCAAAAACCCCAGGAGTCCACCTCCAGCACAGCCTGTCAGAGGGAAAAGAAAATGTACTCTCAAAGAGGCTGAACAATAAAAAGAACTCTGCAAAGGAGGCAAAGTGACTACAAGCAAATCCACACAAAGGGGACCACTTTAAAGGAAAAACTCATGTTCCTGAGTTCTGAGCTGTGGGTAAGTTTCTGAAGAGGAGCATTTGCATTTTGGTTTTTCCCCTTTGTGTGGTGAAGTCAGCAACAGGTAAAATCTAAAATCGGGTGCTCTGAAATTAGGGCGTGAGCAACTCAATGCAAATCTTACAGCTGAAAGGCAGGTCATCTCCATATGCCTCTCTGTGGGCTTTCAAGTTATCTGGGAAGAGGGGACAGATCAGCAGAAGAAAGGAGCGGAAGGGAAGCAAAGGCAGAAGTTGCCTGTTTGCATTGCTGTCTCAGGAAACTCAAGAAACTATCACTAGAGGGAAAAAATCAGGCAAATTACTTCCTCTCAGACCACCCCCAACAGGAATATTTGGTTGGCTGTTGCTCTGTGAGGCTTCCCGCTGTCCTGCTCCTCTTTCAGGGGTGACTTTCCTGGTGCACGGTCTAAATAACTGCTACACACAGCAACTGCAGACCCATCTGGCCCCAAGACATTCAAAGTCAACCTATGTCCATTCAAAAAAGTACATGTGAATCAAAGTTTGGCTGACAAGAAAAGACATGGCAGCAGAAATGCTGATCACAACAGGCCTAATGAGGGTGAGGCCCAATCTGTAGATCTCTCAACAGAGCCAGGAACCTGTAATCAAAAGGAAAAACGAGTAAGATTTCATCTTGCACAGAAAAAGATTGTGCAGCCTGAATAGGATATTAAGTGGAATAATCCTCACAACCAAGAGTTGTATACCATTTCAATCAATCCTCCTTTTAGTTCATTGCTATTTCAACACCTTTTGAACTCCAAATTAAATATCCCCTGTAATGAGACTTAGGTCATGCAATTGGCTATATGGATTCTATAACAGGATGTGATGTGACCTCCAAATTCAAATTAAGTGGGTGTTTCTCTTAAATCCTGTCGAGAGAATGGAGCAAACTGTGAGATCTATTTAAGTCATTTGTGATAAATTTGGTTTGATGAGTAGCTCTTTTTTATGCCCTTTTAACTTTAAAAGTTAAAAAAGCAAGTCTTGGTCCCTATGTTTATTTCTGCCATCAGAGGGGTGAATTAAAGGAGGAATCCTTCCAGGTAGTCACCTAAATGTTCTCTGTCATCAACATGCTGCTTAAAAACTCTTAAAATACGGGCCATGCTTACATGCTCCCCACTAGAACTGGCACCCAAACAAGCTTTTGATTTCATTCTTAAGTCCTTCTGTAATGCACGCTTTTCTGCCATTCCTGCTTCTGAATTTAGTAGGCCACAAGGGAGAGATTTGCAGCTTAAATTCCTTTGCACAAGAGCCGGAGGCTTGGGTTCCAGTTCTGGCTCAGTTGCTGTGTGGTTTCAAGCTTGGCTCTCACTTTTTACAAAAGCTTGTGTGGTCTTAGATCCTTCACTTAATCTTTGGGCCTCTGTTGCCCTGCTCTGTAAAATGAATGATTGCTGTGGTTCCTTTCAGCTTTAGTCTATTCTTGTCCTACTTAATTTCTAGAATCAATAGGAAAATTGATTTTATCACATCTATAAAACTGCTCCATAAACCTTAAGTATTTCCTGGGAGCATTTTTAAAAATACAAATCAAGGGGAAAGGTAATGTAACAATAGGTATCTTAATTTACACTAACACAGGAAGAAAAACAATTACTGTTTCTTGATTTTGCTGGAAATGAAAAGTTCTCTGGCTTAATGTAACCCGGCAGAGTGCAACCTGAAGAGTGCTGTCTCTATGAGGGAGTCAAAAAAAAAGAAACGTGACATTATAATTTCCCTGTCGGTTAAGAACACAGACGGAATAGATCCTTGAAGAAGGTATACTTGCAACATTCGTTGTTTCTGAACTTCCAGTTGAACTTCATGTGGACTTCATAGCCAATACAAGTATATAAATTCCTGAAATCTGTTCCCTCACACTTATACCCCAAAAGGAGCCACAGCTATGGGACATGTAAAAAGAGAAAATACAGCCTACAAAAATGTCAGCTCTGACCCTCTCTACCACTACTTTTTGCAGACACTGATTTGTAAAATTCTTGCTAGAAATAATTATAAACACTGAGAAAATATGTTTATTTTTTATATATGTAGTATTAATAATCATCTTCTTCAACATTACCCTATCTAGACTTCAAAACAAGAAAATCATGTCAACACACACAAAACTTGAAAGATATCCTCACCACTTGAAAAACTTGGCTCTAATACAAATGCTCTTGAAAACTCCAAGTGCCCAGGAAACATTCTGCCAAGATTTGGACCACTCAATTAGGCCTCGGGAGAATCCAAGTTTGCTCCCCTTGCCTAGGATTTTTCTTTAAATGAACATCAGTTTTTGGTACAATCATTCATTTCTCCAGCATTGCCAATATTCAAAGGGCTGGGTGCTAGGTTCTGCAGAAGGCATTGAGTCTCTGCCATCATGGACCCAGAAGTCTAACAGACCTTTGTGTTTTGTGTGACAATCTGGACAGGCCACAAAATTAATGTTCATAGACCAGGCTTGAGAGGGTAAGAGCAATACCGTTTTTGGTCACCACCCTCTTGAGCACTGGACTGTGTCCTCTGATCTGTGTTTGGTGCACGCTGGCCAAACAATTACTCTTTGCAATTTGAAGTTCCACTCTTGGGAGAGGACATGGTGAGAACCCCAACCAGATTTGTCAGTCCCTTCTGCTGCTTCCGCCATTCACAGATAACCATGACCTTGACATATCATATCGCACAGGGAGCTATATCTTCCCAGATCATCAATCCTGTGTGGGTTTTCAAAAGTCCTCTTCCTGATATAACACAATTATTTCATAATGAATTTCACAAATGAATTTTTATTTTCTTTCAACTAAAAATGGTATGGAGGAAGAGATTTGTTTTGTTTTTTAATGAGGGATCTTTCTTCTCGAAAAGGGGGAGAAAAGTAAAAACATACTTTACCCACTCTCTCTCTTTCCTTCCCCACTTCCTCCTCCCCCCAAAATTCCCACTTCTAGAGATATCTGTTTATCTACAAACTCACTCTGAGAAGACATGAGAGACAGAAGCGGAAACACAGACCAGAAACGAAAGTGTAGTGAATACCAAGTGCAGTTACCAAGGCTGAAGTTGTCCATAAAACCATATTTGTTCTGTTTCAGTCAGGTCTCCCTTTTGAAATGACATCCCTCTTTCCAGGTATCAGCAAGGAGCTTAGCATGTTCAGGGAAGATGATGCCACAGAATCCCTAATGGTCTTAGGTTTCAAAAACACAGAGGCAGGACAGGGGGCAGGAAGAGTGTTTCTCCACGACATAACTTGTCTGGAAGCCTCATCTCACCTAGCCACGAGGAACTCTGAAAAACTCAAGGCCACCTAGTCCATCAGGGTTATTTGTCATGGAAAAGCCACTGGAGAAAGATGGCAAGGAGGGACCCTTGTTCTAAGCTCCCTCCTGCAGTGCACACAGCTATTGACAAGAATGGACAACTTTGAGTGCCCTTACAAATGGACATCCTTGATCTATGTGAGTGCAAACCATACATGTGTGCGCTCATGAACACTATGGCTTGTGTGCTAACACAGGGAGAGACACTCCCTTTGATTAGTTACAGAGTTCAGTGGAATTAGCTATGGACTAGACACCCAACACCTGGCTTCTCTCGGCTCTCAGGGCCTCGGTCAAGCCCTTAATCTTGATGAGCCTCACTCTCCTCATCCTAAAATGGAAGTTATGAGATCTCTCCCAATAAGGATCAGATGAACTCATGTACAGGAAAGCACTGTATAAGGCAGCATGCTACTGGAAGGAATCATTATTTATGATAAACAAGCAGGAAAGAATCCAGATGCCAATTATTTCGTTATCTTCTCACTAGGCTAGGTAATCTAGCCAGTGGGTGAGTGGGTACAATTTTCCCCACTTACATGCACAGCCAATGTGTAAATCTATAATATACAGGTTTGTTATTTATAAACCTATTTCAATATGCTATATTGTTTCTAGTTCTCTTCTGGATCTCCAGGCAATAGAAAACATCAAATTGAGAAAAGTTCTTTGCAAGTTAACTGGACCAGAAGGAATTTTTATCACCTATTTGTAGACCTACCTTATTTGTGAAACTAATTTCTAAGAAATGGGGCATTACTATGATTACAATAGTGTGTTCTGATGTGAACCTCTTTCCTTCTATAATTTTCCCCCTTATAAAATCTGCTCCAAATTTCCTGGTGTAAATATGAAAGAAGTCCTATGTTTGTTTGTTTGTCTGCATTATGATATATTTGCCGAAGGTTTGGAAACCTAAAATTGGAATATTTAATAAGCAACTACTGACATTTATCACCTTCCTTGGGATTTACCACTAACCCAGTGACGTTATCTTTCTTGAGCTAAATTAAAAGACAAATTCAAATCCTCCATGGTAGCCACCAAAAGCATATATTTGAAAAACAAAATTCAGCGTGCCATATTATGCATTATTTAATGGTATGCAAATTATAAGTCAGACAGTTAGGAAAACCACACTTCAGCATTATTAATAAACAACAACACTACTACTACATTAATTATGATATTGCTGTGATTTATTCCCAAGTTTTGCATTTTGATTCTCCTTGAAAATTTATGCCATCTGATAAGCAGTATCCTATTTCGCCTCCTACACCTCCTATCCATTCCTCAAATCTGTTCCTCGTACCCAACCAATTGGTGTCTGCAGGGGACGGTACAGAAATACAAAGTCATAAGCAGCTGCATTGTCTTATAAACATTAATAATTAAAGAACAAGCAAACACCACCTAAAGCTCCAACATTTATTGTGTCAATGTTAAGCACACTTTTTAAAAGACAACATAGAATGTATAGAAACAAGGGGTTGGGGACTCATGCTTATTTCCACAATACGGGTAATTAGGTTGGCTGGTTTCAAAAGGGCCAGGACACCACTCGGGACAGCGATGGTCCATTGGTCCTCTCTATGGGACTGATTCACTATTCCAATTCGGGTCTGTTTTTTTGTTTTTACTTTTTTATTAAAAAATATAAATAAAATGGCACTGCAGGTCCAGGCAGGAAGGGTTCTGCAGGACTCTGTCTGCGCACACGGCTTCTTGGAGGCTACTGTCAGAAAACATCACAAACTAGCAGGATGACAGACCACGCAGATGTCGGCCAGGCGGCACGCGTCCACCCCGCCCCTGGGGACTTCAAATTTTCTCAGAACTTAAGGGCTCTCGAGCTTCCATCCGAAAACTGCCACACATCTTGAGCTCTCGGGGTACTACGCCGAATGGGGGTGTGTGAAGAACCTAAACAGAGGTTGGAGACAGAGGAGGGGGGGAAAAAAAAAGTACAGGTGTGACTTGGCCCAGAGATTTTCTGTTCTCTAACTAGCTTTTTACCGTTATAACTTAAATCAACCACAGGTTGAGCCACTGGCATCTAAAACATGATTTCAAGCTCAGTCTACTCCCCCCCCCCAAATCCCTGACCTCTGAGTACCTTTCCCATCATCTCCCTCCCTGCCTTCCCCCAAAGGACCCAGACCCCCTACCCAATCATACGATAGTCCTAATAAACTTGGGACACACCTGGAAGGAAACACTTTCCCTTATGACTGAGGAAACTGAGTAGGAAACAGTCCTTTGGTTGAGGAGAACAGGGGAAGGAAGAGGGAAGGGGACATTTCCTTAAAATAATAATAAAATTATAAAGAAACAAAAAATCAAAATTGATGTAAAAGCAGCACAACGAAAACATGAAATGTCATCAAGTTCAACGTCAAAGCAGCCAACGATTTACAAGAGGCGAACAAATCTGTGAAGAGGAAACCAGAACCCAAAATAGTTGCTCCCAAATTGCACCAAAAACTGCCTGTAGTTTCTTTCAAACATGCAGTTTTCTTTTTTTGTTTTCTTTTTTGTAAGGGGGAAAGGCAATGGTGAGGGGAAGAAGGGAGTGGTTATTTTCTTCCGGGGTTCCTCCCTTGCTGTGTACATTGACTTGAAGCAGCAGAACTGGGAGTCCGGATGTGCCGAGGAAGAGGGCTACCACTGTGGCATTCCAGGTCTTGTTGTCGTGGCAACCTGAAGCAGGGGCCTGGGGCCTCTTCTCCCCTGACTTGGCTCCGGAGGAGGCCCAGGGTCTGGAGCTCAGCTGCTTTCACGAATCCCCCCTGAGCAGTAGAGACCTGGGCTGAGGGGCCTGCTGTGTCCAGGTGTGCTCTGGGAATCCGGTTCCCAGTCCAGCCCTACGTCATTGTCGTTGAGGCCCCTTTAGCTGATACCCCCATCAAATTCCTTTGTTAGACCTGCTACCAATATTTAAAGTGCTAAGAGACAAAGTATAGCATGGCCAAAGTACCACGTTCACTGCTATTTAAAAGCACAGCCCCCTATGGGTTTTGGGGGGGATCCTGCTTTAGAGGATAGGCTTTGGAGAAATCACTTAGATTGCCTTTTCTGCTGTCTCATAAAGACCTGACATACGCTCCCTTTAAGTAATCTTTGCCACTTTACAGAAAGGAAAAACAGTATTTGGATCAACCATTGAGTTGTGTTCAACCAAGTTCGAGTACAATGACCCACGTGAACTGTATTGGTCTCCTTTCCCATTTGAAAGGGAGGAATTAATAGCATCCCATGACCATAGATGACACTAGGAAACAGAGAGAGAGAGAGAAACAGGCCCATCCCCCTAAAGGCTGATTTACTGGCCATGTGTTTTACTAAATGAAACAGCGGGCTAATGGGATAACAAGACGACAGCAAACGAATAGTGCATACCCAACAACCCATGTCTACAATTTGTAGCTATAGCAGCCCTGGAATAAGTGTATGTAATCCCAATTCTGCCTATGCATTCTGATGTCCATTTCTCTAAAAATGGGTTTGTTTATTCATAATTGAGAGAGCTGCAGGGCCTAAGGAGACACTTAGGAAACTTTGCTAAGTGGCTCATGCTTTTTAAAAGCGAACAGTCTTTTTTCAAAAAAACATTTTTCCAGGCAGGTTTAAAGAACACTGCCAATCCCATCCTCATACCGGCAAAATTCCCACAAGTTTTCTTTTTTAAATGGGAAGTTGTTTGAAAAACAAGAGAATGGGATGGGTACGTACTTGAACACACCAGGCCCAGGGACAATGGGGTAACAGTATCATAATGAAGAACACACGATCACAACACAGTCATAAGAAATGTTTGTGTGTGTGTGTGGGGTGGGGGGAGGTTTAAAAAAAGAAAACACTGTGTTTCCTCCCTCATTCTCTGTGAGTAAAGTGTTTAAAGCAGGACAGGATGGGGCCTGAGGCTTCTCAACTCCTTTTCAGGAAGACCTGAAATATCCCAGTACCTTTTCACAAACTTTGAGTGTCTGTGAATAAACCACCTCATTTCCTTATTTCTCCAAATGAAATGATATCTAACCCTCACCGCCGCTTCCTTTCAAATTCTCACTTCAAGCATTATGAATATATACAGTATATATTTATTGCATATACAAAAATGGTATTTAAATAAACAGTTCTGTCACAGAATGCTCTGGGAAAAACTCAACTACTTCACACTTCCTGCCATTGCTGGTACAAATGAAGAACCAAGTGTTCACCTCACTTTTTAGCAATGTTTAAAATGTGTGGCAGTCCTTTCGTAGATCCTAAATAGAGAGGATGCTAAATGATCTCAGGATGGAGGAAGCACTTGCGCTGGAAGAATTTCTGGGTTAAAGTGTGTGAGAAACAGTATTTGCTGTATTCCTGTTCATTAAGTTGTTCTCAAAATGAAGATAAAAGGAAGGTTTTTGTAAGTAGCAGTGCAGGTATGTTGAGAACATTGCATCAGCACATCGGCAGTGTCATATAACCTTACTTGGGAATTTTGAAAAATGTAAATGTTCTTAGTATTTCCTCATTTTAAAAAAGATATCATGAATTCATCCTACTGTTGGAAATGTTTTTTTGCTATTTTACATTAAGATTTTTAATTGTAGGGTTCCGATACAAGATGTCATTTATAAGGTATATTCGTCTTGCATAGCTTTCCATGCTTCTATTGTTCACTCAGCATCAGAAATAATATAAGAGGGCTTCGATAAGTCAGGAGACTAAGGACCCTGAAGAACCTGTCTCGCAGCAAATTTATTTAACTTCGGGACCATGTAAATCAAACATAATCTGTGATTTATCACCAGATGTTAGCATCCCTTCTTACTCCCCATTTGATTTAAGAAATTTGAACACACAAGTATACAGTATCCACCATTAATTCTGTCTGTCAGGGTGCAAAACCTAATTACACTAAAAGCATCATATACTGAGAAATTAATATGAATACTGTATAAAAAAACGTGTACAGCTGCACTCATAGATCCGAATAAAAGTGTAATAGGGACACACAGCAGTTTGTGGACATTTAATTTGGTGGAGCAGAAGTCACATCTAAAATTGGCCTGGCGCTGGGGAGTATTTCTGTCTGTCTTGACCAGCATGTTGGATTCAACTGTGAAGTAACCTAATCTAAAACACATATATCTCCCTTCAGTTCACTGCCAATTATCAAGTTCTCCAAGGTACCACCCCCATCCCATCCCGTCCCATCTCCAGTACAGTGCTCTCCCAAGTCCTCTTACCAGATTCCTCTCTGCCTCCACTCTCTGCTTTCCCACCTAAATGGGCTTAAAAAGAAAAAAACCAAAACCAAAACAAACAAACAAAAAAAAAAACCCACACCTACTACTTTCTCTTTATTTTAGAAAAACTCTTCTTGCCTCAGATAAAAGCCTTTACATGAAAAGGCCACCTCACAGGCACCAGGGCATAAGAACCGAGCGACAAAAAAATGCTACCACAAGAAGACAACAGGATGGCTTTCGTTTTGGTTTTTACAAAAAAAAGAACAATGTCGTATCCATTCGTCTACACTGGGGATGGGGAGACAGTATCACAGACATATGTGTTTTAATAAAGCAAATAGATGCTGCAACATGCAGTATTTGTATAACTGAACTGACAACACAGATTTCTAAGGAAGGGTTTTAAAAATAGACCTAGCTTTCTCTTCAAAGATGATGTTTCATTTCATAAATCTATTGATTGGCCAAAAGATAATTCATTGAAGAGTATTCCCACCCTCATTCACTATCAGCCAAGAAGACCCTATAAAAACTCCTAGAAGAGCTGTCCTGTCTATGGTCCCTAGGATCTTGGAATTACAAGGCAAACCACCATACACCTCAGAAAATCAGTGGCTGATTTCACAGATTTGGCCAAATCTGGCTAAACTCTTGGTTACTGCTCTCTCTCTCTCTCTCTCTCTCTCTCTCTCTCTCTCTCTCTCTCGATGCCTTCACTTCTGGATTTTTAGATTTGGGAGGTGGGGTTATTTTTGCTATGATGAAAAACTCTTATGTGGGAACGAAAAAGCTGATTTCTTTTTTAAAAACCTTGTTTACATTATGTTCTACGGTAGGGATGGGAGAATAGAAAAGAACTTTTAGATAAGAACAGCAAACTATCCCAAGGAAATAAAAGCTTAAGATGCTATTATCACTAAGTTTTTCATTTATATCTGAATGGATTACTGCTAAGAGATGGAGAGAAAGTTTTTAACATCAAACTGAAAACACCTTCCATTTCCTGAAAATTATTCTAGAACTATAAAGTCTAAAAACTATTCCCATGGTTTGAGATATGTCTATTTTAATATAGTAAGTACTTTATGTTCCTTTGGGGTATAATACACGCATCAAAATGCCCATAGAAATAATCCTGAAAAAGACTGACTGGCCTTCTCTTAAAACCTGTTATTTTCTTGAAAGTAATTTACAGCGTGTGTCAAATGAGGACACAAGAAGCTTACATTGTGTACTTTAATTTTTTTTTATTTTTTCAATAAAGGGACAAAATGGGTGTATGAACAGGTTAATGCAGACAACTGCCAAAAAAACACAGACAGTGGTTTTTCCAATAGAACTTAACAAAGACCAGAAACAAATACAATAAAAAGCCAGGTTGTAATGACCTTTGGTCATCCAAATAAAAAAAAAAATAAAAACAAAGAAAAATAAAAGATCAAATTAAGTGCCTCTGTTTTGAACAGGGCACATAAGCAATAATAAATAGTGACTCCCATAGTAAAAGATAAAATTTCAAGTTACGACAAACAGCTTTCATTACAGGAATAGAAAAGGCCAATAACAAAATATTCTGCATTGCCATTTACAAAAAAGTATTGACTAAAGCGGGCTTTCTCTTTAATATGCTTTGCATATGAAATTCTTTCCAATCTAAATATAAAGCACCATTTAGTTTTTGGCAATGAAAAAAACTGCAAAACATTGTGGTTTTTTTTTTTCCTTTTTTTTCTTTCTTTCTTTTACTGCATATGAAGGTAAGATGCTGGAATGTAAGGGTGATAGAAGGAAAGGGACAAAAAGCACACTACATAACAAACCAACGTTATTAGCTTGCAGTACTGCATACAGTATGGCAGCAGGAAAAAGGAACAAAAAAGGATATGTACAACCCCTATGACAGCCATCCGTGTGACATTCTAGCAGGCTCCCCCAAACCGCCATTATATGGCTTCTCATCTGTACAATGTCACACTTTTTTGTTTCTCTCTCTTTTTTTTTTTGAAGCATACAAATAATTTGCACTATATTATCCTGCCAAATTAAAAAAATATACTGTGGCAGCCTGTCTTTTTTTTTTTTCCACTACCAAAAAAGGTACATTGATACCTTTTAAGAGAACAAGCAACAGTTAAAAATACAAGCTTCAATATAAATACTATAGTGCCTAACACTAGATGAACATTTAATTCAAATACCATTCTAGAAATACAGAAAAAAGACCATAAATGTGTTTTAGCATAGGAATCAACATGAGTGTGCATTTTCCTATATTTAAGTACTATATAATCTTAAACCTTTCCCCAATGTATGTTTTTTTTGTTTTTTTTTTACAACCTGAAGAGCGGTGTGTATCCAAGGCATAGAATTTCCACTACCATTTTTAAATGGATAACAAGTCTTGTAACACCACCAAGACAATGGAACCCTAAAATGCAGTTCCCCCCTAAACATAATGAAGTGTTTTAAAAAAATTTTTTTCTTAACATTTATATTTTAAAAAGTTTTGTACAAAAAAATCCTTGCACTGTAGAAGCGAAAGCAATCATTCATTTCTATGTTAAGTGTATTCTGTTTTCCATTCACAGCGCTTGCAATGTTGAGTCCAAGTAAGTAAGCTCATTAGTCAAGTAAATGGCTGGCAAAGTTTTTTTTTTTAGTTTTTTTTTAAAAATGCTCATCAATGAGATTGTGTTCAATTTTTTTTTTCAGCATTCTTGCAACTTTTCCCTTAAGTATAGACCTGTAAACTGGGAAAATTGTACAGTGCACTTAATTGTCCTATCTGAGCAGGTTTATTTTATACTCAACCTCTGTATCTCTGATTAGAGAAAAGATACAGATATTACAGGCAGAGTCAAGTGCTATTTGAACACCAACTGGGGCAGATGCTAGCTTAATAAAAAAGAAAAAATCAAAAAATAAAACAAAAACAATGAATCCTCTTTCATGTTAACACAAATAGCACACAGTGTATGGAAAAGAAATGAAGTACAACTTTTAGGGAGCACAGACATATATACTGCTACTCTTAAAATTCTTTCTCTTTTAAGAATGTCACATTTAAACGCAAGTCTTAAGAATTCATAGTTAATCATCATTGTATCAATATTAGCTTATACACCTGTTCTAGTTTAAAATGGCAAATAGTACCAAGTTGTGCTAATAAATCACATATTTTTTTCCTCTGTTACCCTCTGTCAAACCTTATTGCAGCCTCTTATTTTTAATATGCTATACGAGGTCTTAAAGTTTATCGTCTGATTGTCCTTTTGACAACCAAGTAGATCTGGATCTATTTCTTTTGGTGCCAGAATTTTTTTAAAAGACATTATTTAAAACAAGTATCTTCATGAAATGAATTCTTTACTCATGTATTTAATCATTCCAGGGCTTTTGCACGTTGCACATTCAATGTAATCATTATTTAAAAACAAAAATAAAACTTTGGGCAAAACAGCCCACTTCTTTTAAGCTCTCACCAGGAGCAAAATAGCTTTTATACTGGTATAATCAGTTTTGCTTACAAGATTAAACTAAAGGGAAAATGATGATTAACTAGGACATAATGGGTAATATTTTTAGGTAGCCATTGTTGTGAGAAATACAATATAGAATTGTATGCTAGGTCCTAAGGTTTATTACCTTACCCAATGCTGAATTAAGCTACAAGTTTATAACAAGTAGAAAGAACCATCAATGTGGTTTTAATAGATCCAAGGCACTCATATTTTAAAACCAAATGATAGAATAAACTTTTTTTTGTTTTTCTGTTAATTTGTCAATTCAAGGCCTTTTTTCTCTCCAATTGATGCATTTAACCCTTTAGAGACAGTCCTTTAGCTCATAGAGACTTTCAGCGCTATCTATTCTGTCTCTAGAGGGTTAATCCAAAGACTGTTTTTCCTCCTTACATTATAAAATAAAGCTGTACATGATATGTATTACAGAATGTATGCAGCATGGTCTTTTTCTCTCTCTCTCTCTTTTTCTCTAAGAACGGAACTGGAAACAGCAACATTTTTGCTCAGCAACGAATTGGGGACAATTTAAAATAGCCATAACATACCATACATGCTGTCTAAGTTTAAAAAAAAAAAAACATACACAACATGTAAATTATTGCACAAGAGAAAGGCTCAAAGTTTGCGTAAAATGCAATAGTATTGCCCCATACAGATCATGCATTCAAACGGTGAGAACATAAAGGAAAAAAAGAAAAAGAAAAAAGAAAAAGAAAAAAAAAAAAAACAGGTGTGCTGGTGACAAGCACTCTGATATTCTTAGCTTCTGTTACTTTTGTTTGTTGTTTGTTTGTTTGTTTGTTTGTTTAAATCACATGGGACTAGAAAAAAATCCTACAGGGAGTGGGGCTGGAGGGCGATGGGTGGGGGGGGGTGAAAAAAGGAGGTGTCAGGTGGGAGTGAGGGAGGGGTATTAATATACCTCTATTCAGTTTTTATATCATTATTCAACACTCGATCACTGTGCCATTTTTTCATGTGTTTCTCCAGGGTACTGTACACGCTAAAAGGCATCTTACAAATTTCACATTTGTAAACGTCCTTCCCCACCTGGCCATGCGTTTTCATGTGCCTGGTGAGCTTGCTACTCTGGGCACAGGCATAGTTGCACAGCTCGCATTTATAAGGCCTTTCGCCCGTGTGGCTTCTCCTGTGGACAGTGAGATTGCTACAGTTCTTGAAGACTTTCCCACAGTACTCACAAGTGTCGCTGCGTCTGCCCTCTTTTGAGCTGGGCCTGCCCGGGCCCGGACCACTAATATGGGGCGTGCTCCCTCCACTTCCCGTGCCGCTGCGCCCCGAGATCCCTCCGTCCAGCTCCCCGGGGGGCGTGGAGAAGCGCAAGCTCCCATTCTCGGAGGAGTGCTCCGACGAGGAGGCGAAAGGCGATTGTCTGGAGTCTCCGAAGCTAAGGAAGGGATCTTTGAGCTGCCTGGAGGCCGCGTAGCCGGCAAGCCACTGCGAGTACACGTTCTCGGTGTTGGGCATGGCGGCGGGGGGCAGGTCGAACTCCTTCTCGAGCTTGATGCGCTTGGAGAAGGGGCTCAGCGAGCTGGGACTGCCCAGCAGCAGCTTTTTGGACAGGCCCCCTGAGGCCGACTCGCCCGGGGAGCAGCCGCGGCCGTTAACAGTGCCATCGTCTATGCGGTCCGACTCGCCGGCCACCGAGTCTTCATCGCAAGTGTCCCTGTGGCCCTCAGCCTCGGCCAGGTGGCCGCGCTTATGCTTCTCGCCCAGGACCTGGTGGAAGGCCTCGCTGAAGTGCTGCATAGAGCTGAGCACCATGCCCTGCATGACGTCAGGCAGGGAGCGGCCCTCGTCGCCCACGCCCACCACGGTGCCCCTCGAGCTGTTCTCGTGGTGGCGCGCCGCCTCCAGGCTCAGCCCGAAGCCGTAGTCCACCCTCTCGCTCTCTGTCAGCTCCTCCTCCTCCTCTTCCTCCTCTTCTTCCTCTTCCTCGTCGTCCTCCTCTTCCTCCTCGTCCCCGTTCTCCGGGATCAGGTTGGGGTCGTTCTCGCTCTTGAACTTGGCCACCACGGACTTGAGCGCGCTGCTGGCGCTGCCCACCAGGTCGCTGGTGCCGGGTTCCGGGGAGCTGGCGGTGGAGAGGCCGTCGTCGGACTTGACCGTCATGGGGGATGACTTGTGCATGTGCGTCTTCATGTGGCGCTTCAGCTTGCTGGCCTGCGTGCACGCATGGTCGCACAGGTTGCACTTGTAGGGCTTCTCGCCCGTGTGGCTGCGCCGGTGCACCACCAGGTTGCTCTGAAATTTGAACGTCTTGCCGCAGAACTCGCATGACTTGGACTTGACCGGGGGCTGGGAGGGAGGAGGGGCGGATTGCAGAGGAGGGAGGGGGGGCGTCGCCAGGAAGGGTGGCTTGCTACCTGGCTGGAATGGTTGCAGTAACCTTTGCATAGGGCTGGGCCGGCCTGGGGACAGCGGTGGGCTAGACGTGTTCCCTGCCAGCTCTCTAAGTCTCCTAGAGAAATCCATGGCGGGAGGCTCCATAGCCATTGGGTTCAACCGCAGCACCCTGTCAAAGGCACTCGGGTGATGGGTGGCCAGGGCCATCTCTTCCGCCCCCAGGCGCTCTATGCGGTGGGGGTCCAAGTGATGTCTCGGTGGTGGGCTAAACAGGGGGGGAGTGGGTGGAAAGCGCCCTTCTGCCAGGCCGGAAGCCTCTCTCGATACTGATCCTGGTATTCTTAGCAGGTTAAAGGGGTTATTGTCTGCAATATGGATCCCATGGAGAGGTGGCTGGGAAGGACATTCTGCACCTAGTCCTGAAGGGATACCAACCCGCGGGGTCAGGGGACTTCCGTGTTCGCTTTCTAAGTAGATTCTTAATCCATGAGTATTCTGTGCGTGTTGCAAGAGAAACCATGCACTGGTGAATGGCTGTTTGCAAGTTGTACATGTGTAGCTGCTGGGCTCATCTTTACCTGCAAAATAATACAATACCAACATCAATGTTTAATCGTGGAGGAGGGCAACAGCAATTGCTTATTTATGTTCCACTTCCAGCCTTTCCTGCCCCCAGCCCTCAACCCCAAAGCCTGAGCCCTCCCTGACCTATATCCCCTGTACCTAGATGGTGCCTGGTACACCTGGTGGTTGGTGCCCAATAAATATTTGTCGAATCAGTTTTTCTGACACTTAACTCAGTTCTAAGAATTTTAAATCCAGTCTCCAAAGCAGAAAAATCTAGATTAATTCAAGTTTGAGGATGATGACCCCTATGGCCTAGGGAACCTCGGCAAACATCTTCTGAACCTTCCAGTCTTTCACCAGCTGTGGTTTGGGGAAGTCATTTCATCTCTGTGCCTCCATTTCTCATTTGTTAAGTGAGGGACTTGGACAAGGTGACCTAAGGGAAACTTTCCTGCTCCCTAAATCCCATCATTCTATTCCCCCCTGGATGGCAGGTGAACTTTCTAAATAGGCAATCATTTCATAGAGATATCAAAAAAGAGAAGGTCAACTCATTACAATTCTCTATGGCCCTAGAGATGCTTTTAATCTTAGCCTGAAATACACTAATTATTGACATTGTTAAAAAATGACAAGATACTCAAAAAATAATTCTTTGGAAGACAGACTAGCAACATTCTCACATCCCAGCCTGTGTGAGGGTCAGTGAGTCCCAATTCTGGCTCCATGACACCCCACGAGGACTCCCATTTTTATCTCAAGGGATGTTGTGAAAATCTCAAAAGAGAAATTTAATTCGAATTTAGGCAACAGGTCATATCAAATCTTTAGGAGTTGTCTCCCAGTCAAACAAATGCAAGCCTAGAGTTAGTAGGAGAGGCTGGTGCCAACTTAAGCAGACACAGCATCCCAGTTTAAGAACAGTTAAAGCAGCCAGCACCATGACCGGCAGCAGGCTGAGAAATGCTACACTATCCTCCCCCTCATTATTTTGAGAGGCTAACAACGTGAACCAAATTATACAACATCCTGCGCCCTCCGCGGAGCCTCAGCTCCAGTTGAGAAAGAAACAGAAAGATACAGTTCAGCTAGTCAACTCTTTGGCTAGTAGCCAAGCCGTCTGGAGAGGGGCCCTGCTTAAGTCACATTATTTCTCTCTCATTGAAAAGAACCCGAGAGTGGTAAATGCCACTTTGGCCAAGGGGGCCAGCTTGATTTCACAATCATTCATTTTTGGAGATAGCTAAATTAAAAAAACATATCTACATCAAGGGAGTAACTAACAGTTTACCAGTCAACTACAGTATTAAAAAGGGCCCAAAGGTTGGTGGCCAAAGGAGAGGAGAAAAACAGATAACTTCCCAGGAACTTCCAAAAAAGTGAGTGTATAAAACACAAATGAGAAATAACAAACTTTAGCCCTTCTCTTAAAAGAAGGGCCAGAGTTGTTCCTTAAAGCCTGGCTAGTAACTTTTTAAAAAGGAAAAAAATTCACCATGGAGCTAGAGTGGGAATGAGGAATTAATCAATTATGATTCCTTCATTTAGCAAGTCAGAAAGAAAAGCTGGCAGAGTCTTCTCAGGAGCCCCAAACACTCTATTCCAAAACAATTCAGTCTACCAAAACAAGCCAGCCTCACTCAAGCACTTGTCTGAATAATGGACTCCCCGCCCTGACCTTGTAATTTACCTTACAATGCATTTATAATCTCACTCAATACATCCCACTCCTGGGTAAATCTCTTTAACAAGATTAGATGATAAGATACCAAAATTAGGTTTGAAGCATTTGCCTAATGTGGAAGAGTAAAAAAAAAAAAAAAAAATGCAGAAAAGATTCTGAAAGAAAACGCTACCATTAATATCACATTATCTGCCTATTTTTGTTTGCCTCCTCTCTTCAAAGGGAAATAAAAAGCATAATTGAGAATATTTTCATAATTTTTTTTTTGTAGTTGAACAATGACTTGGGTCTTACATAGGCAAGCAAAAGCTATCTGGTTCCAACTACCGTGACCCTCTCTGGCTTTCTCCTTTGCCTTTCCAGGACTCCGTGTTATTATCACACATTTAGCCTGACAATCTGAATTGGGAAGTAAAGAGGAGATTGGTCAAGCTGAAGCAAGTCCTTAACACTTTCGTCACTCCAAATGCCTTAAAATCATATTTACCTTATAATATTCTATTGAAACGCAGGACTGGGCCCTTAATTAGTGATGCTGGTTTCACGTGCACCATGAATGTAGCCATTGATAAATGCCAAGATCTATAGAGCGCTACATCAAGGATCTCGCCTGTATCTTTTCAAAAAGGCTTAACTAAGAAAAGCCCATTTTATTTTGCTGCCTTGAGCTTGCTAAAATTTTGTTTTCAGAGCTAGTGATGTGATTGTGCTACAATATGTTAACACTGTACTGTTACCCTCCCTCTCTCCCATACATCAGGTCAGAGAAAATGGCATTTTATCTTCTAATGAGCATACAACATACAGTTTTCACTATCGCATTTTAGTATTCCCATCAACTAGATATTCTAGATCATGAGGGCAGCTAGTGTAATCATAATGTCAATGAGAAGGGCTGTTACGATTGAGACTAAAGATTACATGGAAAGAGCTGCTTTGAAACTGGTAATTATTACCAGTCCACTAATAGCAAATGATGCATTACAGTTTCACCATATAATCTGTATTTCACTCAGCTCATGCCAGTGTACCATATTATATTACAGTGCTCACAGATTCTAAATTCTGAAACTGCAGTCATCAATAAATGTGTTACTTGCCATAATTTGTGAAATTACTTTGTTCATAACATCTTTGATGGTTTAGAAAGACCAGAATTGATTTCCTGCGTGGCAAAATTAGGGCTACATTGATTTATTGACTTGTAAAATATAATAATATTCTTCATTTACTCTGATGAAAATCAACTTCTCAATTTGAGAGCCTCATTGGGCAATCACAGGGATTGTTTTGATTTAGAGCAATAAACTCAGACCTGGCCCCAAGCATAGGAACTCGAGGAATCAAAACGGTTAAAATCAGCTATTAGCTACTGGCTTTTATCTTATTTCCTTTTATTGTATGGAAAGGAATGATCCCATTCTAGTTTGTCAGGTGATTAAAAAGTCACATGATCTAAGCCTTAGAATTTAGAAGAACAGAGGTCTGATGCTGGACCTCTGGCTCTACTATTTCACTAGCTTGTGGCTGTGGCACAGTCATTTAATTTCTCTGAGCCTTAGGTTTCCTATCTGTAAAACGAACATAAAAACAGTACCTTAACGAATTGTGAGGCTCAAATGACAGATGTATATAAAAGCCCTCTGCGAACTATCAGGTCCAACTTGAATGTGAGTTTTCATTACTACCAGGCTTGATTAGGTACCTAGCGTGATGACTAGCTCCATTACACAACCAGAAGGGTGCCCAGAGGAAGGTCAGAATCCAAAAGCCAGGTCTTACCCCAGGCCAGCAGGAGGCCCTGGTTAGAGGGAGGCAGGAGGGGAAGATTTTAAGGACCATGGCCACCAGCAGGGAGGCCACAGCTGGGTGGTGCTACGTGCTCTGAAAGCCAAAGGCACCTGGTTAAGACAGCTGAGTGCGGTGGGGGTCAGCTTTGTTCTAAAGCTTTCTGGAACCCCACAACCCATTTCCACATACCTTATTCTGTCCACCCCTAAACTGGTTTTGCCAGCATGAGTACCCACAAACGAGGCACACTCCCTTTGCGGGAAGTGGGGAGGAAGACAGGGGTTCCATATCAGGCTCCTAGTTTCCCACCCCTCAAATCAAATCCCCTGCCTTCAGGAGGATCCAGTGGAAGAGAGAAAACTAACCGATTCCCAGGCCAGCAGCCCTTGGCCACTCAGCTGTACCCTCCTCTCGACTGCCCTACTCTCCCTTCCTTTCCCTTCCCTCCCAGGGTGGCTCTGTTCCCACAGCCAAGTGTGGGGCCCCAGGCACCCCCAGCCAAATGAGGAGAGCTCTCCCCACCCAGTCAGCATGTAGGGACTCGAAACCATGAGTCCAACCCCCTAAACTCTGCAATCTGTGACCTAACCCAGGCTTAGGCCCAGCCTGGGGGGTGGGGGTGGGGGGGTGGGGAGGGCAGAGGAGGTGCTTTTTAACCCCTACACCACCCAGCCCTCAGGACCCAAGGGCTTGTGAAATTCACACAATAACTCTTTGTTACCTAGGATTACCTAGGAGTTAAGAAAAATAAACAACTGGCTTTGAATTTGGTCTCGGATGTATGCCCTGCCCTGCAGACACCATTCACAAGGTGGTGAGGCCTAGTTTACCTCCCATAGAAAAACCAGTCACCTTTATAGCCTCAACTCCTGTATCTTGTCCTTCTGATTCTCTTTCCATGACACTTTCCCTTTCTTTTTTTCTTTTCCACAACAGGTTATTTTTCATTTACTTTCAAAATAAAACTACTTTCCTTAAATAAAAATTAGATGTCACACTTCTTTTTTTCTTGAACCCGCTTTTTGTGTTTGGGGTGGAATCAGCAACCCCCACCCCCAACATTTTAGACATGCATGACTCATACCATTTATTCCTACATGAGAGAAGCAAGCTGTATTACCTTCTAAAACAACATCTCTCAAAAACATTTTTATAAACACAAATCTAAATTTCATTAAAAGTTCCCCATTATAAAAGTGGGCTTGAACAAGTTAATTGGATGGTGGTGGTGGTGGTGGTGGTGGTGGTGGTGATAATGGTGGGGGCGGTAGTGATGATGGTGGTGGCATCTTTGAATTTTAGCAACAATGCTGTGCATTTTTTTCTAAAACTAGGAGAAAAACAAGTAGAAATTATATATGTATGCACATATATAATGCACCATGTATATATAAAAATACACCATGTTTAAATACACATGTAAATGCCTATATAACATGCATAAGAATAACTCTGGAGTAACTCTCAACTGACTCCTTTTGGTTCTGGTCTCTGCTAAAAATGTATGCCATGGAATAATTCAAAGTCTTAAATGAGGCCATAGGAGTGAATGTCCAGCAATAAAATGGGCTCTGACCACACAGATGGATGCAGTCACCAGCTGTGGAACCAGGCAAGACCCTGGGGAGAAGACCCGCAGGAATGAGCTGCTGTCAGCTCCATGCCTTCAGTAAAGAAGGAAAGAAAAAAAAAGGGGAGGGAAAGGCTGAGTGGAGTGGGGGAACGGGTGCCAAGTGAGTAATGGAATAATACATATGCGGATGCCAATCTATTTTGGAAGTAACTCCTTTCAGTACTTAAAAAAGTAAGGGTAATTTCCAGAAACTCTCATCTCTATACACATGAACATTTGTAGAAGAAATAATGCTCAACTTACAAATACCCTGCGGGGCATACTCTGCACTCATCCCGGGCGTGGGGATTAGAGCTCCATGTGCAGAACGAGGGGAGGACAGGCCCCGCCAGTGCAGAAGTTTATCTGTGAAAGAAACCCCAAATCAAGCTAAAGCCATAAACAATGTACATCGTAAACCACAGGATATCACATTTCAATTTCATTAAAATAGATTAACATCATTACAACAGCCTTGCAGACAGTTCACAGGCCCACGGCCTGTATCAAAAGAACAGTGGTTAAGTTAATTCTTACAGTTATGTTTTGTTTTTAATTTTGGTCTTTTTTGACAAAAGGGAAGAGGTGTGTTTTTAGGTATTGGGGGCGGTTCTTTCATCCACTTGCTTGTTGGTTGTTTCATTATTGTTTTGTAATAAGAGATGTAGAAATAGCAAGGGGAAATTGGTAATATTATGGGTAGGCTGGTAAAACAGGGGATTTATCTGCAAGGCTGGTTTACATGCATACATTTACTTCACTTTATAGACAAGCCCAAGCAAAAAAAACAATATGCTAATAGGAAATGAGTGGATTTGTGAATCATTCCTTCTAGAACAGAGTCCCATTCTGCCTTCCCTGTTCTACTGCTTTCTCTTCTCATGATGTATTTATGACAGCATTTCGATGACAGGGAAACCTTAGACACTTCAGCGTTGGGCCACACTCCAGAATTCAGTCAATGGGGCATCCCACATGACATGGCTTCTTAGAACGCAAAGTAGTGGATAATAAAGATTAGACTTCTGGGGTTAAAATAACTGGCCAACTCTCACCTTGGGGGTGGGGAATCCCACCATTAAACAACAAGGAGAGTACCAGCCTTCCAATAACAGCACCCAGAAAAAGTGGCCTGCCTTCTCCATTCTGCTGCACTTTTTTGCACTCTGGTGAGGAAAAATGACTTCTACCACTAATAAACATAAATCTAGCAGTAAATCAAGCATTTCTAGCACTGAGATTTTTGTGAGAAAGGAAATATTTGGTTTGTGCAACCTGGGGATTATATGGTTTATGTGGTAAGTTCCTAGCTTTTCCAAGTCCACCTTGAGCTAACCAAGTGTTTAGAGGTCAACCATGAGACAGAGCAGAGGATAGATGGAGCAAGAGACGGTCAGCGTGTTCTAGAGGATTGGAGTTTGTGATGCTTGGGGAGGCTGGAGAGAAGGAAAACAGACTTTGATGGTGAGTAAACAGAATATGTTTTCCATTAGCTTAATATTAAGAGCACTTAAAAGTGTTGTTGTTATACTCTAGGACAGCAGGTCTCGTGTATAAAATACATCCTGTTCTCCTTATATAGATCACATTACCAAGAACAGCCAGGGCAGTCAGCACAAGGTTTTCTTTCATGACGCCTTGGTGGGTAACATGGCGTGTGGCTCATGGATGCTCTTACACAGATGTCATAAATCTGTTGTTATCATGACTGCAAAGGGAGGCTCCACCCAGCCCAAGACCATCTATCGAGCCATGTTCTCCTCTCTGACCCAAAACAAAATAAATACCACAAAATTAACCAGCAAAAGCAGGAAGACTGGACTCAAACAACAAGTACGTCTTCATCTGACTGTTTATGTTAAGTGAATTGAGAGTATAGGGTAAAATTAACTACAGATTTAGTCATAGTGTTTTTCAATGAGAAATCTGAGAATTCATTTTTGCACTTGTTCTTGCCTCAGCTATTTAATAAGTGTTTGTTGCCAAGACTGAAATCCTTTTCTTAGGAGACTCACACAACTGAGGTACCTCTGGGACCCCAGCATAAAAGCAACAAGGTACTGGGACCCTCGCACAGGGAGAGTCTAACTTCAAACTCCCTGCCGTTTACTCTGGGAAGAGACTCCATGGTGCCTCAAAAGTCATCCAGCAAGAAATGGGGGAACTGTTAACCTAATCCAGCGCTGACCACTTGCATGTATCTCTGGTTCTCAAACCTGTCGACATACCCAGTGGCCTCCAGCAAGCTGAGCTTTGAAGCAGCAGCCTGGCCCAGTTCTCCACAGCGCCAGGCCACGTAGCAAAGGAGGGCTCATCAAGGAGAGTTCTGAGTACCTGGCACTAGGGTTTGGTTTGGTTTTGGTTTTTTGAGTTGTAGAAAACCTAAGAGATCATCAAGTCTGATCTTTCATTTTACATATGGGGAAATAGAGGCCCTGAGAAATTAAGTGACTGACCCATGGCTATACTGATGGTTAACCACAAAGTGAAGGTCAGAATTAGCCTCCCTGACTCCCTGTCCAGGGCCCTTTCCTCAGATATCTGTCTGCCTCCTCCCCTCTGCCGTTCCCGCCCTGGTCTTCACTGCCCAGGAAGGGCCAATGAGGAGGGCTTTCCTTCTCCTGACCCATTAGGAGAAACAACCTTTCTTAACCTCTTGGGGATGAGTCCAGACCAGAGGTGTGGAGTGGGCCTTTCCAAAGATCCAAATGAACTGACTTGGTTTAAAAACTGGAAAATAACACCTGACCTGCTTCCTGTACCTCTTGGCTCACTCCCACTGTTTCCACCCTCTACCTATGCTTGCCCTACAGAATTAGCCAGCTGAAGAGAAACACACCATTCCCCTGGTCAGCCTAACGAGCCGCCGACACTGTCTTTGTGAGAGAGACTCAGACTTGTGTTTTTCTTCCTCTGGGAAGAGCGTCAAAGCGAAAGCAACGGGGAACCCCAGCTGGGTCTGCTGCCTCTCCCACGGAACATGTCCACAACACTCTCCTTGGTAAGTAGAATCAACATTCCCACAGGAACTGGAAATGCTAAACTGTTAATAGCCTCCCTAGGGTTTCACTTCTTGCTATGATGCTTTTAATTATTTCATCACGGTTTAGGCCGAGTAAAGTCTCACAATTAATGCTTCTAAGCATCGCATTCAACGAGCAGCTCTGCCTTCCCAGACTGGCCCTGGTTGAAGGCCTCTTCTCCCACCTGCATTTTCATTCTCCCCAGGGAGAAATGGCCTCGGGTGGCTGGCTGGGAAGTGGGTGGTCCAGCTATGCTCTGTATTTCCTTGGTGGTAGGTACTCCTAGGGCAGTCGTAGTCAAAGCGCAGAGCCAGGTACAGCATCAGCATCATGGAGCTTATAGGAAATGAAAATTCTCAGGCTTTACCTCAAACCTACCGAATCAGAAACAGGGTGTAGGGTTGGGGGACAGCAATCTGTGTTTAACAAGCCCTCCAGGTGATTCAGATACACAATCCAGTTTAACGAGCGCCATCTTAGGGTCAGGGAAGGCATGGAAACTGGAAGCTCTGATGTTTGTTCCCCTGGCAGAGATCCATTGGCTGTAAGGCTGTCATCCCTCCTGTCTGGGACTCACCTCCTTTAGGACTGGAACAGTCAAAAGTAGAGCAAGCTTGAGGAATCCCTAAGGGTATCGCCATGTAGAATCCAAGGTTCCACCCTCCCTCACTGACCAGGACAGGAAACAGGCCCAGGCTCTCCAAGTAGGGAACACTTTTTGCATAAGACAACATCCAAAGCAGCTCATGCCAGGCAGATGGTGTCCTCACTGAGTCCATAAAAGCTGAAATGTTTGAGAATGCAGCTGTGGCATGCTGCATGGATGGAGCAAGAACTGGACTCCTGCTTCCCTTGCTGAACTCTCAAATGGGACGTGTTGCCCTCTTCTGAATCAATCTTTTTAAATGCCTTGATTCCTCTGGTGAATGGTGTTTTAACCTGTTCTGTTTCATAAAGGTCTCTCCAAACTCAGTATCTCCACTTGGGGCCTCAGAAATGCCTTATGCATTATTAGGTTGTAACGTTTCCTTATAGCTGAATAAAAAATAATGAATATCATTTTTCAGATATCACTAAATATCTGCAACAAATTGGGAAGGGTTTCTGACTTAATGTTACACCTTGATCTCTTTACATTTCTATATACATTGGGTACCAACTTTTGATGCTGAGCTCTATAAGCCCAGTGGGTTGTCCCTGGAATTTAAGGTCACTAAATCAAGGTTTAGGTTTCAAGAACATCTCAAAGATCTCTTTACTACTGACATACTATTTGTTTCTGAAACTAATCACTGGGTATGTAATACAGTCAAATTTCTGTCCACACATCAACGAGTAATACTGCCGATCTATAAATGTGCTCAAATAGCGAAGCACAAAGTGTCATTTCCAATACACGTAATGACTGCCCTGGGTGCCCAATTTTTATCAGGTATTAAAACTCTAGTCCTCTCTAGAGGAGTACATAGATGTACAGATGTTTGCTGTTCACTAAAATGTGTATGTGTGTAAAAATATTTCTTTTCTTAAATATATATTTTTAGATAACTTTCCTGTTTTTTCAATGAGACGGGGCACAAAAGAAGTCAAGCCGTCCCTGAGAGAAATGGCTGCCTTCTGAAGCTGTGCCCACCTTTCCACCTTGGGTCTTCAGGAAGAGAATGACCATCACTATGATAGGGAGGGATCTCTATGTTGGTGACAGGACAAAATAAAGGATCCTTACTGTCCCTTCCAGCTCCAAGACTCTCAAGTCTCCTACCTACATAGTGAGTAGCCAACTTCTAGACTATACTTAAAATGCATCCTGAAAGTTTGTCAAGTTCCCTGAATGAACCAATTCATTTTGTCAATACTTTAATGGATCTGAATCTCAAAAATAACAACAGTGCAGCGAGTCTTCTTTAACAGTGGCTAGAGGCCTCTTTAACCAAAAGCAAATCCACTGAACGTCCTTCTAGCTCTTGACCCTCCGTTTATGATAGATATCAGCTCTCTGAAAGCCTGTGACTTATACAGCAAACAAGAGTTATGCCTATGTCTCGAGTCGTGTCAATCTAAACTGAAAATGCACCAGCTTTGTCATCATTCACAGACTTTTTTTCCTAATTTATCAGCAGTCCTCTAGGTTTCTTTTTTTATTAGATTCAGGTGTACAAAGCAATTAATAGACATTTACACCCCTCACAAAGTTATAACCTCCCCCACAATCTACTACCCCTCTGACATTGTATATAGCTGTTATAATATGATTGACTATATTCCCTATGCTGTACTCCACATTCCGTGACTATATATATATATATATACACACACACACACACACACATACACAGTGCCAAAAAAATGTATATACATTTTAAGAAAGGAAAATTGTATTAAAATTGTAATACTCAACATATACCCACAACAAAAGATGAATACAAGTCACGTTTGACTTCTGCAATTACAAGAGGTGCTCAAAGTGGTTACTGTCGGCATCCACACTTCTGATTACGGTGAATTACTTACTGTTTGAGCAATGTTGGCCAAAGTGTCCACTTGTATACATTGTTTTGGCACCCCCAGTGTGTGTGTATATATATATATATATGTAGATATGTGTATATATATTAAACATATATATTTAATTATAGTTGACATTCAATATTATTCAACTTCAGTTTCAGGGGTATAGCACAGTGGTCATGCATCTACACAGTCTATGAAGTGATCCCCTTGATAAGTCCAGTGCCCATCTGGCACCCTACATAATCTTTACAACATTATTGATTATATTCCCCATATTGTATTTCATAACCCCGTGACTATACTGTGACTACTAATTTGTACTTTCTAATCCCTTTGCCTTTTCCCCCTTCCCCACCTCCTCACATCTAGCAACCATCAGTTTTTTTCCCATATATCTCTGAGTCTATTTCACTAAGAGACTTCTTAATTAACCTTCTGATATTGTCAAAATCACATTCCCTTTTGTTATAGAAATGAGCATTTCCATGAGCATTTTTTCCATCACTGCTTTTTTACTAGGTAAGGTTTTCCCAAGTTTTGCGATGCTCTTTAAAAAGTGTATTCTGTACAAATGGAAGCAAGAGAGAATTCTAAAGATATCACACTACAGAATTCTTTTGTTTTTGAAAAGTGTCTAAGGACTTTATTACTATAATCAATGGAACGCTACAGAATTTCTTTGCTGAAACTTGGTTGTGACTTTATCAGTGACTTTAATTTCATCAATCCCTCATTTTAAAACTTTTTCTTTTTTGACCAATTCTATCCTCTCGGAGCCTTGATTATCTAAACAACACATTAAGAGTTCTCACCTTAGGCAATCACTCTATGAGGGGAGATGGAAAGATGACATCTTTCATGCCTCTTTATCTATAAAAATGCAAAAAATGCACGCCACCAATCTGTCAGGCCTAAACAAAATTTTCTGCAGTCTTTTCTCTGACATAAGCAAAGCACATAATTCAAAAAAGAAAAAAGAAAAAAAAAGCTAGCTTTTCTGAAGAATAACTAAGCCAAAGACATTGTGTTCCATTTTTGTGTTGAAATGCAGATTTCCCACTAAAAGGCAAATCCTTCATTTCAAAAGGTTGAATAGGATGGTACTTAAAAAAAAAATTCCAGCTGGTTAAATTTAGGGTGTTGAAAAAAGTTCACTCCAATAATATTCTTTGGCTCTGGGCCCAAAGTATTTTCACTTGATTGTGAATTAGATAAATTTTTATTACACTTTAAGCTTTGCCTCAGAATGCTGGAACTTATTGAGGAGATTAGAAGGGCAGCTGCATTAAAAGAGAAATTGTCTTAGGACATTTTTTTTTTCCTTTAACTGTAATACCTCACTATGCAAAACGTGTGTACCCAGGATAAATTCCATTCATTCATTCTTTCATGCATACGTTGAACAACTATTTACCGAGCGCCTAGAATGCCCAAAGCAGTGGGCTAGCCTCTGTGGGTAGCACAAAGAAGACACAGACTACAGGAGCCTACATCTAGTAGAGGAGATAAGACCAGGACAGAACTCGCTCTACTTCCATGTAGAAAGTGTGTCACGGAGAGAGGTAAAGATAAACTGCTAAGGAAATTCAAAGGAAGAAAAATGATTTCCATTTGGAAGGCAGGAGAGTGACGTTAGGGAAGACATAACATAGGAACCAGACCTGAAGAGCCAAGAAGAAGGACTTTCTAAACAAAAGAAAAAGCATGTATAGATAGATGTCCAGGGAGAATCAAAGCCCAATGTGTGCACAGAGCAAATGGGGCCCAACAGGTAATGATATTTAAATCAAAATACTGTACACCAATTCATTCGGTTGATAGCAGAGGATATGATCCTCTAAATCACCCTCTGATGACTTTTGTGACATCTTCAGCTTTCATAACTTATTTTCAAATATCACATTTTCTTAAAATAAGGGACACAGCCATGTGGACTCTTGTGCAACTCTTTATGGAAGTTCCTCTGTCCTGTTTTGTTTCCCCCGCCCCCTCAACCCCACCTCGATTTTCTTCCCCTGATGAATGGTGGGTGGTCTCCTAAGGCAGAATTCACTGTGTTTTATCCCTCTGAGTCAGACAAACAAGTGTTGATAGTCATGTTCTTCTGTGCTATACTGCCTCCCCAACTTAAATAATCTATTTCAGATGTATTATTGCCAGTGGAAGAGGGCTTGTACTTGCTGACACATTTTCAACAAATAACTGTGCAAGAAATGTGGAGGTTTTCCTATACTGCTTTGTCTCTTCAATCATCAACTTGACCTTCCCTCCAAATTTTCCTTCTTCCTTCTCTTTCTTCTCTTCTCCACAAGGAGGGTGGGGGTCACCTTACTCCTGCTCTGAGTCCTTATTTGAGGATTTTGTTTGTGTGTGATGAAGTATGAGTGAGTGTGAGAGAGAGAGAGAGAGAGAGAGTGTGTGTGTGTGTGTGTGTGTGTGTGTGTGTGTGTGTGTACACGCAGGTTTGCCTCTATCTGAGGTATTTTTCAGGTTATGTGTAGGAATTTGGCAACTACTTTTAAAGATACCCTCGCCCAGTGCCTTACCCCATGAATCTCACTCTCCAGATTCTTTTCTTCCTTTAGGATATCAGGGACTTGTTCCTCTGGAGCAACTGTTGGAACAAAGTCAGGAATCTAGGTTCTTCAGTCCCCACTCTGCCACTCACCAGCTGTGCGTGACCTTGAATAAATCTCTTCCCCTTTCTGACCCTACGTTTTGTCATATTTACAAAGAGAAGACTCTGAAACTAATTTTTTTTAAAAAAATACAATATCAAAAACAAAAGAGAAGACTGGCTTAGATAGGCGACTTCTCTTTCCTGTTCCCCACACCAGTCGGAGTCTCCTTGAGACCAGATTCAGGATGCAGTTAAGAGACCTACTATGGGCCATCCTAGACAGCCTGGACGGGGCCTGTGCCCCTTGTGACCTTGCAGAGATTAGGAGGGACCTACAGACTTGTATGGGCTGAGTCTGGCCCCCAGGTTAATTCTTAGACTCAGAGAAGATGCCAGGTGGTGGATTTTAACCTCCTGGGGCACACCTGTCTGAGCGGCAAGGAGGAAACCTAGGTGGGTCCAAAGCCAAAGAGACTGAAGGTCAGAGAGAACCAGGAAGAAACTTCCCACAAATGCAGGCTAAATGTCAAGGGGAAAGGTCTCTGCTGCCCGTGCCAGAAGGCCAGTGGCGAAGCTCGGCCTTATGCCAGAGCCTGGCACCCAGTGCTCGCGAGGGCACACTCAGGACTCTAAGAAAAGCCACAGTTCTCTCCCAGCTACTTCAAACCAGGAAGGCAAGGTCCCAGCGTCCTGTGGTCCCTGCCCTCAACCAACTTGAAGAGTTCCTGGAAAGCCATGTGTAAAATGGATTTCTGAAATTGCCAACCGACAATTTCAGAGATGTTTCATCACCCTTCCAGGCTCATCGAAAATTGGCAGGGCTTCTAACATTTTACCTTTTAAGTGCTTCTTCCTCCACCCCCTCCCCAACCTCTCTGTCAAGTAGTTAATGATCTGTAAACAAACACTTTAAATTCAGTGGGGGAGCTCACTATTTAAAGAAACCCTGTGGCGAAACCTTTTGAAAAGTTAACAATCTTTCTGTAATGTGAAAAATCACCCTCTAATTTATCAGTCTCCATTGGTGAAATTTTTGTGTGTATTGGGCTTCCTTAAGGTGGGGCTCCACTGCAACACCTCTGTGGTGAGAAGAAGGGGTGGGTGATGATAGGCGCTGCCCTGGATGTCTGGCCTCACACAAGTGGATTCAAAGACTCCACTCACACCTCCCTACCGTACCTGCGATATGAAGAGAAGGGTGGAAATTCAGTCCTAGACACCTGGAAAGATCTGAAAACCATACCTGAGCTTAAGTATTATTATAATAGATGCCTGACGAGGGTGGCATGAGCATTTTCAACCGAGGGGACGAAAAGGCATTTGGGCTGTAAAGGTGGATCCCCTGAGACTGACCATTTGCTTCACAAATGTTTAATTCTGATAACACCAGCCGGGGCAGCGAAGGAACCTGTCTATCAAAGCCAACAGAACATGCAACTCCCAAATTACTCTGAAGAGGCCACCCCAAGCCTTTATCTATGTGAACTGACAGCAAATGAAATTTATGCCTCTATATCACCATTGTCATAAGTCCCGAGAAAACACCAGCGTATGCCTAAAGAAACCAAGCTTAGTGTTTATAAGAAGACCCCTTGATCTTTTCAGGTGACCTTGGGCATTGTGGAGGAGGAAGTGGGCGGGGTAGGCACACTGCTGGAGTGACAGGGGAAGGGACAGCCATGGTGGGAAGATGGAAGCAGGCCCAGACAGCGCTGCCACCCAGAGAGCTGGAGAGCTTTCTGCTCTTATCTCCCAGGAATGATCTGTGCAACCCTTCAATGGAGAAGGGCCGAGAAAAATGGGCAGCCCCAGGAAGGCTCTGTCAGGCCTCCAAGCCTAGCCCTCTTAAGGAAATAGGTCCTGTCCTCTCTGGAAGGCTTTATCTGCTTCCTAAAGCATTTCCCTCACATTCTGGCCCCACAGCAATCCTGTGGGATGAAGTAAGGTGTTACCCTCACTTCCCCAGCTCAGAAATGTTAGCTCTCAGAAGTGTCCTGGTGGAGGTCATGAGGGCAGCGCTGGAACTCAAAGAGTCCTTCCCGCCTTCTTGAGGAACAAGCTTTGTCCCTTGTCACCAATCCACTCAGGGGCCCTCAAGGTGGGCCAAGGCAGTGTGTGGTCCGGGCACTAGTCTCACAGCCACTTACAGGCAACACTTGCCTTCCTGGGACTAAAAAGTGGCGTGTGTACATCAAGGAACGTGGAGAAGGCATGCGCTACAGGCCTAATGTTCTGTGACAACTTTCGGCCAAGAGGTTCTTAGACCCAGAACTGGCCATTCTCCACAATGAAAACCTATTATGTCCTATGGTTAACACAGAACTGCTCAGAAATTATGAGAACTAATTTAAGGCTTCTACAAACTAAAAAAAAAAAAAAAAAAGCTTAGGATGCCAGAGGGCCCCGGTTCAGATCCCACATATGAGGGCCAGTGATTAAGGCTTCTACAAAAAAAAAAAAAAAAAAAAATGGTCTAGCAGGCTAGCAGGTCAGGCTCTGACATTTCTTCAGTCACAAAACTAGGCTGCCCTCTCGCCTGAGGTGAGATTGAATCAAGGAGGGTTCTGGTGCTGTGAGGCCAGGCCTCGTCCCAAGGCAGTGAGGCCTTCTTTCAGAAACAGGCCTCTGCCCTCCCACAAGCTCCTCCAACTTCTGCCACCTTCTCTCAGTCCCTCAGCACCTTGCCTCCTCCGGGGCACACAGCGGGGAGCTCCGCCTCGGCTCTCACCTCTCTGACTGAGTCCCGCAGAACAAAGGAGAGGCAGACATAGCCTATTTATTTGAGGCCTGTTTTCCTGGCTTCATAGTTATTTTCCTGGCTTATTACCCAATTTCTAATCCTTCATTTGTACCACTGACCGACCTGGAAAGAATTTCCTGACCAAAAAACAAATGTTCACATGTATAATCTTCAATCATTCGAGAGGCCCCAATCCAGTCACAGAATAGGTGCTACAGGCTGTTCTCAGGTTTACGAACTCTGTTGATTCAACGGGAGTAGCATCCAAAGTTATCAGACAGCCCCCAATCCAACAAACTCCATCTCAGCTCCTTTCTACCCACTGGGCAGGTCCCCGGGGAATTCAGATCATGAAGCCCTGGCCTCGCTACAGTAAGAGGCCACAGTCCCCCTTTATCCTTCTCCACAGGCATCGGGGGGACTAAAGGAACCCCACACTACATAGGAGACTCCAAGATCATTTTCCAGTTTGAATCTCTCTGAGATTCAATGAGATTCTTCAATCAAGATCTCTACATCGGGAGACACTCCACTCTCCCTAACAAACCCCTCAGGCTGAAATCCTTTTGCTTCCAGAACCTCAACTTTTGACTACTGGGTAGAAAGCCCCCTCTGTCACCAGCCCACAGATCTCCGCCGCCATCACACTCAAACCCTGTCAGGCAGTGGGGAGTGTGGACAGCAGGGCTGACACGGTTTCAAAGAGGCCGACCAGGCAAGAACCGTCCTGTACTCCTGCCCTGGCTCTAACGCAATAAAATGGCTTTTATCAGTGTAATTCAAGGCAGGGAGTCAAGGGTCTGTCACCATTTTAAAGAGGCTTATTACACGGCCGCAAAAATTTGCCTCAGGCTCAAACCTGGCATGTAAGGTATCAGCGTGGGACAGGTTCTTTTGATTTGATTTTATTTTCTTACAAAATCCAAAAATGAACCGCTTCTGTCCCTCCCTTCCACCAACCGTTTTTTGATTTATGGAGAGGAGGAAAGAAATCTGAAGTTGACAGGTTGGGACAACTCCACTCAGCTTTCTCACTCAAAAGCTGCTTTTGTTAAACCATACTTTGCATTTATGGCCTGCGGCTCCTTGGCTGACGGGGCGGCTCCTCCAGTGTGGACTTCCCCGGGAGAAGGCCCTCGCTGAGACTACTGGGAGGCATGAGGGCCCCTGGTTAGACAAAAGGCAGGACGGCAAAGGGTATGCCGCTCTCTGTCCCCAGCTCTCCACTACATTTCTCTTGGGTCCCGGGTCCCCTGTGACTATCATGTATCCACCAGCACTGGTTCCCCAACTAAAGTCCAAGGCTTCTGAGAACCCAGACTGTACTGTCCACCTCTCAGCGCCCGGCACCATTCCAAGCAAAGAATAAATACTCAGAAATCAGGACTTTTCTTCCTGCTGGAGAGATATTTATTCTAAATGACCACCTGTCTGGAAGGAGAAGCCATGGAGCCAGCAGTGGCCAGGGGAACCTTCCTTTCCTGAAGTCGTTGAGGTCTCTCCGGTAAATGATTCACTAAACCAAGAGGCCTCCAGGTCAGCCTTGACCCAAGAGATGATTACAGCCCCTTGAAAGTGGCTGCTGGCCCATCTGTTCACTGTACAATTTTGGCAATCTATAATTGTGTATTTACTCAAAGGTTGTTATGGACAATCAGGTTAATAATTCACTTTCCAAATGCTGTATAATTACATAGTTAGAAGAGTTACACTAGATGTCCAATTTCTGACGAATTGGTTCCAATTACCCACTCTGGGTGCCTTTCCTCTCCCTCTCTTTTTTTGATCATCTCCTACATTTTATTCTCATCTCCCACTTACATTCCCATCTTTCGGCCCCAAGAGAGAATACGTAAAGTCCTTCAGTTCAAATAATCCTATTTAGAATCCCTAGTTTTGCTCCAGCAAAAGGGCTTAAAAATAAAGCTAGGAAGCTATCCATGGACGGTGCATTAAAGGCTGGCGAGATGACCTCATCTGCCTCCCTGCCTCAGATGCAGAACACCCACAGCCACCTACACCTCATCGCCCAAGTTGCACCAGCTCCTGGCACAGCCCACTGGAGGCCCCAATGAGAAGGAATGCGTGGTATACTCTTTGAGGCTGGGGCTTCCCAGCGAGTGACTGGCAAGGGCCCTGGAATGTGAAACCATGGCCATTGGCTTAGGAGACAACCCTGGCAGTTTCCACCTCTGCTTGGGACAATGCTAGAGGGTATAAAGAGAGAAACACGAACACCCTGAAAACAAAAATGGGGCAGGGATCCTCGGAAAAGTAAAACCATTCAGAACCCAGAGCTTCCTCTCCATCTCCCAAGAGCTAAACCAGGCCCTTCATACCTCCGTTTTGTGGTTTTAACACACTACACTTCACCCACCATAAGCACATAACCCGCTTTCAAGGGTCAAAGCAATTTCTGCTCCCCAATAGGGCAGTATGGTCAGCTGACCTGGGTCACCCCAGGTTGGAACTGAGGCCACCCAGACCACAAGCTGCAGAGCCTGGCAGGGAAACCCACACAAGACAAGGGTCCTTGAGCATAGCTGCAGAAGGAGAAGAAGGGACAAAGGTGACAATGCTGTCTATGGCCAGCTCCTGGATAAGAGTGACTGCAGCTGAGACAGTTTCTTCTCCATGTTAATGGGTTGTGATTTTTTTAAGTCTTTTTTTTTTTTAATGTTCTACCCCTATATCTTTCTCTCTCCCACATGCTCCAGCACACACAATTCAGAATTCTAGTATTTTTAAAAGTGCTTTTTTATTTTTCACAGATAAGATTAATTTTCTAACAGAGCCCCCCCCCACCCCGACTTCCCTCCAGTACATTTTTTTGTTATAGCAGGAGAGCCTTTTGACCACCATAGTGTTCTGGAATCGTTAAGAGCTCAGCATGATCTCTGGGAAGTGAATTGGGGAAAGCCTGGACAGTCAGCCCCATAGAAAATGCTCAAACTCATGAAACCCACCTCTATAGAGAGAACGTCCCCTGAACCTCTAATCCATTCTAACCTTGGTGTCAAAAGAAAGGAGATGGATTAATGTGTCCCAGCTGAAGGTTTGGCTGCCACTTTCAGATCTAATATCCTGCTCATCAGGGGCACTCCTGATGCCTAGGGTCGAGGCAGAGTGGTAATGGGGGGTGATTTCTATACGTTTAGAACATCTGAGACCATTCTATCTAGAGAGTTTAGCTTGGTTGGCATTCATATGTTGTTTGCTCAGGGTGTGGTTTCTTTTCCTCCAAAAAAAAAAAATAATGAATTTGGAGCTGTATTTGTTTCCTGTTCATGGAGCGGACAGAAGGATGGTGTGCAGTGGAGGAGGTGTGTGGGGGAGAAGGCTGATAGATGGAGCCGGGCCGAGAATATCCGGAATTGGAGAAAAGTGAGAAATGGAGCTTTTTCTTGGCTTCCAAACAGTTGTAATTTCTACTGCCACTGCTGAGATCCTGGGCACCAGGCATAGAGAGTGGGAAAAGGGGGTATGTGACAACTTTGCCACAAATCAAGATTTGGCATTTAAATCCACAGGAAACAAGAAGAATAGAAGGACCTCTTATTTATAGATTTGCAGACGAATTGCATGCGATAACCAAAATGCACTTCTCGTGTATCTGAAGGAGCAATTCCATTTTCAGCCTTGGAAAGTTTCCCATAATCGAGTATCACCCGACCCCAGCAGCTCGCTGCATCCCAAGGTTAAGATCAGCTTCCTGAAAACCGGGCAGAAGGCTGCTGCTTTGGTGGTAGCTCAAGAATTGTACTTTGAAGGACAGGTTGGTACCACACTACATTTAACGGGATTCAGTTCATCTGATTATACAGTGCCTTGCTTTCTAGACTATGTAATCATCTCTTTCTGATGACATTTTAAATGTCCAACTAGACAAATAATTGCAGCAATAATTGATAGCAGAGTCAAGCAGGAGGATCGCTGATTGGCAGAGTCTCTACTGAAACAAATCTTCTTTCTTTCAAATGTTACAGGAATTCTGCTTAAATCTAACTTTTGCTGATAAATGCTCAAAATCTGATTTACTGATCAAGGTACAGCAAGAGAACCTGCACTTCAGCCTGTGATTACTTTGTGAGCTGTTTTGCGAAGAATCGCGCAGCGTGATTTATATTATTTCCCATGAATAACTGCAAGGAGAGTGTGGATCGTTTGGGGAGAATCGACACAGGCAAGGGAAGGGTGGCTCCTGATGCACAACCTGAACAATGCTGGACAACCATCAGGTTTACAGCTCTTTTCCCCTCAAATACGCATCCCATGGTAGAAAAACAGTCTGGGGGTTAGGGAGAATCACCCATAAAGAAAGACACACACATGATCAGCTCTGCTTAGGTCTTTGAAAGCTGATTTAAGTCCATGCCTCAAACTGGGACTCAAATTCCCCTGCCCTGTGCAAAGAGCCCTGGACATGGTCGGGGGGCTGCTCTCAGACAAACCCCACGTAATCTCAGGCAAGTCCCTGGACACAGTTGCCATGCCCTCCAGCCCCCAGTCTTTTTCTCCATCAGAGGTACAACCCAAATAAATTGTCTATATCATGTGTTTTTATTGTAATATTCAAGTTATTACAGTTTGGGACACTGCTTTCAACAACTCAGACCCTGTGGAATGCTTCGATGGTCAGAAATAAATAACTCACGGAGGATATTTGTCTCCGGGAAACAGCAAATGAACGAGCTGGCATATTAGCAGTCATAGATTACAGTAAGGAAAATCTAAAACAGAAAATGTATCTGGATGCTTCGACCAGCAACAAAGGCAAGAATGCAGAGATAGGGGTCTCAGATTTGCCTAAAGCACTCCAATGAGGATTTCCTTTCATTCCCCGCCCCCTATTTTCTTGTCGTCTTGTTCTTTCTTCATTTCTTTCTTTTTATTTTTTGTTTTGGGGGGGGGGTGTGTGTGCTATTTTTCCCCTTGAGTCTGAACCATTATACACAAGTTTGTCTCGTAGCTTCTGCTAAAAATCAGAGGCTTGTTAGATGTAATGATTATCTGCACCGTGACACTTACCACATATGAGGGGGCTTGTCGAACAGCTTTACTCTAATTTAGAGCTCCTCCATTAATTAGAAAGCCCTCAGATTTTCTGCAAATGCAGGTCACTATCGACAGCTCACGCTTTTGATGCTTTGCCTGTGACAGTTGTTGGGCTGCCCTTCCAGGAGCTGGCAGCGTTGTCCGGACTCTGACAGTGTCAGAAAAATTCAGTCACCACGGCCGCTTCACAGGAAGTTACAAGCAAGGTGACTGTCCGCACACAGTCTGTTTCCCCACAGCCAACAAGCCTGATGAAATCTGCATTCACATTCAGCTAAAAATAGCTCAAATTTCAATCCTCTTTCCATTCTCTCTTCCCCTTTTTCTTCTCCTTCACACCTCTCTTCTCTCCTTTTCCAATCCTCTTTCTAGCATCTCCCTTTTCTCACCTTCCCTCCCTATACTCCCCTATCAATCAGGGTTCTCTGCTATTGAAAACAGCCACACTCACCAGAAAGGGAAGTAGGTCTTACAGATAAACCAGGTTGCTTTTTATTGAAACAACAGTGATTGTGGAACAGAAACTACCCCCCCCCCCGACACACACACCCTTTAAAAAGAAATATTTCCTATTTTTTTGTGGCAGTCAGCAGCTGCACCTGGTGAGGTGGAGGTCAAGCCTATACTTCCAACAATGGCTCACGTGTTTTTTCTTAAGGGAAGGGGGACCTTGAAGGAAGAGGAAGGTTAACATGTATACAGGGCTGAGGTTGTCCACCCTTATCAGCATTCCAACTTAAGACCTTAAAATTATAGGAATTCTCACTTACAAATAGCTTATTATGGGATATGTGGGTGGAAGGGGTGGGGGTGGGGGTTGGGGGGCAGTGGTGATGTGTCCATGACCATGTATGTGTAAACTTGTGCTTATTTCATCAAGTTCATCTAAATTTCATCAAGTTCAAGCCAAAGAGCAGTCAAATCTCTGTGGCACTTGCCTAAGACTTGGCCAAAATAGAGACAAGTATTTAAATCAAAATAAGAAATATAAAAATTATTTGCACCCCTCCACACACACCCAACAACAACAACGAGGCACAGCCCTGGAAGAACCAGCTATCTCTTGCCACCATAGTTCCCAAGCTGACTAACCTCACCTGGCCAAAGCCCACGTTCCTAAAGCAGACCCAACTCTTCCTTGAGGTC
This sequence comes from Hipposideros armiger, assembly GCF_001890085.2. Classification (NCBI taxonomy): domain Eukaryota; kingdom Metazoa; phylum Chordata; class Mammalia; order Chiroptera; family Hipposideridae; genus Hipposideros; species Hipposideros armiger. The sequence continues at coordinate 2,440,794 of NW_017731352.1, forward strand.
CCTGCAAACAAATGCAGAAGGCTGAGGCTAATGGGAACCTGTCCTGGCCGTTGCTGGCTTATGAAATGCAATGGGCTGGGATGGGGCAGGATGCTACAGGCTAGAATTCACACAAACCCAGATTAGCTAAAGTCACAGTGACCAGGCAGAGTGGACTAAGGCAACCCCAGCAATAATCCCAAGGACAGCATCCTCAGCAGTGGGCCGCTCACACCCAGGCTGGGGCCCATGCCTCCAGCAACATCCTGCTGCTGTCAGCTTGGTCATCAGCCTCCAGACATCAGTCCCAGGAGAGCTTGAGGTGCCTTTAAGCTAACTGAAAAAAAACAAACCCAGGATCATTGAGATCCTGCCTGTGAAGAAAAAATAAGAAAAAAAACCTAGACCCGGAAAATAATGGGAAATGTGGCAAAAACCAATCAACTCATTTCAAAAGAAAAACCCTCCAATCTAACGTCACAACGCTGCCGAATATTAGGTTCCTAGGAAGCTGTCCCAGCAACCTAGATATGAGAAACTACGTTTGCTATTCTGAGGTGAGAAGCGAAGCTGCCTCTCACTCGAGACTGTCAAACCTGGTCTATAAATATAAGCACTGCGCCTTGTGAACAATGGGCTAAGCTTAGCCCAGAGAAGGCGAGTGTTTCCCTAAGATCATACAGCAATTGCAGGTCCCCCAGACAAACCTTCAAACGGATGTCTTTTGGAAATACATGTGGCTATACTTGATCCCCATTTTCAACAGGAGGGCTGGAGAATGAGACTGCACATTTCAGTGTTTCTCTTTTGTACTTTATTTCTCCAACCTTCTGCTCTGGTTCTCTCCTTTCTACACACACACACACACACACACACACACACACACACACACACACATGGTTAAGTATATTCAGGGATCTAATTTCCGTATCTACCCAAAGTTTCTAACACCCCTGTTCTGTCAGCAGGTCAAGAGTAGAGGACAGCGGTAAGCTGTTCCCCATTCTGAAATGAATTTGACTGAAAGGCTGCTGAAGGTCAAGACATCCTGGCAGGCTGGTACTGGCACTGGAGCTTCCAGGGTCACTGCTCTGTGGGTGGACCATGGCTCTTTTTCTGAGCATGACTTGTGATTTGTTCTCTCCCCCAAACATCAAATCAAGACACCAATCACAGCTCTACTAGCCCACTTTGCCCCACCTCCAATTTTGCAACGATGCTTTCTTCTCACACAATGAGAAAAGAACAAGGTGGCCAAATGCTAAGAGTCCACTTTATGCACATACATGTAGTTAAATACTGAGGTAAGCGAGAAATTTCTAAGGACCTACCAATCTGTGATATTGAAAGAAAATGGCTACTTCTGGCCCAAAAAGGCCTTGAAATTGTCCCTTTTTATACAGCCCAAGCCCTGTGGAGGACCTGAGCTACTCAGACTTTGAAATAAATGATGCACAGAAATGGGCAGCTTGATGGATTAGCTGGTAGATTATTCTCAGACACATAGAAGTCAGCTCAACATCAGGATTGGGTCTGGAATTTCTTTCAGGAAGATCTTGATAACGTTAGACAGTTGACCAAGGCACCATGGTGTGACAGAGAAGCAGCCCATCGGGGTGACCACATCCATTCACACAATGTTTTCACTCAATGCCCTGTGATGCCACTAATGGACAGCCTGAGACAAGTCACTGTGTCTCTCAGGCCCGGCCACTGCTCTGCCCGCTGCTTACTCCTCTTTCATGTATTCACTCTTTTCCCTGCTATCAGAAATGGAATCAGAACAAATTAATATTTTAAGATTACCATTCTATCAGAATCAAAGACTTGGGTAATTCAAAGCTAAGGCAAACACCCCTCTGATAAATCTAACTTAGCTATTCAGATGTTTCACAGTTCTTCGAACAGTCAGTCTCCCTGCCTTCAATCCGTTATTTGCCACGGGCCTCTACCACAGGCAGGAGGAAAGCCAGCGCTACACCTCTAAGGGTGTGAAGTTCTAACCTTTTACCCATGTAATGATCTACTTAATAGAATATTTTGTCTTTAATCAGAGAAAGAGTAAGATAATTTGATATCACATAAAACTCCCTAACCTATATTTTGCAAGTCAATTAGCCAGTTCTTTCATGTGAATGTCAGCACATCCCATGTTGCACCTCCAGTCAGGCTTTTGGGTGTCTGCGGCCCACAACAACACACACGGGGAGTATAAGAAGAAAGCTCAGTGGGGTGGGGGGAGGGGAGGAGGAGCTGTGCAGTGGGCAGTTGCTTTTTCGTCATCTGCATGGAAATTAGGAAACTGTCTTCTCAAATGGAGGTTATCTTCCCTTGGGATCCTTCTGGAGGGCTATAAATACTAGAACATACTAATCAACATTATATATTTTAAAATGAATACAGAATCAGATTAAATTATAAAACTAAATTATACTGTTATAAAATCCAAAGTGCCAAAAGAAAAAGAGAGAGAAACATGAAAAAGAACTCTTAGCTAGTCTAAGTGTAGCCCTATTCTCTGGCAGTCAACCCAGCCTTAATAAGGGTGTTCAAAGTAACCATTTCTCATTCCTTTACTTCTTCTGAGAAACAGAATGCAAAAAAGCAAGAGGCTGAATTTTCATGCAGTCATTTTCCCATCAACCGTTCTATCTACAGAAGCTGCAGAAAGGTAAAGACTTAAAATTTATGAACACTTATGAGAAATGTGGCTAAGAATTGGATCTAAATCTATGAGAAGGGACATGGACATGTGGCACAAACCCAAAATAGGAATGTTCCCAAAGCCAGCCATCTGATGTCTGCCTCACAGCCTTATGACTCAGTTTTCCCATCTCTAAAATGGAATCTCTAATGAAATCTGGGGAAACAAAGAACAATTGGTGCTAGGCTCTTAGACAGAGCCCTCTCTCTTTGCTATTACTTTTGACCTGGTTTTAAAAACACAATACTAGTACTTATACCACATTTTCATCATGCAGAAACATTAACATTTTCCTGGAAGAGTCTGTCTCATTGGCTGTTAAAAGAGAATGTTTTTTTCGTTCCTTCTAGGAACATGAGGAGTGAATCTGGCTATTTCATCAACGCCTGTAAAAGACACCTGAGTCATCATTTTAACTGAACAATTTCTTAAAGAATTCCACCTATGAGAGGGAGAACTAGACCATCTCTGCAGTGTGTCTGGAAACGCCATTGTGTGCTCCTGACTCCTTTCCTCTGTCCTTGGCAATCCAGTTACGATTTGACAGCATTTAAAGATGACAGTACTTGAGGTAATAGGACAATGCCATAACAGGATTACAGCAAATGTGAAAGAAAGGACACACACAGGTACTGTCATTTAGGTAATGTCATCTATGATCAGTTTTTGTTTCGTTTTTTGCTGACACAGAAGTCAGTATCACTTATAAAATTCATTGTAAACGCTGTTATGGCTGTAAATAGTTTGCTTCCCTGATGAAAGGAGACGCATATTATACTGCAGGGGGATCGGGGAAATTTTCTAGCTTTGGTTGATGTGGAAATAATCATAACAACAACAAAAAGTCAAACCAATGACCAAAGGTTCAGTAATAGCCTGAAGTCACTACCATCCCAAATGAATTTAATCTTCAAAGAAAAAAGAAAATTTTCTGCTGGTCATAATCAATAGGTGGCCAACAAGTTTCTGAAGAATGTCTTAGACCCCAGTGAAACTGCTGCTTTAGAGTTTGGGGAAGATAAAGTGGAAACAACTAACCACACTCACATTGGGGGAGCCAGTCAATCCTGGTCCACCCACCAACAGAGTACTTGTCAGTACTCACTTGTGTGAGTACACAATTTCTCATTCCATTTCCTTTATGTCATTTTGCCCACAGCACATCCAAATGCATATAATACGAGCTTTTGGAAGTCAGTTCTACTCTACTCTCTAATGAATTTCTGCCACAGTGAGTTTCTCCCCAAAGTCACCGTGTCTCCTAGAAGCTGTTACTCCTTGGCAGTGAACACACAGCTGCCCTGCCTGTCATTAAAATGGCTTCCTCATTGTCCAGGGCAACGAGTCATGATGTACGTATGCTAAGTGACCCACCACCAACAAAAGCTGGTCTCAAACCAAAACTTGTCACAAAAGAAAATTCTGGCTAGAGGAGGAAGCACCACGAAGGAGGCTGAAGAGATAGTCTGACCATTTCAAATCCTACCAGAAACTAGTTCTCTAGAACATTCTGAGCTTGCTAGGGTTTCTGCTTTCCTTTTGACTTTCTCTGCTTCCCTGGCTAATCTTCTGAACTCCCAGACCTTGCCTTTCTAAATATCTATCTACTACCCCTTTTATCAACTCTCCTCCTACCCCATCCAAAAAAGTTCATTCAAATTCAGGCTAGTTTAATACCCCCCCACACACACACAGTAGGAAGGTACTATTAAAGAGAATATGAATTTTGTTACCTGCCTTGTGTCGACATACACCATCTGAATGATAAATGCTATCACGAAAAACTGTCCACGCACTGAAACAACTCCCCAACAAGGAAGGTCTAGAGGAGACGGATAAGGGACACTGTGGAGCCTGACGGACTCTTACTTCCAAGCTCCATTCCTGCCCACTCCTCATCTGTAATGTGGGCAAATGAAAACTTTCCAAGACTTAAAATTTCCTCTACATTACTAACAGACCCAGTTGCTAGTCCCCTACAATGTTTGGCTCCATTCTGCTTGTGAAAGGAAACCCGACAGTCAGCCAACTCCATCTTCTAGAACACGTGTTGTCAACAGGGGAGAGAACTCAGCATGGAGGGTATTACAGAGAGAATTCCAACAACCCACCCCGCCCCGCCCCCTGGACAGAGTCCGCCATTTACATCTCCTAGAATGCTGCCTTCATCCTCTGCTCAGCACATTTCGACAGTCTCCCATGGTCTACAGGATACAGTCCAACTCCTTTAAGCTGCCATGCCAGAGCTCGCTCCATAATCTAGCCTCAAATGTCCATTCCAGGCTTAGCTCCTGCTATGAACCCATGAAAATACCCTGCTCAAGTAAAAATCCCGTCCATTCTCATTTCCGCTCTGGCTTTTCTTCCTCCTCTCTGACTTCCTGGGATCCTGTTCAGACTTAAAGGTCCAGCTGTAGGTCTGCTAGTCACCTCAGACTCAATCTCCACCTTCTCCAACTTCGTAGTCATTCCCTGCACCACTCTGGCCTCATGTCCTGACATTACTGGTTACCTCTCCAGGCCTCCGTTGAATTCCTTGTCTTCCCTATGTGCTTCTTAAGGGCAGGGACTCTGTCTTCCACTTATTTTTAATTTATTTAAAAGTACCCAGCATACCATGTGATATTATATACATATGTCCCAGGAATTCAACAAAGAGTGGTTAAATGACTCCTTTACCTTCCTGAAAGGGAAGTTATTTTGCCAAATACCATTTCTGTTTATAATGGTAATTTAAACCATCTCTGTACCCACAAACAGTTCCCTTCTGATATCTGCTTGAACTTCCAGATAAAAAACAAGGCAAGTGGCAGTAACATGTTATGCTACCCAAAGATTAGCATTCATATCCACCCTCTTTAAACAGCCACCCCACACCCTGGAGAGGAGCACAAGTGAAGCACACGTGCCAACCAGAGCCTGTGCCAATGTGATCATGTTTGGCCGTCAGAGTTACCAAGAAATAATAACATCTCTCGGTGAACCCCAACTTAAAGGTTGAGCAACTCTCTAGCTGTATTTCAACCATGGTCATAGGCAAAGAAGTTAGGCCCAGCAGGAGCACATCCTGAATGCGAAAAGATAGATTCTAAAAACGTATTTTTCATATTCTTGTAAATCCAGCACCACTAAAAACGACTTCGTTTTGATGCCAGAGAGTAGCAAACATGGACGTTGTTGGCTACCTTTAGCAATTGGGTGTGGTAAAGGGAGAGCCTCGCAAAAACGAAGGCATCAGTTAATGTAACTACCATTTGAAATGTTGCCCACAGTTCTCCATGCTGGGCTGACTGTTCCTATCAAAGTGCCCTGGGCATCCTTACTCCACCTTGACAGCCAAGACCTGGAGTCATGCCATGCGGCCAGGTGGGACCCAACACTATACATGCACAGAGGTTTTCCATAGTAAGGACCCACATCTACACAGCCTCAGTTCAGAAAAGGCACTCCACACAAGTCTGCCAAATAAATGAGCAAAGTTCATACATCACATTTATGCAGACCACATTGGAAGCTCTGCATGAAAGACAATTGAGAGAGGAAGATGGATGTTAAAAACAAGCAAAAACTCTCACTTTAGAATTCGCGAGTTACGCCTTTGGGATCTCCACCCAAGGAGAAGGTACATTAATGAATAAGACTGACCTGGGCAACCTCTCCCCTTTGTATTTTTTTAAAAACCCCTGGATTCTATGGAATAAATTCCCTCCCCTTACTTTCTCTTTCCCTCACACACTCTCAAGTGCTCACACATTTCTCACACAGATACACATGACCTGCTCATGGTGGATAACACCACCTCAGTCTGCTTCTGCCTCTCTCCCAGTCATTACAACTTCTATAAAATCTCCTCAGAATCCAGAGCATTCTGACGTCCCTGAAATATACTTTGGGGCTCGCCCCTCCGCTGCCTCCACCCTCTTCCCCTCCAGAGATGACTGGAGTCTTGAGAAGTCGCAAACAGTTAAAGGCTAAAAATAGTCAGACAGCCATCCATAATGGTCCAACCCAAGTGGTTTGTTTTCATTTTTTAGCTTTATTAAGATACAATTTACATACAATAAAGTCACTCATTTTAACTGTACAATTTGATGAATTTTGCTAATTGTATACAGTTGTATAACCTCCACCAAAATCAAGATATAGAACATTTTCATCACTCTAAAAACTTTTCTCACACATCTTTGCAGCCAATGCCCTCCATAGTCTCACCCCTTTTAGTCATTGATCTACTTCCCATACTTATAATTTTGATTTTTCTAGAATTTCATATATATGGAATCATACAGTATGTCTCCTTTTGTGTTTCTTTCACTGAGCAGAATGATTTGAAGATCCACCCATGTCACTGAGTGTATTACTATTTCATTCTTATATTGAGTACTCCATTGTATGGCCGTACTACAATTTAACCATTCATTTATTGATAGACATTTGGATTGCTACCACTTTTTGACTATTATGAACCATGACGCAACGAATGTTTGTGTATATGTGTTTATATGAATGCGTGTCTCCACTTCTCTTAGGTAAATATTCTAGGGCAACTCAAGTTTTGAGAACACACAAGGGATTTTGAGTTTGAGGGTCCAGGGAGCCCCCGTTCTGTCACCCTCCAGTCTGCCCCCACTTCTTCCCCATCCTCCTTGGAGTTCAACTCCAAAGCCTATATACTAGCCGTCTGTTTGGCTCAGTTACCAAATGTCATCTTATTCCACACAGAAACTTCTCTACTACTCTAAGGAAGAGATGGGAAGAGACCCCAGAACTTTTTTATAAGGGGCATTCATCTGGTCTAAGGCCCCTTCTGAGTCAGGGGTAACTACTGGGTTGTCGAAAAAGTCACAACATATTTTTTCTATGTTTTTCATTGCAAAAATGCGTCATGAATTTTTCGACAGCCCAATATTAAACGTGGTGTTGAGAGCCCTAAGAATCCCATGCTACGTCGGAGAAGGGGGTGGCTGACCTCCCCCATTAGCCATATAGTTGAGTGGCAGCCAAGAGTCCTCGAGATAATGTCTACTTTACCAAAAGGCCTTGGGAAGAAAGACAACATCAAGGCCTCTCTCTGACAACACCCCAGGTAAGGGGACAGCTGCATCCCACTACTGTGGACAGCAGAGAATCAGAGGAAGAAATGAAGATGTTCTTGCTCCCTCCCCCACCCTCAGGGCTGGAAGACAAGGAGCAAATAGGAAGCAGAAGGAACCATGAAGGGGCTAGAGCCTGGAGACTAGAACTGCAGTGGCCCCCAGCTGTAGCAAAAGCAAGCGGATTAAGGGAAGACATGGGGGAGTGGAGGGGAAGTGGACAAAAGAGGGGGCAGCCATTTTAAATAAAAAGACAGTTACTACTCAAGGGGAAGAAGTCGAAGAAAACAGAACAGAGACTGCTACTGGCCATAAACTGAGAAAAAGAAAGTAAAGTCCAGGAGTGAGGGAAACCTACATCAATTAAGAAACCTGAGAAGATTCTGATTGCTGGGACAACAGATCCTGTAGCTGAATAGACGGAAGAAGCCCAAGGCTGGGGAGAGGATGGTGCTGATGGAGTGGTATGGGAGAGTGGGAAGATACAGGACTGGGAGCTGGGAGTCCTGGCTTCCCATCTGTGCATTGCCACTACCTGGTCAGGAGACCATGCCAGCTTTTATCACCTCTCTGGACCTCAGCCACCTCACTGCAAACAAGGAGACTGGAATAAATGATCTCTAGTACCCCCACATCTTATAAGCCTTGTGCCATTTTTGCAGAGATGGGCGTATGGGGAGAGGAGAGTGAAAATGGCCCAGAGGTAGCGGAGATGAAATACTGAAAGTGAAGAAAAGCACTCATTCCTACTACCTAATGTGGAGATGCAGACAGGTTCTATGATGACAAATAACTGCTGGCTCACTCCTAATGTTTCACCACCAAACTTTATTTCTTCAGCTGGAATAAAAAACTGACTCATCTGTAAAATGGGAATAACAATAATAGTGTCTGCTTCACAGGGTTGTTAAGAAAGTAAAACGAGTTAATGTTTGTAAAGTACTTGGAACAGCATACGTGCTCTGTTTGGGAAATAAAACACCTACCTCTTGGTATTTATTAGTTATACCTTGGGAGGAATGCGGTCATCAACCCCCTTTCCCAAGAGTAAGTTCAGGACAAGAGAAAAAGGACGAGGGCGAGAAAAGAGGAAAAGAATACGAGACTGGGGGAGGTGGTGGTCAGTTGGGAAAAGATTCTAGCACAGTGGCTGGTGCCTGACAGGTGCCAAATGTGACAGATGGGTGTACAAATGGACAGTGGCCAATGGATGAAAACTGAGTGGGAAGTGATGAGGTAAGGAGAATGCAGACAGGGGAGCCTTACCTCCTTTACAATTTGGGGGGGGGGGATAATCTAGTCCACCAGGCATGGCATATGAATAATTGTATTCCCACTGGGAAATAAAATCTAACTCTCCGATGACAAGAGAGCCTTCTGAAAGAGGCCACCTGAGCACACAGCCACAGACCCGGAGATCTACCACTCCTCTCCCACCCCGCCCCAATCGGAGGCCAAGCCCTTCCATGAGGGCTGTGATAAAAAGCAACTGTTAGCTTGCACCAGGCCAACGTGTTGACCCTGGTGTGTTACATCTGAGAGTGGATGGCATAGGTCTTTTCTGGCCAATGTTGGGATTGCATGGGAAATCAGCTACCTGTCCTTACCTGTGCACCCCTGGGGCACTGACCCAGGCCTGTGTCCCTCCTCAGCCACATCACTGTAGATAACTCCCATCCCCTGCCTAGCTTCCTTTCTTCTCACAGGGATGGTCCATCAGTACCTCAGAGCAGAACCGCTTAGGAATGAGTCCAGGTCAGCCAGTGGGGGCGGTCAGGTTGTTTTCCTGGTTGGGGTGCAGACATTATGTGTCTGTTGTGGTCCCCAGTGGTTTGAGAGTTTGGGACTTTCCTGAAACTCAAAAATGTTCCAAAGGGACCCTCAATCTACACATAAAACATATTTATTTGGCAAACCCCAGTGCCCTTCCTGCTCAGAGATGGGCAATTCAACACTCCTCCCCCAGCCCAAATCCCCCGCCTCCGTGGCGCCTGGGCAGAAATGGCACACTCAGGGCAAACTGGAACTCCAGGCTCTAAACAATGCCGCCATTTCTCTGAGTCTCTAAATTACAAGGATGTTTTCATTCTTCTTAGAATATTTTTAAAAACACCTAAGAAACCTACTACTGATGTGGGAAAGACTGCCAGAAAAGGGAGGATCAAACTAAAGAGAAGGGGTCAAAGCCACCCTCATATGCGAAAACTCGATGATGAAGGCTTTTAGGATAACAAGAGAGGAGATGACTGAAAGCTATGCATATAGGGAGGAAATGGATTAGGGCAACATGGACTTGCTCATGAAATCCCAGGACCCTAGGACCAGGGAGGGTCCCTGGAAGCTGGAAAAACAAAGTCTGACCTATACAATTAAAATCCAATAACAATGTACAGAATGCCTTGCCCGGGGAGGTGGTGCAAGCTACTACAGACAGGGGGGAAAGGCGAAAGGTGTCACTGGAGGGACAGCAGCTAGCCCTCTGAGGCAGGTGTCCAGGCAGAACCAGGATCTTTTTAAAACCATTTCCCAGACAGAGACAGGTCTAGTGACCATCTGGCAACAGGTATGCCCTTGCTACTGGCTTAGCTCTGGACACACAGCAAAATTAAGCTCAGTGCAGCAGCCGGAAGAGAACAGGAAGACAGAAGGATGACATCCATCTTCCACTTTGCCACTGGTTTGAGACACGGACTTGAGTCCACTACCCTTTCTGGGAAGAGCCTGATGAATACAACTCTCCCATCTTGCACGGCTTTCTCTCCTCACTGCCCAGGGGCCTGCCATTTCTGAAGTACAAACTCTGATCACACAGAATTAAATTCTAGGATGGCCAACCCTCTGCATCTCATCATGAGCTCTCCCCATGCTCCCAAGAGGAATCTTAAGCCAACTCCTTCCTCACATCTCCCTCACTGTATGCAACTGTATACAGTAAAGCACACTGAAAAGCAGTGTGTAAACTGGAGTTTTGTGAAGCAGGGCCCATTTTCCCATCAACAATCATTAAGAGATGAGTGAACACAACTTAGCACTTAATGTCTGTCTTCACAATCCTATCCTCACAATTACTTCACGAGAAATATTGATTCCAAAGGGACTGTAAGTTCTCAGAGGGAAGGACGTTCGCTCCCCACTTCTCTCCCCGTGTTGAGCGCACAGAGGGCTTAGTAGACACCTGCCTGGTAGCTACCAGACTCTGATCCTCTCTAATTAGCATCCTTTGAGCTGGAGCTGTGAGTCTATTTCCTTGCAGCCTTCCTTTTCTCTATCAAAGTCCTTCCATGGAGTCGTTAATGACCTGTAAACACTTACAGAGCTAAAGAAACATCCCATCGAAAAGGAATAGCGCTGTAGATCCTTGTGTAAAACGAAAAAAGAAAAAAAAATTCTTTTGTAAAATAAAGTATCACTTTTTTTACCGTTGTTGATAAATTCAAGGTTTTTCACAATACGGATAACTAGTGTTCAAGGATATATAAAGTCATCTTCAAGTGAAACCCTAGAAACTAATCCCCCATTTAGTAAGCCAGGGAAATATCAGAGAGCTGTGAAATCTAGACTCAAGCCCCAGCTCTTGCATTGCAGTGGAATGTCCCAGGTAGACAATTTCATGGCCTCTATAATCAGGAATCAGCTGGAAACTCGATCAGGGCTCACCAGTTACCATCTACCTCATTGCCATAACCTATAACGGTGATGATAATGACCATTGTGATGATGATAATAATAATAGCTCCCACCGAATGGCACTATGCAGCTTACAGAGCAATTTAACCAACTTGACTCCCTTTGAAGGTCTTCCAAACCAGTCTTCTACTCCCACTTTTTCTGCACTATCACTTTATCTTCAGTCTTGCCTTCAGAGGACGCCATGGCCTCTTTTGTCCCATTTCTTCCTTTACCCAGGACAGGACAATGATCTAGTGAGCAATGCTCAAAATGGTCCTGTGCATAGTCCTCAGTGAACTCATGTCATCCACCGAAGGTCACCATGAGCGCCCACAAAGGTCTGGGTGTTGTAGAAAGTGCTGCGCACAAAACCCAGCAGGCCCAAGGAGGTGAGGGACTGGAGGGACCCATCGGCAGGGAAGCCCCTTAAGAGCGGGGTCTAGTCTTTTGGGGAAGGACATTGCTCTGAGCACGGCTGGGCTGAATCAAGTCCCTCGAGGAGGTGGGAGGAGCAGGGGATTGGGTCAGGCTCTAGGCAAGAGGGGCCTCTGGGTACATGGGTGTGTGGCTCTCCAGGGGACACCACAGCCCTGGGCGTAGAGGTGGCGAGTGGAGATAATGCCCACAGTGATAACCAGCAGGGCCCTGGCAGAAGAGGCCCTGGACACTGGAGGCCGGGCATTGCCTCAGGGACATCTCACGGGACATGTGGCAGGATGCCCCATGGAGAACTCCTCCCCACCGGTGACCCCTATCAGTGCCGACCAAGCACACGAGGTGCACACCCAGGCTGGGCTGGACGCAGGGGTCCCCACAAGGTTGCAGGGCGTGCACTGAGGAGGTGGGGAGGTGACAGCCTCCAAACATTGCATCAGCCTGGTACCAGGAAGGGACCATGAAGCCCTGGGCTGCCCCAGACCCACATCCCTTCCTAGAAGAGGCCTGAGACCTTCATAACATAGCCACCCTGGGCACCTACTTGTTTTTCTAACTTTAGTAGCTAACAAATACTGTTTAGCACACTGAAGAGAAGTGAGCAGGGATGATCTGATCTACTCATCTACTCACCAACGTGTCTGATCAGAAACGAGAGGGAAGCAGGCTGATGAGGGAGAAGGAGGCCAGAAGCCAATGGGGCCACTAAGGACATCTGTAGATCCAAGGGTGTCCCACAGCCACCCCACCGTTGGCCAGGCTGCTAATTCTCCAAGGAGCCTGGACACTTCGTTGCTAAGCGAAGCCCCTTGGGTTTATGTGCTAATATGTATGTACTTTACACATATATTTTAAGCACCCAGGAACCTTGATCAAACTCAGATGATTGTCCAACTCATGCAGAAACTACATTTTCTCTAATAGAACAGGAAGCAGGTAGGGTGAGGGATGTGAGGCACGGGCAGCATCTCTTCCCCACTTTCCCTTCCTCTAATGCTCTCCACACGTGGGCAGCAAAAGGGAAGAACGCTAGGACAACAAACCATTATCTGAGAGATGACCCCATCGTGTGTGCCCTGGAACTCCAGGTCCTAGGGCTGTCATCATTTTCTCCCATCTTGGGGCCTGAGCCAAGGAGCTGGAGAAAAATGTCTGGCCACAGAGCCTGGGGAGGCCAAGAGGAGTGGGGCTGGCCACGTGTGCTGTGCCAGGTCAGCAGACAGCACCCTCAGGGGGCGGTCAGGACCCCCAGCAGGGCTCTTCCTCTGCTACACACTTCCTGTCCACAGTGCTTGAGGCTGAAGTCAAAAGACCACCAGGTCTTATGCCTTCCAGAACAATGCGCCTGGGAGAAGACGCACATTCGGTAACACCTCTGAATGACAGTCAAGCAGAACATTTCTTCCCAATGGACGGGAAAGGAAATTCGCTCCATTCTACAGATAGGGAGCCTGAGCTCAATGGGGTTCATCAGCTTGTTTCAGGCCACTAAGCTAGCAGGTGAAGGGACACTTGTACCTGGCTCTAGAGCCCAAGCTCCTTCAAAGCGTTGTCGTCTCAAGACAATGTTTGCCAACTGCCCTGCACCTACTCACCAGCCCTAGGTATAAGTGTGAGTCACAGGGAACCCCAGGCCCAAAGCATGGACTGTAGGGGAAAAAATCCACTCAGCCTTGAGGGGGGTGGCTGCTGTGCAAGAGTTCTGAGGCAACGTCGGGGCCACAGTGTGTGGCGGGAAGAAGACCTAGGCTCTGCCATCCTGGTTCTCTCTTGTCCTCCCTCCAACCCATAACTGTCAATACGTCAAGACCCTGTGTTCATGGCCCCAGACCCAGCTCCACCAGGTGGCCGGCCAGCCACCAGCAGAACTACCGCTCTGAGCAAGCCGGCGCCGACCTGATTCCTCCCAGGGCAGGCCAGCCTGGACTGGCCCCTCCAGCCGGGGCACCCACCCCACTGCCAGGCTGTTTGCTCTTGAGCTGGCTTTTGTCTCTTGTCTGGTCTGCTACAGCTCTCTCTCCTTCGGTCCCCTGCCCAGGCCTGCCTGAGGCTGCTTGCCAGAGCGATTGCATGTCAGGGCTGTGCCCAGGGCACTGAGGGTTGGGACTCCCACAGTCTTGCTGCTCTGCCCAGGATGGAAAACCCTGAGGCCCAGGAAGGTCTGGGGTAGAACTGGGGAAGCAGAGGGGCTGTGGGTTAGATGGGGTGGTACTGAGAGTGAAACTCCCCAAATCGAGTCCGGGCAGGGAGGAGAAAGGGGGAAGGTGAGGTTCCCTGGGACCAGTTCACTCAGGCCAGCGGCCTCTGACTTCTCCACCCCGTGAACCGCACCCCTGCAGGCTGACAGACATGCCTTCAGAGTGGGGTGGGGAGGGGAGCAGTCGTGGCCTGGCCAAAGAAATAATCTCTGGCAGGAATGTACATGGGAGCAGGTGGCCTCCCCAAGAGCCAGGCAAACAGTCTCTGCGGTAGGGAAGGAAGGTGAGGCCCTGTGAAAGACGGGGGAAAGAGTGGAAAGAACTAGGTGTGCTAAGGACACCCCACTCCTCCCAACCCCTTGGGACCAAGTCCAGGGCCAGCCTGGCGGCTGATACCTCTTAAAACAACACCTGCCAGCAGTCCAGGTGTAAGGCTGACAGGCCTGGAACATAAACCCAGACCACATGAGTTCAAGCTCTGGCAGGTCAGTGGGGTGAGCACTCAGGCTCCCAAATGAGATTCTGGAATCTTCGTCTACCACTACTTCCTGGCTGTGCAACCCAGAATAGCTCATTGAGCTCTCTGAGCCTCAGTTTCTTCATCAATAAAATGTGCAAGACAATACTGTCCCACCAGTCTCCTGGGGTTGCTGTGGAAACTGATTGAAATAGTATCTGTAAAGCACTCAGCCCAGTGCAGGAGCTCAGGACCTGTAGGAGCTCAGGCACCTTGCTGGATGGGCTCGCAAGCACTTCTGGGGCTCCACCGCCTCATCTGTAATATGGGGAAAACCTTGACTGCGTGGCCCAATTACAGCTGACTAACTCAACAGCAGAGGGCTCCAATGATCACAATGGAACCCCTCCCAAACGAGAAGCCCTTGGCGCATCTTCCAAAACAAGACTTGTTTCTGGAAAGGTATCAGTAAATACCCAATTGCGTATTTATTTATATCATCGTTCCGGAAATGCTACCTTCATTCCCCCTTGATATTCAATGGCAGCCAATTTCTTTCATTTGTTACAAACATGTATTGTTCATGGCGGGAAGAACCAAATGAAATGAGCCCCATTCCTTGCCCTTCAGTGGCTCTAACCCTTAATGATCTGTATGTAAATGGACATGTATGCATCCCAGGAAGCCCTGGGTCCATCAGGGAAATGAAGGACACTTTAGTAACATGATTAGTCACCTCCAAACGGCTTATAAATTCTTGCAGGTCCTCACCTGAGTGGCAAGAGATAAAAGTCCTTTCAAAAGTATTACACTGCTTCCTTAATTACAGAAATGTGCTCATCTCACATGAAAAGTTAAGAAGGGGGGAAAAGGAAGACACATTCTGAGAAGTTATACCGGCCTCTCTGCATTCCAGGATGGCCTCCTCTTCTGGTTATTTTACTACTGAATGACAGAACAAGGTAATATTATGTTTCTTTCTACACAACGTGTGTTGCATTAGGTGAAATCTCAGGCTAACAGGGTTTCAGAGAGGAAAGGCCAGGTTGAAAATAATCCTCGCTGCACGAAGAAGCTTTACCACCAGACGTCCTGGAAACCTGACAGCTTTGCGTGTTGTAACAACGCAACTCAAGACTATCAGAATCATATAAATATTTGTACAGACACTTATCAAAGCAACAATCAGATATCAAGTCCCTCGAAGTGAGCTGAGGTGCTTACAGTTTATTGTCCTGAATTGTAAAAGTCGGTGCAACAAAGTGACACACAGCAGAGCTGCTGAGTTCCCAAGTCAGAGAGTAGGTAAATCGTGCAAACACATTGGCTTCCCTCCCTGGCTCTCTTCTATGGGCTGTGAGCAAATGGAAAAATAAACCATCGGAAAAAGTCTCAGCCTAATAAAATTACACAGACAGGAGAATAATTTCTTCATGGAATTCAGAAGAGTAGCCTAGTGGGTTCGTGCTAGCACATATTTTCATTCTGCTTTGTACATCCAACACCAGATCTCAGGCATTGTTCTGGAATCGTCCCCACTCAGCTTCCTCCCCAAGCTTCCTCCTATATCAAAGGCATTATTCACACCCAACACCGTGCTTTCTTATATTAAAATATGCATTTAAGAAACACCAATCAACAAAAACTTCTTTAGCTCTGGTCACGGTAATATAATAGACCTGAAAAAGCACTCCACTGGTAATCAAAAAACATCAATTCTAGTCCTGTCACTAAGAAGCTATGTGACCAGGAGGAGGCACTTAATCTCTAAGAAGAGTCAAGTTTCTCATGGGTAAACTAAGACAGGGGGAAAGGATGAAAGGATGAGAAAGAGAGAGAAAGAGACAAAGAGAAAGAGAGAGAAAGAGACAAAGAGAGAGAGAGAGAGAGAGAGAGAGAGAGAGAGAGAGAGAG